>NC_030828.1:2187048-2497048 GCF_001704415.2 Capra hircus
AAAGAAACATATATAAAAAAAATCAGAAAGTAAATATAAGGGCAAAAGCAAAAAATACTATTAATCATAGCTGAGACATAGTCATAGACTTCCATCTAATAATATTATCCGTTCAACAAATCAAAAATAATAATAATGTACCACCTCTATACAGTCAGAATGGCCATCCAGTAAAGAAAATTTATAATATATAACCATGCTTGGATAGGATGGTGAAGAAAAAGGGAACCCTCCTACCACTGTCTGGTGGAGTGTTTAATTGCGTATGACCTTTATGCGAAAAGGTTATAGAGCGTTCCTTAAAACTTTGCCACCTGAGGCCCAAAGAGCTGACATCATTTGAAAAGACCCTGATGTTCGGCGAAAGATTGAAGGTGCGGAGGCGAGAAGGATGGACAACACGAGGCATGAGATGGATTGGATGGCTATCACCAACTCAATCGACATTGAGTTGCGCGCGGTAAACTTTTACGGGAGTTGCGTTGTTAAGGCTGTCTAATGGTTTATGATGTCTATCTTCCTGGTGAATTATTACTGTTACCTTTTATCATTAAAATATCATCTTTGTTTCATTTAAAATACATAAATAAATTTAAAATATTTCAGATGGGTCTTTGGTTTAGCTTTTATAACTGGACACGGTGAGTGGCACAGCCTTCTCTGCTACATGGGGAGTTGTCAATGGATGGAGATGCTGGAGTGATAGCTGCAGGGGCTGTGGCGTGGAGACCTGGGCAAGAAGTCTCATAGTGTACAGAACTTACGGAATTGTCACCTTACAACTGTCTGCACCCCTGCCTTCTTCAGAAAGGTACTGCTTACCTCAGTGCAAACAGCTTTGGAAAGGAAAGAGCTCTTTGCAGGAAACCTCCCTCATCAGGAAGCCTGTTTCTTGTCACTTTAGCAGAGCTATATTGTAATTAACCTTAAACCAGCAGCCACGCCCCGGCCATGCTCTACTCCTCTGAGGCCCAAGCACACTTTTCAGATCTTGTGATTACACTGCCCCTTGCCTAACTTGTTGGTTCTTTCTCTAGATCAAAGAAGCAGAAATGAAGAATAAGTACTTAACAGATGACCAGATTTCTTCCCTAGCTTCCCCTTCAGTAATATTGTGAACAAATTGAACTAGATGGCATCTAATGAAAAATCACAAGAAGTTGACAGCCCGCTTACCAGCGTATACACAGTAGGGGTGGGCGATGACTGTGACCCCCATCTCAATAATTAACTGAGATAACTTCTCTTTTTCCTTTTAAGAATGTTCATGGCTGAGCAGAATCTTCAGAAGCGATTGCTGGGGAGCTCTGAGCCCACAATCTCCCCTAGATTGCTGGCTTTGGTTAAAAACCACTTTCTTTCTACCAGTATTGTCTCTGTTTTGTGTTGACTTTTGAGTGGCCAGCAGCCGGACCTAATTCAGTAATGCCAGGGTTAGCTTAAAGGCCTCTGAGAAGAGCGAGCAAAGACTGGTACAGGTTAAAAGTGTTAGTCACTCAATTGTGTCTGACTCTTTGCTATCCCATGGACTATAGCTGCCAAACTCCTCTGTCTGTGAAATTCTCCAGGCAAGAATACTGGAGTGGGTAGCCATTCCCTTCTCCAGGGAATCTTCCTGACCCATGGATTGAACCTGGGTCTCCCACATTGCAGGCATGTGAATTTGAAGGGGGAGAGTAGAAGGTAAGTTTTATCCAAAAAAATTTTAGTAGAAATCAAGGAAAATGCTGAATATTCCTACTATTAGTGAATAGAAAATGAACAAAACACACAAAAGGTAAAGAGTAGTCTGACGAATATAAAGAAATATCTATTCAAATATAAAGATGCAAATAAGAAAGATAAGCATCTTGCAGATGTCAAATATTGATGGGGAAAAATGAGATAAGAGCCAGCACTAGCAAGGAGTGTAGGAAAGATAAAACAGTAGCTTCATATCCTGTTTGTGTGGTTGTAGATCATTAAAAGATTATATTTCTGGGAAATAATTTGGCAAAATGGACCAAGTATCATACACATGTTCACCCTTTAAAGTCATATTTCACTTCTAGGCATTTATCTACAAAAACAAAGCACATGTAAGTTTTTTCCATTTACATGGATTTTAATTTAATTTTTTTTTACTTTACAATATTATATTGATTTTGCCATACATTGACATGAATCCGCCATGGGTGTACATGTGTTCCCCATCCTGAACCCCCTCCCACCTCCCTCCCCGTACCATCCCTCTGGGTCATCCCAGTGCACCAGCCCTGAGCACCCTGTATCATGCATCGAACCTGGACTGGTGATTTGTTTCACATATGATAATTACATGTTTCAATGCTATTTTCCCGAATCATCCCACCCTCGCCCTCTCCCCACAGAGTCCAAAAGACTGTTCTATACATCTGTGTCTCTTTTGCTGTCTTGCATACAGGGTTATTGTTACCATCTTTCTAAATTCCATATATATGTGTTGGATGAAGGTGAAGTCACTCAGTCGTGTCCGACTCTTTGCGACCCCGTGGACTGTAGCCTACCAGGCTCCTCCGTCCAGGGGATTCTCCAGGCAAGAGTACTGGAGTGGGTTGCCATTTCCTTCTCCAGGGGATCTTCCCGACCCAGGGATCGAACCCAGGTCTCCTGCATTGGAGGCAGACACTCTAACCTCTGAGCCACCAGGGAAGTGTTAGTATATGGTATTGGTGTTTTCTTTCTGGCTTACTTCACTCTGTATAATAGGCTCCAGTTTCATCCACCTCATTAGAACTGATTCAAATGTATTCTTTTTAATGGCTGAGTAATATTCCATTGTGTATATGTACCACAGCTTTCTATCCATTCATCTGCTGATGGACATCTAGGTTGCTTCCATGTCCTGGCTATTATAAACAGTGCTGTGATGAACATTGGGGTACACATGTCTCTTTCAATTCTGGTTTTCTCAGTGTATATGCCCAGCAGTGGGATTGCTGGGTCATAAGGTAGTTCTATTTGTAGTTTTTTAAGGAATCTCCACACTGTTCTCCATAGTGGCTGTACTAGTTTGCATTCGCACAACAGTGTAAGAGGGTTCCCTTTTCTCCACACCCTCTCTCCAGCATTTATTGCTTGTAGACTTTTGGATCGCAGCCATTCTGACTGGCGTGAAATAGTACCTCATTGTGGTTTTGACTTGCATTTCTCTGATGATGAGTGATGTTGAGCATCTTTTTGTGTTTGTTCGCCATCTGTATTGATCATAGAAATTGTCCTTACTGGCCACTCTTGCCTTTGGAGATGACCCAACTCTGTTTATGGAGTGTGTTTCTAATTAAATCAATTTCTTATCTGTCACTTTGTCTCTCACTGACTTCTTTCTGTGAGAAGACATCAAGAACCTGAGTTTCATTAAGTCCTGAAACTAGGACACAGTTAAACCAATCTCAGTTAAAGGCCTATGGGCTCCTGTCCCAATCTGAGTTACACGGTTTCAGCTGGAGAGCCACAAAGGGACAGTGATAAAGCCAGAAATGATTAGAGTTAGGTCTTGGCCTAAGACGGGCTTGTGGGATGCCGTGAACCAGGAGTACAGGGGAGGGTGGTCTGCCGATGCCTGCCTATTTTCATGAGGCTGGTCAACCCTAAATGCTTCAGGGCTCTGATTGGAAACCTAGGTCTGGGGGGGGAAGGGAAAGATGGCGGAAGAATAGGACGGCAAGACCACTTTCTCCCTCACAAATTCCTCAAAAGAACATTTCAACGCCGAGCAAACTTCACAAAACAACTTCTGTAGGCTGGCAGAGGACATCAGGCAACCAGAAAAGCAGATCATTGTCTTCAAAAACAGGTAGGAAAAAATATAAAAGACGAAAAGGAGACAAAGGAGGTGGGGAGGGAGCTCCGTCCCGGGAAGGGAAGCCCGTCCGGAAGGGAATTTTAAGAAGAGAGGTTTCCAAACACCAGGAAACACTCTCCCTGCCGAGTCTGTGGCGAGCCTTGGAAACACAGAGGGCAACATAACAGGAAGGAAAAATAGATAAATAATTAAAACCAACAGATTACAAGCCCAACAGTAACTCCCCCAGCGGAAAAGCAGCACAGACGCCTGCATCCGCCACTGGGAAGTGGGGGCAGGGCAGGGACGCGCGGGAGGCGCGGGCTGCAGCGCTTTGTAAGAATCGAGCAGGAACGCCCCACGCGCAACCAGAACGATCTAACGTGGGCTAGCAAACCAGACTGTGGGATAGCTACCACGCGAAAAGCTCAAAACATAACACACCGCCAGGACCGAGCACAGAACAAAGGACGGAACGGGAAAAGCCGGCTGCAGACCATCCCCCGCCGGGGACAGGCAGCCAGAGTCGTAAGGACTGGAAAGGGGCAATTGCAGACTCGGGACCTAAACTGCAAGCAAGCTCCTTTGCTAAGACTTCTGGGGGTGCTGGACAGTCACAATCTACCGCACGGGGTGCGCCAGCGGTCCGCCCAGAAAGCTGAGCAGCAGCGGCAGAAAAGGTGACAAGCCGCGGCGATCGCGCTCGCCAAACTCCTGAGCTACTCGGACTGGGAAGGGCACAAAGCGCAGTTCCAGCCGAATCTGTGCTCTGAGGGCTGCCTGAGCGCCGAACCTGAGCGGCTTGGACCGGGGAAGTGCACGCAGCCTAGGGCCGGCCCCAGACGGTTCCCGCTGAGCATCCTAGAGCTGGAGCGGTTTGTGCGCGCGAGAAAGGACAGGTCAAGCGGGCAGAGATACTGCGTGCACACGACAGTGCTATTTGTTAGCAGCAGCCCCCCTCCCCACAGCGCAACTGAACTAGTGAGAGTAAAAAGCCAGCAAACAGAAGAAGTTAAACAGAGGGAACCACCTTGGAAGTGATCCCACACGGCCCATTACACCAGAAAGGGCCAGATATTTTTAAAATCATTCCTTTTTTTTTTTTTTTTTTTGCTTTTTTTTCTAACTTTTTTTTAATTGTTAAGTCTTCTATTTCCCTCTAATTTTTATTTCTATAACCTATTATTACTATATTTTTTTTGTTTGTTTGTTTTAAAAAGACTTTTTTTTTTTTTTTTTAAAGGCAAACACCATATACAGTCTTTGGATGGTTGTTGATGGCTTTTTTTTTTTTTTGATTGTTTGTTTGTTTATTTGTTTTTTAATAATTCTTTTTCTTTCTTTTTTTTTTTTTCTTTCTTTCTTCCTTTTTCCTTCTGCTTCTCTCTTATATTGTATCTTTGAAAATCCAACCTCTACTCTAGATTTTTAATCTTTGCTCTTAGGTTTTTGTGGTCAATTTTGTACATTTAAAAACCCAAACTTCACTATCCCAGTTTACCTGAGAGCGAGATTACTGGCTTGACCACTCTCTCCTCCTCTGGACTCTCCTTTTTCTCCACCAGGTGGCCTCTGTCTCTTTTCTCCCCCATCTCTCCTCTATCCAACTCTGTGAATCTCTGTGTGTTCCAGACAGTGGAGAACACCTAAGGAACAGGTTACTGGCAGGATTTGTCTCTCTCTCCTACTCATTCCTCTCTCTGATCCTCCTGGTCACCTCTGTCTACTTCCTCCCTCTCCTCTTCCCCGTATAACTCTGTAAATACCTCTGAGCGGTCCCAGACTATAGAGCGCACATAAGGAAGTGACTACTGGCTAGCTTGCTCTCTTCTCTTTGATCTCACGCATCTCATTTCCAGTTACCTCTAACTACCCCCTCCATCTTCTCTCTCCTTATAACTCAGTGAACCCCTCTGAGTGTCCCTCAATGTGGAGAAACTTTTCATCTTTAACCTAGATGTTTTATCATCAGTGCTGTATAGATGGAGAAGTCTAGAGCTACTGTAAAAATAAAACTGAAAACCAGAAGCAGGAGGCTTAAATCCAAAGCCTGAAAACATTAGAGAACTCTTGAATTCAGGGAACATTAAGCACATAGGAGCCCATCTAATGCCTTCATACCTACACCGAAACCAGTTCCACCTAAGGGCCAACAAATTCCAAAACAAGACATACCACGCAAATTCTCCAGCAACACAGGAACACTCCCCTGAGCTTCAATATACAGGCAGCTCAAAATTATCCCCAAAACCTTTGATGTCTCGTAACCCATTACGGGTCACTCCATTGCACTCCAGAGAGAAGAAACCCAGCCTCCACCCACCAAAACTCCAACACAAGCCTCCCTAACCAGGAAACCTTGACAAGCCACTGATAGAACCCCACCCAAAGTGAGGAAGCTCCATAATAAAGAGAACTCTACAAATTCCCAGAAATATAAAAAAGGCCACCCCAAACGCAGCAATATAACCAAGATGAAGAGACAGAGGAATACACAGCAGGTAAAGGAACAGGAGAGTTGCCCACCAAACCAAACAAAAGTGGAAAGAAGTAGGGAATCTACCGGAGAAGGAATTCCGAATATTGATAGTGAAAATGATCCAAAATCTTGAAATCAAAATGGAATCACAGATAAATAGGCTAGAGACAAGGATTGAGAAGATGCAAGAAAGGTTTAACAAGGACCTAGAAGAAATAAAAAAGAGTCAAAATATAATGAATAATGCAATAAATGAGATCAGAAACACTCTGGAGGCAACAATTAGTAGAATAACGGAGGCAGAAGATAGGATTAGTGAAATAGAAGATAGAATGGTAGAAATAAATGAATCAGAGAGGAAACAAGAACAACGAATTAAAAGAAATGAGGACAATCTCAGAGACCTCCAGGACAATATGAAACGCTCCAACATTCGAATCATAGGAGTCCCAGAAGAAGAAGACAGAAAGAAAGATCATGAGAAAAGCCTTGAGGAGATAATAGTTGAAAAACTTCCCTAAAATGGGGAAGGAAATAATCACCCAAGTCCAAGAAACACAGAGGAGTTCCAAATAGGATAAACCCAAGGCGAAACACCCCAAGACACATATTAATCAAATTAACAAAGATCAAACACAAAGAACAAATATTAAAAGCAGCAAGGGAAAAACAACAAATAACACACAAGGGGATTCCTATTAGGATAACAGCTGATCTTTCAATAGAAACTCTTCAGGCCAGGAGGGAATGGCAAGACATACTTAAAGTGATGAAAGACAATAACCTACAGCCCAGAATACTGTACCCAGCAAGGATCTCATTCAAATACGAAGGAGAAATCAAAAGCTTTACAGACAAGCAAAAGCTGAGAGAATTCAGCACCACCAAACCAGCTCTCCAACAAATTCTAAAGGATATTCTCTAGACAGGAAACATGAAAAGGGTGTATAAACTCGAACCCAAAACAATAAAGTAAATGGTAACGGGATCACACTTATCAATAATTACCTTAAACGTAAATGGGTTGAACGCCCCAACCAAAAGACAGAGACTGGCCGAATGGATACAAAAACAAGACCCCTCTATATGCTGCTTACAAGAGACCCACCTCAAAACAAGGGACACATACAGACTGAAAGTGAAGGGCTGGAAAAAGATATACCACGCAAATAGAGACCAAAAGAAAGCAGGAGTGGCAATACTCATATCCGATAAAATAGACTTTAAAACAAAGGCTGTGAAAAGAGACAAAGAAGGCCACTACATAATGATCAAAGGAACAATCCAAGAAGAAGATATAACAATTATAAATATATATGCCCCCAATATAGGAGCCCCGCAATATGTAAGACAAATGCTAACAAGTATGAAAGGGGAAATCAACAATAACACAATAATAGTGGGAGACTTTAATACCCCACTCACACCTATGGACAGATCAACTAAACAGAAAATTAACAAAGAAACGCAAAACTTTAAATGATACATTAGATCAGTTAGACCTAATTGATATCTATAGGACATTTCACCCCAAAACAATGAATTTCACTTTTTTTTCAAGTGCTCATGGAACCTTCTCCAGGATAGATCACATCCTGGGCCATAAATCTAAACTTGATAAATTCAAAAAAATCGAAATCATTCCAAGCATCTTTTCTGACCATAATGCATTAAGATTAGATCTCAATTACAGGAGAAAAACTATTAAAAATTCCAACATATGGAGGTTGAACAACACACTTCTGAATAACCAACAAATCACAGAAGAAATCAAAAAAGAAATCAAAATATGCATAGAAACTAATGAAAATGAAAACACAACAACCCAAAACCTGTGGGACACTATAAAAGCAGTGCTAAGAGGAAAGTTCATAGCAATACAGGCATACCTCAAGAAACAAGAAAAAAGTCAAATAAATAACCTAACTCTGCAACTAAAGCAACTAGAAAAAGGAAGAGTTGGAGAACCCCAGAGTTAGTAGAAGGAAAGAAATCTTAAAAATTAGGGCAGAAATAAATGCAAAAGAAACAAAAGAGACCATAGCAAAAATTAACAAAGCCAAAAGCTGGTTCTTTGAAAGGATAAATAAAATTGACAAACCATTAGCCAGACTCATCAAGAAGCAAAGAGAGAAAAATCAAATCAATAAAATTAGAAATGAAAAATGGAGAGATCACAACAGACAACACAGAAATACAAAGGATCATAAGAGACTACTATCAGCAGTTGTATGCCAATAAAATGGACAACGTGGAAGAAATGGACAAATTCTTAGAAAAATACAATTTTCCAAAACTGAACCAGGAAGAAATAGAAAATCTTAACAGACCCATCACAAGCACAGAAATTGAAACGGTAATCAGAAATCTTCCAGCAAACAAAAGCCCAGGTCCAGACGGCTTCACAGCTGAATTCTACCAAAAATTTCGAGAAGAGCTAACACCTATCCTCCTCAAACTCTTCCAGAAAATTGCAGAGGAAGGTAAACTTGCAAACTCATTCTATGAGGCCACCATCACCCTAATACCAAAACCTGACAAAGATGTCACAAAAAAGGAAAACTACAGGCCAATATCACTGATGAACATAGATGCAAAAATCCTCAACAAAATTCTAGCAATCAGAATCCAACAACACATTAAAAAGATCATACACCATGACCAAGTGGGCTTTATCCCAGGGATGCAAGGATTCTTCAATATCCACAAATCAATCAATGTAATTCACCACATTAACAAATTGAAAAATAAAAACCATATGATTATCTCAATAGATGCAGAGAAGGCCTTTGACAAAATTCAACATCCATTTATGATAAAAACTCTCCAGAAAGCAGGAATAGAAGGAACATACCTCAACATAATAAAAGCAATATATGACAAACCCACAGCAAACATTATCCTCAATGGTGAAAAATTGAAAGCATTTCCCCTAAAGTCAGGAACAAGACAAGGGTGTCCACTTTCACCGCTACTATTCAACATAGTTCTGGAAGTTTTGGCCACAGCAGTCAGAGCAGAAAAAGAAATAAAAGGAATCCAAATTGGAAAAGAAGAAGTAAAACTCTCACTGTTTGCAGATGACATGATCCTCTACATGGAAAACCCTAAAGACTCCACCAGAAAATTACTAGACCTAATCAATGAATATAGTAAAGTTGCAGGATATAAAATCAACACACAGAAATCCCTTGCATTCCTATACACGAATAATGAGAAAGTAGAAAAAGAAATTAAGGAAACAATTCCATTCACCATTGCAACGAAAAGAATAAAATACTTAGGAATATATCTACCTAAAGAAACTAAAGACCTATATATAGAAAACTATAAAACACTGATGAAAGAAATCAAAGAGGACACTAATAGATGGAGAAATATACCATGTTTATGGATCGGAAGAATCAATATAGTGAAAATGAGTATACTACCCAAAGCAATTTACAAATTTAATGCAATCCCTGTCAAGCTACCAGCCACATTTTTCACAGAACTAGAACAAATAATTTCAAGATTTGTATGGAAACACAAAAAACCTCGAATAGCCAAAGCAATCTTGAGAAAGAAGAATGGAACTGGAGGAATCAACTTGCCTGACTTCAGGCTCTACTACAAAGCCACAGTCATCAAGACAGTATGGTACTGGCACAAAGACAGACATATAGATCAATGGAACAAAATAGAAAGCCCAGAGATAAATCCACACACATATGGACACCTTATCTTTGACAAAGGAGGCAAGAATATACAATGGAGTAAAGACAATCTCTTTAACAAGTGGTGCTGGGAAAACTGGTCAACCACTTGTAAAAGAATGAAACTAGATCACTTTCTAACACCGCACACAAAAATAAACTCAAAATGGATTAAAGATCTAAAATGTAAGATCAGAAACTATAAAACTCCTAGAGGAAAACATAGGCAAAACACTCTCAGACATAAATCACAGCAGGATCCTCTATGATCCACCTCCCAGAATTCTGGAAATAAAAGCAAAAATAAACAAATGGGATCTAATTAAAATTAAAAGCTTCTGCACAACAAAGGAAAATATAAGCAAGGTGAAAAGACAGCCTTCAGAATGGGAGAAAATAATAGCAAATGAAGCAACTGACAAACAACTAATCTCAAAAATATACAAGCAACTTCTGCAGCTCAATTCCAGAAAAATAAACGACCCAATCAAAAAATGGGCCAAAGAACTAAATAGACATTTCTCCAAAGAAGACATACGGATGGCTAACAAACACATGAAAAGATGCTCAACATCACTCATTATTAGAGAAATGCAAATCAAAACCACAATGAGGTACCACTTCACACCAGTCAGAATGGCTGCGATCCAAAAATCTGCAAGCAATAAATGCTGGAGAGGGTGTGGAGAAAAGGGAACCCTCCTACACTGTTGGTGGGAATGCAAACTAGTACAGCCACTATGGAGAACAGTGTGGAGATTCCTTAAAAAATTGCAAATAGAACTACCTTATGACCCAGCAATCCCACTTCTGGGCATACACACCGAGGAAACCAGAATTGAAAGAGACACATGTACCCCAATGTTCATCGCAGCACTGTTTATAATAGCCAGGACATGGAAACAACCTAGATGTCCATCAGCAGATGAATGGATAAGAAAGCTGTGGTACATATACACAATGGAGTATTACTCAGCCATTAAAAAGAATTCATTTGAATCAGTTCTGATGAGATGGATGAAACTGGAGCCAATTATACAGAGTGAAGTAAGCCAGAAAGAAAAACACCAATACAGTATACTAACACATATATATGGAATTTAGGAAGATGGCAATGACGACCCTGTATGCAAGACAGGAAAAAAGACACAGATGTGTATAACGGACTTTTGGACTCAGAGGGAGAGGGAGAGGGTGGGATGATTTGGGAGAATGGGAAATCTAACATGTATACTGTCATGTAAGAATTGAATCGCCAGTCCATGTCTGACGTAGGGTGCAGCTTGCTTGGGGCAGGTGCATGGGGATGACGCAGAGAGATGTTGTGGGGAGGGAGGTGGGAGGGGGGTTCATGTTTGGGAACGCATGTAAGAATTAAAGATTTTAAAATTAAAAAAATAAAATAAAAAAAAAAAAAAAAAAGAAACCTAGGTCTGGACCAGAAGAATGATGGCAACTGGCATAGTTTGCTATAGAAAGATGGTGTTGCGTGGTTATGCTTAGGTCCATCCTATAGCACGTCCAAAACAGAATTATTGCTTTGGGCTTTGATAACCTATACTCCTCTCCTTGACTCTGAGTTTTTTCCTCCTATCATTCTATGTTCATTTCTTTCTTTTTCTTAACCCCAGAAGACCTGTGTGGCTGACAAGATCTAGTTTAGATTTGACAAGGGCTGACCCTTTATTTCCAGCTTATAGCTAGACCAACTCCCACTCACTGTCAGCACTGTTGGGGATGCACTCTGTATCAGTCCTTTGCAACAACTTTTTGAACACTAATACCTGATTGGGAGACTGCCTTGGCAGAGATGGCATCTAAAATCATAAGTGCAAACTTGGCCAAAGTGCACAGCTGGAGATGTCATCTCAGGCTCGGGTCTAAACTGCACCAGGCTGCCCCACACCTGGTCAGTGCCCTTCTGGGCCATACTCTCTGGGGCTGGGAAGGTTTCAGACAGCAGGAATTAAAAAGGAAAAAAAAATATGTTATATAATCAGGTTTGTCCATATATGAGTTAGGAAACTTAAAATGGAGTGAATTACCCGATGTTCAAATTTTTATTTCCTTGTATCTAGGCAATGGAACCTGGAAGGAATTTAAGGCTTGTGTAGTTTGGAGGGATAACTCTAGGAAAGAAACAGAGGGCATCTTAGCTGACGGATCCCATGGGACCAGGTGGTACCCTCGGTGGGGCATGAGGACACTTCAGAGGCAAACCCATAATGCTATTACCAGGGGATAGAGACTGATGGGACCATATGATTAACTGTTTAATAGAAAGTATTGAAACTGTGCACCTCAGATGGGGACTTGAACCCAGCCAAAACCTTGACTGAGACTTGAGCCCACGATCTTTTAATTAGAATCACTCACCTGGTATCTGGGCTTCCCAGGTGGTAAAGAACCCACCTGCCAATGCAGGAGAAGTTGAGATGAGGGTTTGATCCCTGGGTCAGGAAGATCCCCTGGAGGAGGGCAAGCACACTTGCCCAGCACACTTGCTTAGAGAATCCTGTGGATAGAGGAGCCTGATGGACTACAGTCCGGGGGTTGCAAAGAGTGGGACATGACTCACGCCAGAAGCTCAGTTTGAATCCAGCCTCTTGAAACTGGTGGGTTTTACATTGCTGTACTTGATTCAGGGCTGAAATGTTTAAATAAGAAATTTGAAGTATCTCTGTTCATATGATTGTATGTACCAGATGTATGGTATTAGCAAAGCTAGTTTGTTAAAAAAAAAAAACAAAACAGCTCTACTTAGTTGACTTTTTAAAAAAGTAAGTGCTTATATAAGTACTCAGGAATATAAAACTGGCCAGAATGAATTTCAGGTTTATATGATTTAGGAAATATTCAACACTAAATTAATATCTGGTGTTGAAGGTGGTTTAAGCTTTTTGCTCTGATTAATACAGACATGTCTGCAGAGTCATGCATAACAATTATGTTGTACCTAGGTTTATTAGAACTTATTATATCCATTGCAAATTTGTCAGCAAGAAAGCGAACTCAATGTTACTAAAAAAAAAAGACTTCTAAGGAAAGTGAAATGTATGTTTTCAGTAAAAGAAGATGTGAATAATAATAATAATAAAACTAAAAAAAAGAGTTGTGCATGATCAGGACTTACTAAGATTGGATTAAATCTATTAATATTTAGGTAAAATAATTTTGTGGGGGATAGGCTAACACAAGGCTGGATTTGACTCCTTCCACAAAAGTATTCTTGAAATGCAGCTTTTGACAACAGATTGTGTGAGCTTCTTTACCTTTAAGTAATTTGTATTTGCTTTTGAGATCTCTGATAACTTTGAGAAATAAGTATTGTTTCACAGTGACCAATGATCTTATTTGACCAAACATTTAAAACATTTTTGACAAACTTCCCAAATATCAAATTTTAATTTAAGTTCTTTTGATTTTCAGCTAATTTTGGGATGCTTTAGAGGGTCCCTGAGGCATCTCAGAGAAATATTTAACCAGGATTATTTGGTATGGTAAGTTAAACTTAATTGTTTATAATTCTGGTTATTGTGTCAACTAAAAAAGATGCAAAACTTGAGAGTTGTGAGTTAAGTTTTATTGGGGGCAAAATGAGGACTGTAGCCTGGGAGACAGCATCCCAGATAGCCCTGAGAGAGTGCTCCAAAGCGGCCATTGGGAAAGGTCACTATATAAGGTTTTGGTGAAGGGGGAATTCAATGCCATGAAGCACTCATTTTACAAAAGGTTTTTGTTAGTCGTGAGGATCTGATGTCACCATGAAGGGATTTAGTGCCTCTCTAGATATGAGGAGATACAAGGATTGAGATCATAATATCTGTTTCTAAAAACACCCAACTATCTAAAGACCTGTCCCACTGGATTCCCTGGACCACAGAGTGCCTCATGCCACTCTGAACTCTTTCAGGGGCTGTTGAAGGTCAGCAGCTATAGCAGCATGGGGTTCAACCTCCATACAGACAGATGGCAAATGTCTTTGCTGTTCAGTCATTGGCAATGCTCTTGGTAAGTGCTAATTTGTAGCTGACAATTGTAACCAAATTTTTTATCAGGTACATTTTAGTTCAGTTCAGTCGCTCAGTTGTGTCCGACTCTTTGCGACCCCATGAATTGCAGCACGCCAGGCCTCCCTGTCCATCACCAACTCCCGGAGTTCACTCAGACTCACGTCCATCGAGTCAGTGATGCCATCCAGCCATCTCATCCTCTGTCGTCCTCTTCTCCTCCTGCCCCTAGTCCCTCCCAGCATCTGAGTCTTTTCCAATGAGTCATCTTTTCGCATGAGGTGGTCAAAGTACTGGAGTTTCAGCTTTAGCATCATTTCTTCCAAAGAAATCCCAGCGCTGATGTCCTTCAGAATGTATTGATTGGATCTCCTTGCAGTCCAAGGGACTCTCAAGAGTCTTCTCCAACACCACAGTTCAAAAGCGTCAGTTCTTCGGTGCTCCGCCTTCTTCACAGTCCAACTCTCACATCCATACATGACCACAGGAAAAATCATAGCCTTGACTAGACGGACCTTAGTTGGCAAAGTAATGTCTTTGCTTTTGAATATGCTATCTAGGTTGGTCATAACTTTTCTTCCAAGGAGTAAGCAACTTTTAATTTCATGGCTGCAGTCACCATCTGCAGTGATTTTGGAGCCCCCCAAATTAAAGTCTGACACTGTTTCCACTGTTTCCCCATCTATTTCCCATGAAGTGATGGGACTGGATGCCATGATCTTCGTAATCAGATGTTTAACCATGTCTTTTCATTCTTTTGTCATTTATAGATTGTCATTTTTGTGCTCTGGTGCTGTTACAAAAAAGTGCTGCATCATCCAGGAGATTCATAGAAAGGCTATGGAAGCAGCTACAAGCTGTTTCACCTCAAGAGGAAGGCTGTGCGAGTACTCCAACCCATACTGATTTAAAACAAGCAGATGTCCTGCCCCTGCAGCCCCGGATGAGGCATCTAGATTTTTACTCCCTGACGGCAGGGTCGATGCCCCTGCTCAGACTTGAAGCAGTTCCAGGAGATGTACTGTCACCCTTCTGCTTTCCATGAGAATTGGGAGTAAAACTTCTCAGGGGGGAACGACACAGGAGGGAAGGAAGTAGGCCACAATCTTGGAAAGAATGACATTGCCCAAAGACATGACTCAAACAGATTAGAACAAAACAAATCCAAGACGGCAGACCAGTCAGCTTCCACTATAACTTGAGCCTCAGCATATGCTCATTGTAACAATCAGCTAAGACATACCCACCAGCACCATGACCATTCCAAAACTGACCATACAAGTAAAAAAATTCCTGTGAGTCCCCAGATAGTTGGACTACTCCTCCCACTCATTAGCCTGTGAAATTACCCACCCCTATAGAAACTGACAGCCCCGCAGCCTGGTGCTGCTCTTGCTTTCCGAGATGGCCCTCACTTTGTTTGTGGAATGTGCTTCTCTCTAAATAAATCCACCTCTTACCTATCCAAAAAAAAAAAAAAATGCCTTTAACATAACCATTACTTAAATTGAAATAGTAAATTTATTAGGAAATTCATCAGATGGATATTATCCATCCATTTTCAATATGCATTCTGGGAAAGTTTAATGACATGGGAGTAATACTGGCATAAGTTATGTACAAAGAATGAGACCCAAAGCCTTGCATACAGCACACACCTCATTAAAGAGATGAAAAATCAGGTCCTTGGATTTCCTCTCATCTGTATTTTCTGAACATCCTGAAGAGAATACATTTATAATCTGATGAAATTATAGATGTTCTTAAAGGAGAAAGAAGAAACTTCACCCTATTAACTTGGTAAACTGTTAAATTAACTTGGTAAAACTGAACATGACAATGTTGCTTATAATGAGATGATATTCTTTTCTGAGCTTAATCTAGCTGCAGAATTCCTTCTGAAATGTGGCCTTCAGAGTCTACCATGACTCTCCAGGTGTGGCTGACCCCTGGGTGTGTGGGAAGATTGGCTGGAATTAAAGAATCTCAGACTCATCTAGACTGACAGCTTCCCTCACACTTGCATCCTGGTAGCATTTATCCATTCATCCTCATTTGATTTTCTACGAGGGCCCTTCAATCCTGTGAAGGCAGCTGTCCTGCCCACTACCTTTATTTTTCAGAGGCTGGGATACCCTATAGGTTCTGTCATGTTGTCAAAAGGTATTTTCTCTTCTCAAAAGCAGTGTCTAATTCTTTCCGCCGTTCCCCTTATGATTCACTGCTGGATGTTCTCACAATCTTGGACACATGCATCTCTGCTCTGATCTGATGATGCCCTTTTCCAGGTGTGGACCACAGTGGGCACAGAAAGGCTTTGCTGGTGCCCAGCATGAAGGGAGAGCCCTGCTATCTCATCCCTGGAGGTGACACCCTGCCTGGGCTCTGCAGTGGGATCACATGGGCCTGTGCAGACTGCGACCCAGAGCGGTTTGCTAGGGTCCAGGGCAGCCTGAGTGGGTCCTCTACTGGCAGACAGACACCTGACTGTCCCTGTGCCTCTGGACTCCCTGGCCTCCCGTCCTGCAATGCCATCAGGCTCTCTTCCTTAGATGTGGTTCCCCACTTCGTTACCTTGCAGGGTCTCCCAGCCTGTGCAATTGTGTCCAAGGACCTCTGGGGACATTCCTCCCAGTTCATGGCATTGCTCCGACCCAGCTCCCAGGAGCTTCACTTTCCTGCCAACGCTTTCCTGCTTGGTGGCCACATGGGCCGTGGTTCTCCCCTGGGTAGTGGGTGGTTTGACCCCCAACAGACACTTGCTGCTGCGTGGAGGCAGTTTCAGTGTCCTAACTGGGGAAGAGCATCCAGTGAGTAGGGCCAGAGATGCAGCCAAACCTCCAATGCTCAGGGTGGTCCCCACGACCAGGGATTATCCCACCCGGGTGAACTCTGTCAAGGCGGAAACACCTTGCCCTAAAGGCACGAGGAGTGAAAAAAGAATAAAAGGTGGTCTTTGGGTCCACAGGAAGCCTTCAATTGAGGATGGCCCGCACGATGGTGACCCCTCTCAGCACACTTCTCCCGTTGTCCTACCAAACTGCCGGTGGACACTCAGTTTCAGTTTACGTGGCTGCAGAGAAGCACCTGGACCCCACCCAGGCGGGGCCTCCCAGCATCACAGCACTCTGTACAGTGAGTCTCCCACGTGGGGACCCCACACCTAGTGGGGAACCACACCTGCTGCTTGAATTCTAAAACTAAGTGGGAAGAAAAGAGGTTGTTGGTGTGCATTCATGATGAATCTGACAAATGAAAAAATTCCTACAGGTAAGTGAATTTAAATTGGCAATAAAGAAAGTATCCCCCTATTCTGTGAGGGAAATACACATTTCTTTTGTCTTCATGGCAAGTTGACTGTGGCCAGAGTCAACTTTTCCATACCAGTGGGAGACTTTCTCAGCGAATCTAGAAGTGAAAGGAAGAGTCCAAAGATCTTACCTTGGACCTGCACCTCTTCAGGGTTTCTGTGAAAGTGTGTGATCCTTGCTTGGGGTCCCACATGCTCTGGCAGTGTCAGCTCATGCCCCAGCAAACTCAAAATGTTTGCATCAGGAATGCAGCTTTCGCACCTGGGAAGTACTTCCACTGGCAAGAAATTGGATGATTGAGGGAGAAGATTAAATACTGGCCAAATCTTCAGAGCACAGAAGTGACTTTCTTTGACAGTTCTCAGAGCATTCCAGGGTTCTAGGAAATTTCAGTTCGTAAAATAATACTACAAGGATTCCTTTGGCCTTTAGAGCACATGCCTGCTGTGGAGACAGGGAAGGTAGGGAGTGAGTGTCTGAAATCTGTAAGTTCCATTGAAGGTTGCAGTTGACTTTTCCTTACACGGGCTGCCAAAACCAGCACTTGCTTGGTGCCCCTGCAGGGGAATGTGCTGCAAGCCCCACAGAACTCTCTTGTTCCCCAGTCTAAAAGGGAGTTTGTCTTGGCGTAGGGTGGTTTGTCTGACACGATGTACTGGCTGTCTTATTCCTGAATGTTAGCTGAGCACTGCACCAGGAAAGTCGACATGGGGCTCCCTGGCCAGTGCCTGGCATGCTCCCTGCCCCCCTCAGGGCTGGTGCTCAGTCCCAGAACCAACCTGCAGGCCTCTTGGCCACACCAGTGCTTCCTCTTGATCCTTCAACCTTCAGCTGTTAGAAAGACTAACCCTGTTATAGAGTCTGAGCTTGTACTGCTCACACACAACGGATCTATAGATGGAGAGAGGAGGCACTGGGGCAGTGAATAACATGAGTAATAACTTCATTCAGGAAGCTGGGAGACTGAGAAGATGGTGGACTCCTGTCCTAAAGAACAATCTCACCCGAGTGAATTTGATTCCTGGTATCTTCTAAATGGAACAAAGAGAGGGAGCTGAGCAGGTAAAGTTAAAAAGGCTCTAAGTTGTTGCAAATATTTCCTGGTTTCTGCCAGACTCCAGACAAGATGTGTTAATTGTTCATTTCTTCTTTCCTGCAGCCATTCTCACGTGGACCCGGTCAGGATGTTTCCTGTGAGCTATTCATTATTCTTGCCTGGTAAAATCCCATGGAGAGAGGAACCTGGCAGGCTACAGTTCATAAGGTCACAAAGAGTCAGAAACGACTCAATGACTGAGCACATATGCACAAGATAAAGAATTTTTTTCAAACTTTTAAATTTATACTGGCGTATATCTGATTACCAATGTTGTGGTAATTTCAGGTGGCACCTGGAGTAGAGGGGAATTTGGGGGAGATACATCCATTCTCCCCCAAATTCCCCTCTACTCCAGGCTGCCACATAATATTGAGTAGAGTGCCCCGTTCTATATAGTAGGTCCGTGTTGGTTATCCACTTTACATAGGACAGCAAAACAAAGGTATTTTAGCTTAACACTCAGCCATGGGAGGCAGGGTTCCCAGAGGTGAGCCGTTATGTGCACTTTAAACTGTAGGCCACCTCCCTTTAGCGATGGACCTGCAGCAAAAGCAATAGAACACAAGGGTTAAAGTCAAAGAAATGGGTCCACTGTGGAGTCAGACCTGCTCTTCCCATCACTAACCCACCAGACTTAGGAGTCAGGACAGGCCTTCCCAGGCCTGAGCAGTTGCTGAGGTGCTCTCAAGCTGTGGACGCTCACATAGGCCTGAAGCGTGACGGACCTTTCATGGCAATGCATCCCTCGGAGGAGGCGGGGGCGTAGCCTCCTGCCCACAGCTGTGGGCGAGCAGGTGGTGTCGGCTTCTCATCTGCGCCCCCAGAACACAGCTCTCCCAGGGGCTCGCTCCTGCCCCCTCTCCCATTCCTCCAGGTGGTGTCCCTCCTTCACAGAGACAGATGCCCAGGGCAGCGGCACAGCGCTCAGTCAGTGGTCAGGGCCTCACTCTGCTCCAGGTGCGGCAGCGAGCGTCGTCTGAAGGACGGGCAGGCGTCCCGCGTCCTGTGCTGCTGCCGCCTGTGGACACAGCCGCTCCCGGCCACCCTCCTCTGGCCTGAGCCCGCGGCTGGCCTCCCCGGCCTTCCCTCTCGCGGCGTCCCTCGGTGGCTCCCACCCTCCCAAGCCTGGCACAGCCAGCCGCCCGCGTCTCTTCGCAGCGGTCTTCCAGTCTCCCTCGAAGCTGATCCTCTCTTTGGGGTGCTGGTTGACTCAGCCGGCAGCAGCAGGGCCTTCATGCACATTAATTAGCATGGGGCGGGGGATCCAATCTTCGCCCACCTTCCAAGCCCTGAGGGAAGCTGCAGAGGGTTCTGGGCTTTGTTGACGTGACAGGCAGACACGTCTTGAAGGCAAAGGCATATCTGTGCTCCTTAACACCGAGAGCAGTACACTGCGGTAGGGGCGGGGGCAGCGCGTGTAGCCGGGATTTCCTTTGCCCCTCAGGGAGCCCAACGGCGCGGCGTGTGGACTGGGCAATGGCGCCCCCTCGCGGTGCGCGCGCAGCCTGCAGGGCCAGCCGCGGGACCAGGCCTGTGGAAAAGGATTCAGAGAACGCGGTCTCGCGCGATTTCCTTCTGAGGCAAACAGTACACATAGCTTAACCCCAAAACACTGCTTTGCTTTTCACTTTGATTCCTTTCCTGGACTTTCAATAAATATATAAATTTTGTCATGTATCTAACCCTATTTTACACATTTCCTTGCATATCTTATTTATTAAAAGAAGAAAGCTGCTAACGTTTCTAAAATGAAATCACTCTTCACCTTTCAGTCATTTACCACCTAGACAGTAACCACCACCAAACCCATTCTTCTTATTTTATTGGAAAAATCTCTTAAAGAAAAATCTCTCTTTCTTCCCCCCTCAATTTGTACTTGATGCAAGAAATAAGGAAGCTTGTGTCTAAACCTAATAGTTGATCATCAAACACTTCAGGTGTTTAAGGAAAGCAAGGCTGAGGTGTAGGCTGCCTGGCTGGCAGGAGAAGAATGGGCTCCCGGCATTCAGAGAGGCGCTGTGGGCCTGGATACAGAGGAAAGACTTGAGGGAGACGATGCCCCCAAGTCTGATGATCACTCAAGGAGGGGGCGGGAGGGCTGGCAGCAAGCAAGGCAGAGAATAGAACCTGGACTTTAAAACAGGGGTCACTGCTTGAATTTCATTCAGGAGGCAAAATATACACCCAGCCCATTGCAGCAGTCTTCACACTTACATTTTCCAGCCACTTAATTAATAAAGATAGTTCTAACATTCATGCAGAGAAGGAATCAAATTCTATATAATGTGCTTTGTAGATCAGACACAAAGATGTTCTCATTAAGTTTATTTCTAATAACAGGACACACTCAGCAAAGGAAGGCTTCTTTCCGGAAGCATGCATTTGCAGTGGGAAGATTTAGAAAACAGACGGCACCTACTCTGGCTCTGGGAATTCTCTAAGAATTCAGGAGGGCAGCTAGAGGGTTTGACATCTTAATGACATGACCATTTTTCAAATGTTCCAAAGAACATTCACTGGCATTCTAAATGTATAACTCATGTGCGTCATGATTCCATTTCCCTTAAAACCCCTGACTTTCCCACGAACAATTTCTCTTCATAAAAATAAACTGAACTTGACATCCCACAAGTAAGAACAACACAATGTTCTGTGCCAGCGTGAGATGCCGTCATGGAAAAGTCTGTAGTCTAATAGAGCTTTTGACGTGGAAGAGCTATCATTTGGACATTTACAAATGGAATGCAGTGCCATAGAAGACTGAGCTTTTACCATTCTCACAAAAGGAAAAAGGTAGCCCCTATTTTTCCCAGTTTTGTCTGCATATGATATAGCATCATGGTACCAAAATTTAGTCCAGTAAATTTATTGGGAAATGTATTTTACTGACAAATGCAAAGAGCTTTGTAGAGACTGAAAATAATAAGTCAAACTGGGTAGGAGATTAATACAGTTTAGCCAATTGAGAGTATAAGTGTCCAGTGTTTCTCCAGTACTGGTTCTAATTCCCCAAACAGTCTCATCTTTCTTTCTTTCTTTCTTTTTTTTTTTTTTTTGAGGCAATCAAATCCTTTTTGTTTGAAATGGCTTGGATCTAGAAAGGTCAGACAGGTCAGTCTCATTGCCTCTACTAGCCACCCCTGCCCCGCCGAGCACCTCCACATAAGCTGGCATCACCTTTCTTAGTCCTGGGTCCAGGTCCCTTAGCTGCCTCTTGAGTTCTCTTAAGAACACTTTTAGACGAAATAAAGATCTGTCTTCCATCTATGTGTATTATTTCCTAAATATCTACAGATCATCTCTAGACTAATATAAAATAATTCAAAAGTATCCTTGGGTGGTATTTTTTTATGGGCAAACTAATTAAAGCTACTAAAAATAGTACAACCTTGATATTTGCTCTAGTATCTAGGATGTTTGGTTCGGACGTGTCCTGGCATCTGATATTAAACGCCAGGCCCCTCTATAACATGACCTCTTAAATCATTTTTGCAATTTCTTCCTGAACACTCTAGTCATGCACCCCATTTTCTAGTGATTTTGTGGCAAGTGAATTATTATGCTCATAGATATTCAGTTCCTGGTAATCAGAAACTTACAACTCAGCAGGCATCTTGGCAGACCTACAGGGTATAAGTGTGGACCAAGCCCCCAGTCCCCATCAGAGGCTGTATCTTGAAGCATCTTTAGAATCCACGTGTGCTGCTTCACAGATTCTGATCTAGGCTTTCTCTCTGCTGTTGGCATCTGAGTTCCCTGAAGAGGGTTTTCTGAGGGCTCTTAGTCGATTGCAAAAGAGCCCAGGGGGACTCTATACCTAAAAGTCTGCTGTATTCTTCACCTGGCACAGAATTCAGAGCCAGCTGGAAAGGCAGGTAAGGAGATTACGCCTGAGTGTTTGAGGAACTGAAGAACGGGTTCCCCTTTATAGAGCCAAGGCTCTGCTTGCTGGGGAAATACTCCCTGGAGAAGGTTTACGGGCCCTGCTCCCAGCTATGGTGCACTTCTTCCCCATGAAAATGAAGAGAAAAGAGGGCTCTCTTGTAGGTTTGTTGATTCTAGGCCATATTCACACTCTAACTGGAGGTCTCTGAGTAATGCTTTTTTGAAAAAAAATATTTACTTAAAAAATTTCTAGTAAAATGGCCATAACAAAATTTATCATTTGAACAAATTTAGTTTATTGAGGTATAGTTGATTTACAGTACTGTGTTAATTTCTGCTTATAGCTAATCAATTCAGTCATACATATATATACATATAACATATTCCTTCTCATAATTTTATATTCTTTTCCACTATGGTTTATCACAGGATATAGAGTAGGATCTCATTTTGTATTCATTCTTTATATAATAATTTGCATCTGTTAATCCCTAATTCCAAATCCATCCCTTCTCTACCTCAGCCCCCAATTTTTCATTTTTAAGTGTCCAGCTCAGCGGCATTAAGTTCCTGACATTGCTTTGCCACCATCGCCACCATCCATCCACAGAACTCTTTTCATTTGACAAAACTGAAACTCGCCCAGCCCCTTCACCCACCAGCTACCTCTTCCTCTATGCGTTTAACTACTGCGGGTGCCCCAGAGAAGTGGGGTCACACAAGATTTGTCTTTTTGTGACTGACTTATTTCAGTTAGCATAATATTCTCCAGGCTCCTCTGTGTTGTACAATGTGTCAGAATCCCCTTCCTTTTAAGGCTGAATGGTATCTTACTCATGGATGGATCACATTTTGTTTATCTGTGGATGGGTATTTGAGTTGTTTCCACCTTTTGGCTATTGTGAATAATGCTGCTTTGAACACGAGAGTACAGGTATCTGCTTGAGTCCTTGCTTTCAGTCCTTTTGGATATATACCGAGAAGTAGAATTACTGGGTCACATGGTAATTATATTTTTCATTTTTTGAGGAATTGCCATCCCAGAATATATCTGCTTTCACAGCTGCTTCCATCCTTCACCTTTCCCCCTGCTTTCAGCTGGACTCACTGAATGTGTTCTACCCATGACAAGGACATCAGCTTTAGAAAGCTAGTGAATCAAAAGTCATGAACGAAATTTGCTATGCTAACCACCAACATCTGTGCTTTTTAGAAAGTCATTTTCTTAAGGCACTACATTGAAAGTATTTAATTCTCAAAGTGAATACTGCCAGTTCAATAGCACAGAGGTGACTCCAATTTCTTTAGATTTGTTTCAAGCTTCTTCCTAATTTGGGAAAAAAATTAAAAAAAAAATTTTAAAAATTTTGGCCAACACTAAATTGACAGAGCCAAGAGGTGGCAAGCTCTTGGGATGTGTACCTTCTTGGATCTGTCTACATCGTCAGTGTGACCTTCAAGTTACTGAGGAAAAACTGTAACCCACAGTTTCCCCATTTCAGCAATGGAGGCACATTGCAAAGTCCTTTGCAGTGGTCCCCAACCTTTTGGGCACCAGGGACTGGTTTCAGGGAAGACAACTGATTTCCTAAGGTGGCTCAGCTGATAAAGAATCGCCTGCAATGCGGGAGGACTGGGTTTGATCCCCAAGTTGGGAAGATTCCCTGGAGAAGGGAACAGCTACCCACTCCAGTATTCTGGCCTGGAGAATTCGATGGACTGTATAATCCATGGGGTTTGAAAGAGTCAGACATGACTGAACGACTTTCATTTAACTTAAGGGAGGGGTGGGGGATGGTTTCGGGATGATGATTCAAACACGTTACATTTACTGTGACCTTTATTTCTAATCTAATGCCACTGCTGATCTGATACGAGGTACAAGACTCTGCCCTGGAGGTTGGGGACCCCTGCTTTATAGCACAGACCAATCTTAGATGATCTTCACAAACATCCCATGGAGTGGGGTGGGAGGGCAAGATATTTCCTCCCACTTAAAAAAAAAATTTGGTTTTTTTTAAAGAGCATTTCAAATGGTAACAAAATTAAAATAGTGTTAATCATCTCTTTTACCCCTTTTGCAACTTTACCATCCTGCTTCATCCATCTTCATTCATCTTTCCCACTCCTTTTTTTTCAGAAACTCATGAAAACAAACCCCAGATATCATGTCGTTTCACCAGTAAACATTGCAGAGTGTATTTCAAATCCACAAGAACATAATTTTTTGTTTGTTATTTTTCCCCATATAGTTGCCTTGTTCAATGAAATTAGCAACAGTTCCTGAATATTTTCTTATGCGAATTCTATAATGAAAATGCGATGCCTTGAGAATGCCTTTTACCATTCAATTGTAAAAATGTGTGTCTAAAAAGAGAGCCAGATGTGGGCTGGGTTGTTATGTCTTTATTCACTGACAGAGGGGGAAATCCTCCCTTACCTTTCTTGAGTTATTGTGGCTGGTCCAATATACAGAACAGATTAAAATAAGAAAAAGCAGCATATATAATTCATAGGAATGGATGGCTCATAGAAATGGACCTAAGTAGTCAAAGCAGTCAGCGTTTTTACTTTTTAGACAAAGAAATAATAAACGTTTGGAAAAAAAAAAAAGAAATAATAAACGTTTGAGGTATTAACAGAAAAAAGAAATTTAGGTTTTGGATGCCCATTAGAAACATATTAAAGAAGTAGCAAGATTCACTTATTGTTGAGACAGTCTGAGCGCACATTAGGAAAGAATTTCCAAACACAAAGTTCTGTAGAAAGGAATGAATTTTTTAAGAACAAAGAGCAGAGATAAAGCGGGCACTGTGAGCACAGTGGGCAGACAACTCCTGACAGTCTAGGGAGAGTTGACCATTTTTGTGGGTTAATAGCCATTTTTTGTAGCCTCGAGACAAAAAAAATTCCTGCTGACCATTGGCGGTAGGTGATTGGCTGGGCTCCAAAATCACTGCAGATGGTAATTGCAGCCATGAAATTAAAAGATGCTTACTTCTTGGAAGAAAAGTTATGACCAACCTAGATAGCATATTCAAAAGCAGAGACATTACTTTGCCGACTAAGGTCCGTCTAGTCAAGGCTATGGTTTTTCCTGTGGTCATGTATGGATGTGAGAGTTGGACTGTGAAGAAGGCTGAGCGCAGAAGAATTGACGCTTTTGAACTGTGGTGTTGGAGAAGACTCTTGAGAGTCCCTTGGACTGCAAGGAGATCCAACCAGTCCATTCTGAAGGAGATCAGCCCTGGGATTTCTTTGGAAGGAATGATGCTAAAGCTGAAACTCCAGCACTTTGGCCACCTCATGGGCAGAGTTGACTCATTGGAAAAGATTCTGATGCTGGGAGGGATTGGGGGCAGGAGGATAAGGGGACGACAGAGGATGAG
Source organism: Capra hircus (assembly GCF_001704415.2). Lineage (NCBI taxonomy): Eukaryota > Metazoa > Chordata > Mammalia > Artiodactyla > Bovidae > Capra > Capra hircus. The sequence goes on from NC_030828.1 coordinate 2,212,719, forward strand.
ATGGCTGGATGGCATCACTGACTCGATGGACGTGAGTCTGAGTGAACTCCGGCAGATGGTGATGGACAGGGAGGCCTGGCGTGCTGCAATTCATGGGGTCGCAGAGAGTCGGACATGACTGAGCGACTGAACTGAACTGACCTGGGGGCGCTATAGGGTGTTTCCTGGAGTGGGCATCTTTGCTTAACTGGGAGTCAGGAAGGTTGTTAGTGATGATCAGGGGACTTTTGGCAAGGTTGCACAGGGGCTCAGTCAGCTTTAGAGGTGACCTTGACTCTGGGCTCTGCTTCTGTGGCCTTGGTGCAAAGCCTCTTACCTGTGGCCTTGGGGCAGGACTCAACCCTTATTATATAGACTTCTGGGCTGGATGCCACTTTGGTGATAAGAGCTGGAAATCTCTTTGGTGTTAAGGGTGTCCTTCTACCTTTAGAAACAGGCAGTCCCCCTTTCATAAGAGAAATTTATTTCTTGCTTTCAGGAAATAAAATGGAGAGGAGGGTCAGAGCAGCCCTCTTCAATAGGTCATTTCTTAAGTAACAAAAAAAAATTAGGAGTCCTTTTTAAAAAGTGTTTTATTAATTGAAGTCTAGTAGATTTACAATATTGTGTTAGTTTCAGCTATACAGCAAAGTGATACAGATAGGTGTGTAGTGTGTATACATAAATATATGTGTATATCAGTTCAGTTCAGTCACTCAGTCATGTCCAACTCTTTGCGACCCCATGGACTGCAGCACGCCAGGCCTCTCTGTCTATCACCAACTCCCGGAGTCCACCCAAACCCATGTCCATTGAGTCGGTGATGTCATCCAACCATCTCATCCTCTGTTGTCCCCTTCTCCTCCTGCCTTCAATCTTTCCCAGCATCAGGGTCTTTTCAAATGAGTCAGCTCTTCGCATCAAGTGGCCAAAGTATTGGAGTTTCAGCTTCAAGATCAGTCCTTCCAATGAACATTCAGGACTGATCTTCTTTAGGATGTACTGGTTGGATCTCTTTGCAGTCCGAGGGACTCTTAAGAGTCTTCTCCAACACTGCAGTTTGAAAGCATCAATTCTTCAGTGCTCAGCTTTCTTCACAGTCCAACTCTCACATCCATACATGACCACTGGAAAAACCATAGCCTTGACTAGACAGACCTTTTTTGACAAAGTAATGTCTCTGCTTTTTAATATGCTGTCTAGGTTAGTCATAACTCTCCTTCCAAGAAGTAAGCATCTTTTAATTTCATGGCTGCAGTCACCATCTGCAGTGATTTTGGAGCTCAGAAAAATAAAGTCAGCCACCGTTTCCACTGTTTCCCCATCTATTTGCCATGAAGTGATGAGACGAGATGCCATGATCTTAGTTTTCTGAATGTTGAGTTTTAAGCCAACTTTTTCACTCTCCTCTTTCACTTTCATCAAGAGGTTCTTCTTCACATTCTGCCATAATGGTGGTGTCATCTGCATATCTGAGGTTACTGATATTTCTACCAGCAGTTTTGATTCCAGCTTGTGCTTCACCCAGCCCAGCATTTCTCATGATGTACTCTGCATAGAAGTTAAACAAGCAGGGTGACAATATACAGCCTTGATGTACTCCTTTTCCTATTTGGAACCAGTCTGTTGTTCCATGTCCTGTTCTAACTGTTGCTTTCTGACCTGTATATAGGTTTCTTAAGAGGCAGGTCAGGTGATCTGGAATTCCCATCTCTTTAAGAATTTGGCAGTTTGTTGTGATCCACACAGTCAAAGGGTTTGGCATAGTCAAAAGAGCAGAAATAGATGTTTTTCTGGAACTCTTTTGATTTTTTGATGACCCAGCAGATGTTGGCAATTTGATCTCTGGTTCCTCTGCTTTTTCTAAAACCAGCTTGAACATCTGTAAGTTTGTGGTTCATGTATTGCTGAAGCCTGGCTTGGAGAATTTTGAGCATTACTTCACTAGCATGTGAGATGAGTGCAATTGTGCAGTAGTTCAAGCATTCTTTGGCATTGGCTTTCTTTGGGATTGGAATGAAAACTGACCTTTTCCAGTCCTGTGGCCACTGCTGAGTTTGACAAATTTGCTGGCATATTAAGTGCTGCACTTTCACAGCATCATCTTTTAGGATTTGAAATATGTGTGTGTATAGATTTATAATTTTTGGATTTTTTTCCCATATAGGTTTTTACAAAATATTGAGTATCTCTCCGTGTGTTATACAGTAGATCCTTGTTGTTTACCTATTTTATATATAATATCATTTAAGTAACTTAGATTCAAAATAATCGATGTGCCATTGGGGCAGCCTATGCTGGACCCCAACATCACCCTGTTTTGTTTTTCTTTCTTTTTTTTTTTTTTTTTCCTCTCAGTTGATTTATTTATTTATTTATTTATTTTTGATGCTTTTGTTTTTTTTGTTTTTTTTTCTTACATGCGTTCCCAAAAATGAACCCCCCTCCCACCTCCCTCCCCACAACATTGTTTCTCTTTCTTCAGTTCAGTTCAGTCGCTCAGTTGTGTCTGACTCTCTGTGACCCCATGAATCGCAGCACGCCAGGCCTCCCTGTCCATCACCAACTCCCGGAGTTCGCTCAAACTCACGTCCACCGAGTCAGTGATGCCATCCAGCCATCTCATCCTCGGTCGTCCCCTTCTCCTCCTGCCCCCAATCCCTCCCAGCATCAGAATCTTTTCCAATGAGTCAACTCTTTGCATGAGGTGGCCAAAGTACTGGAGTTTCAGCTTTAGCATCATTCCTTCCAAAGAAATCCCAGGGCTGATCTCCTTCAGAATGGACTGGTTGGATCTCCTTGCAGTCCAAGGGACTCTCAAGAGTCTTCCCCAACACCACAGTTCAAAAGCATCAATTCTTCAGTGCTCAGCTTACTTTACAGTCCAACTCTTGCATCCATACATGACCACTGGAAAAACCATAGCCTTGACTAGGCAGACCTTTGTTGGCAAAGTAATATCTCTGCTTTTTTATATGCTTTCTTAAGCAGATTATATTTTTTAGAAAAGCTTTAGATTAGCAGGAAAATTGGCCATAACTTACAGAGAACTATTATATACTCCTGTTCTTGGTCCCCCCTTTTATTCACATTCTACGTCAGTGTGATATAATCAAAGATTAACGAACAAATATTGACATATGTATTAGTCAGTGTTGTTCAGAGAAATAAAGCCAATAACATGTCTATGTCTATCTCTGTTTCCTCTTTTTAACTGGAGCATAGTTGATGTATACCAGGGCTTCCCTAGTAGCTTAAGTGGTAAAGAATCCACCTGCAATGCAGGAAACCCAGGTTTGATCCCTAGGTTGGGAGGATTCCCTGAAGAAGGGATTGGTTACCAACTCCAGTACTCTTGCCTGGAGAATTCCATGGAGTCACAAAGAGTCAGACACGACTGAGCGACATTTTTTTAATAGTTGATGTACAATATAAGTAACAGGTGTACAATACAGTGATTCACATTTTTTACAGGTTATACTGCCCTTATAGTTATTACAAAGATTGATTATATTTGCTGTTGTGCCATATAGCCTAGTAATTTATTTTATACCTGGTAGTTTATCCATGCTAATTCCCAACTGCCTATTTTGCCCTTTGCCACTGATAACAACTATTTTGTTCTGAGTATATCTCTGAGCCTGCTTTTTTTGTTGTTGTTATATTCACTAATTTGTTGTATTTTTTAGGTTCCATGTATGTTATTTGTTGTAATTGTTCAGTCATCAAGTCGTGTCCAACTCTTGGCAACCCCAGGGACTGCAGCATGCCGGGGCTTCCCTGTCCCTCACTGTCTCCCTGAGTTTAACCAAGTTCATGTCCATTGAATCAGTGATACCATCCAACCATTTCATCCTCTGTTGTACTCTTGTCCTTCAGCCTTCAGTCTTTCCCAGTATCAAGGTCTTTCCAATGACCTGACTTCACATAAGGTGGCCAAAGTATAAAAGCTTCAGCTTCAACATCTGTCCTTCCAATGAATATTCAGGGTTGACTTCCTTTAAGATTGACTGGTTTGATCTCCTTGCTGTCCAAGTGACTCTCAACAGTCTTCTCTGGCTCCACAGTCAAAATAAACGACCCAATCAAAAAATGGGCCAAAGAACTAAATAGACATTTCTCCAAAGAAGACATACGGATGGCTAACAAACACATGAAAAGATGCTCAACATCACTCATTATTAGAGAAATGCAAATCAAGACCACAATGAGGTACCACTTCACACCAGTCAGAATGGCTGCGATCCAAAAGTCTGCAAGCAATAAATGCTGGAGAGGGTGTGGAGAAAAGGGAACCCTCTTATATTGTTGGTGGGAATGCAAACTAGTACAGCCACTATGGAGAACAGTGTGAAGATTCCTTAAAAAATTGCAAATAGAACTGCCTTATAACCCAGCAATCCCACTTCTGGGCATACACACCGAGGAAACCAGAATTGAAAGAGATACAGGTACCCCAATGTTCATCGCAGCACTGTTTATAATAGCCAGGACATGGAAGCAACCTAGATGTCCATCAGCAGATGAATGGATAAGATAGCTGTGGTACATATACACAATGGAGTATTACTCAGCCATTAAAAAGAATACATTTGAATCAGTTCTAATGAGATGGATGAAACTGGAGCCGATTATACAGAGTGAAGTAAGCCAGAAAGAAAAACACCAATACAGTATACTAACACATATATATGGAATTTAGAAAGATGGCAATGATGACCCTGTATGTGGGGCAGCAAAAGAGACACAGATGTGTAGAGTGGACTTTTGGACTCTGAGGGAGAGGGAGAGGGTGGGATGATTTGGGAGAATGGCATTGAAACATGTATACTATCATGTAAGAAATGAATCGCCAGTCTATGTTCGATGCAGGATGCAGGATGCTTGGGGCTGGTGCATGGGGATGATCCGAAGGGATAATGTGGGGTGGGAGGTGGGAGGGGGGTTCATGTTTGGGAGCTCATGTACACCCGTGGTGGATTCATGTCAATGTCTGCCAAAACCAATATAGTACTGTAAAGTAAAATAAAGTAAAAATAAAAATTTATTAAAAAAAACCAAAACAACAACAACAAAAAATAAAAGGATTAATTATTCAGCACTCTGCCTTCTTTATGGTCCAGCACTCACATCCATACATGATCACTGGAAAGGTCATAACTTTGACTATACATACCTTTGCTGGCAAAATGATGTCTTTGCTTTTGAATGCACTAACTAGATTTGTCCAAGCCAGGCTTCAACAGTACATGAACCAAGAACTTCCAGATGTTCAAGCTGGATTTAGAAAAGGCAGTGGAACCAGAGATCAAATTGCCAGCATCTGTTGGATCAAAGAGAAACCCAAAAAACATCTACTTCTGCTTTATTGACTTTGCCAAAGCCTTTGACTGTGTGGATCACAAGAAACTGGAAAATTCTTCAAGAGATGGGAATACCAGAGCACCTTACCTGACTCCTGAGAAATCTGTGTGCAGGTCAAGAAGCAACAGTTAGAAATGGACATGGAAAAATGGACTGGTTCCACATTGGGAAAGGAGTATGCTAAGGCTGTATATTGTCACCCTGCTTAAAGGCTGGGCTGGATGAAGCAGAAGCTGGAATCAAAATTGCTGGGAGAAATATCAATAACCCCAGATATGCAGATAACACCCCCTTGTGGCAGAAAATAAAGAAGAACTAAAGAGCCTCTTGATGAAAGTGAAAGAGGAGAGTGAAAAAGTTGGCTGAAAACTCAGCATTCAGAAAACTAAGCTCATGGTATCTGGTCCCATCACTTCATGGCAACTAGATGGGGAAACAATGGAAACAGTGACAGACTTTGGTTTCCTGGGCTCCAAAATCACTGCAGATGGTGACTGCAGCCATGAAATTAAAAGATGCTTGCTTGTTTCTTGGAAGAAAAGCTATGACCAACCTAGACAGCATATTAAAAAGCAGAGACATTACTTTTCCAACAAAGGTCCATCTAGTCAACTGAACAGACTTGCTGCCAAGAAGCAATCCTCTTCTAATTTCATGGTGGCTGTCACCTTCTATAGTGATTTTAGAGCCCAAGAAGAGGAAATCTGTCATTGCTTCCACATTTCCTCCTTCTACTTGCCATGAAGTGATGGGACCAGATGCCATGATCTTTTTTTTTTTTTTTAATATTTTGTTTTAAGCTGGCTTTCCACTCTCCTTTTACCCTTATCAAGAGGCTCTTTAGTTCCTCTTTGCTTTCTGCCATTAAACTGGTATCATCCGCATATCTGAGGCTGTTGATATTTCTCCCAGCCACCTTGATTCCAGCTTGTAACTCACTCAGCTTGGCATGTCACATGATGTGCTCTGCATATTTTTCTGGAATTCCCTTACTTTCTCTATGATCCAGCGAATGTTGGCAATTTAATCTCTGGTTCCTCTGCTTCTTCTAAACCCAACTTGAATATCAGGAAGTTTTCATTTCACATAATGCTGAAGCCTAGCTTAAAGGATTTTGAGCATGACCTTACCAGCATGGGAGTTGAATGCAACTGTCCAGAAGTTTCTACATTCTTTAGCACTGCCCTTCTTGGGAACTGGGTTGAGGATTGACCTTTTCCAATCCTATGGTCACTGGTGGGTTTTCCAAATTTACTGACATATTGAGTGCAACACTTTAAGGGCATCATCTTTTAGGATTTTAAATAGCCATTCTGGAATTCCATCACCTCCACTAGCTTTACTGTTATATTGGAGACCTTCCAACCTGGAAGGCTCATCTTTCAGTATAATAGATTTTTGCTTTTTTATACAGTTCATGAGGTTCTCACAGAAAGTATGCTGGAGTAGTTTGCCATTCCCTTCTCCAGTGGATCATGGTTTGTCAGAAGTCTCCACATGACCCATCTGACTGGCCCTCCACATGACTGGCCCTGCATGGCATGGCTCACAGCTTCATTGAGTTATGCAAGCCACTTCACCATGGTAAGGCAGTGATCTATGAAGGGATATAAATAGTATCATACATTATTTGCATTTCTCTGTCTGATTTATTTCACTTAGTATAAAACTTTCCAAATCCATCCATGTTGTTGCATATAAAAATTTCATTCTTTTTTATGGGCTGAGTAGTATTTCACTGTGTGTGTATCTCTTTCTCTGTCTATCACATCTTTATCTGTTCATCTGTTGAAGGACTCTTAGGTTGCTTCCATACTTTAGCAAGTATAAATAGTGCTGCTATGAATATTGGGGTGCATGAATGTTTTTGAATTAGTGTTTTTATTTTTTTAGCATATATTTTCAAGAGTGGAATTGCTGGATCATGTATTAAGTCTATTTGTAGTTTTTGGAGGATCCTATATACTATTTTCCAGTGACTGCACCAATTTACACTCCCACCAACAGTGTAGGAGGGTTCCCTTTTCTCTACATTGTCACCAAAATTTGTTAATTGCACTCTTTGATGATAGCCATTCTAACAGGTGTGAGGTGGCATCTCACTGTGGCTTTGATTTGCATTTTGATGATTATCAGTGATGCTTGACATCTTTTCATTTCTTGTCTGTTTAGTAGGGAAGTGATTTCTCCAAGTGCTAGATGTACTACTTACTCTTTCTCACAATTTCCTGGATGTATAATTAGCATCAAAACAAACAAACAAAAATGCTTCTTGTTTCTTCTTTGCAGTATGGCATGGAAATAACTTAATCAAAAGTGGCAGCACAGCTTCAGAAATAGCTAAAAAAATTTGCTTCCCTCTCCTTAAACTCAAGTTCAGGTCTTCTTTCTTCAAAGAGCAGCAAGAAATATCATTTATGTTTGTGTTGGCTATGATTGGAGAAATTTATTCACCTCATTAAAGGCATTAGATTTAGAGTCTATCAACCAAGGCAGCTTCTTGGATTGAAATAGAATTTTTCATTTCTAAAACTATTGGTAGCACATGTCTTATTATTGGTATAGCAAATGGAAGGATCTTATAATCCTCTTAGTTTTTCAAGCTGTGGATATGGTCCACTTGTTACTGTGAAATAAATTTTTTCTCAAACAACATTAAAAAAGAAAGAAATGGAACAGACTAGAAGATATCAGAGTACATCGTGTATTAATCTACTCAGTCTGCCATAGCAAAGTGCCACAGACTGGGTGGCTCAAGCAGCAGACATTTCTGATTTTGCTGGAGGTCTGCGTTGGCAGGGGCCTCCTCTGAGGCCTCTCTCCTTGGCTCGCAGACTGCTGTCTTCCTGTGTCCTCACGTGGTCTCTCCGTGCCTTGTCTGTGTCCTGATCTCTTCTGTGGATACCAGTCAGATCACATTAGGGCCCACACTACTGACCTCACTTAATTTAATCATCTCTTTAATTGTTTCCAAGTTTTAATACATTCTGAGGTACCATGGTTAGGAACTCAAATTTTTGGAGATCTCAATTCAGCCCATAATACGCCATATTGTGTGTTTTTGGTGAAGCTTTGCCTTAAATACATGTTTGTTGATTGGGTTGCAATGAAAGCATATTTCCTATTGTATAGGACTTGCTTTTTAAAAACACGAGCTTGGTGAATCACAGGTAGGATGCCTCGCCTTGCCCTCTTTCTCCCTGGGATGAGGTAGAGATTGCAGGATCTAGAAGCCTGTGAGGAAGGGTATGAGTGAGTTATAAGATGAACAGTTTGCACTTCTCATACTCCGTCATTTGATTGCTGCTCTTTGCCTTCAGTTGACAGTAACATCCAGGTTCTTGGCAACTTCCTGGGGTTGTGGGACTGAGGTCCCATTTCCTTGCTCATCACTGGTCTGGGACACCCTTAACTCCTACAAACTGCTCTCAGGTCCTGGCTGAATGCCCCTCTGCATATCAGCAATGCAGAGCCTCTTCTAGTAAATCCCTTCTGTGGTTTTCTCTTCTGCCTTTAAGGGCACATGTAATGAGACCAGGTCCACCTGGGCAGTCTCCCTTTTGAAAAATTAGAATCAATGAATTAGTAACCTCAATTACATCTGCAAAATCCCTTTTGCATGTAGCTATTCCATCATGTTCACCATCTCAGCGATTCGGGTAAAAGTCCTGGGGCCATTTCAGAATCTGCTTAGCCCAGGCCCAGAGCCTACCAAGTGACCAGAGAACTTACATTTGGTCAGTAGAGATGCTAACCATTTGTGTCCAGGAGAGATGGTCATGATGAAGGCTTGAGTGGGGTTTTTTTGTTTTTTTTTTTTTTGTTTGGTCCCATTAGGACGTTAGCCAGTTTTGTCTCTAACTTGGCAAACTCATTTCAGTGGTGCTTTTTCTCCTTCCCTCCTGAGGGATGGTCTAGACCTCGTTCCATGAACCCTTTGAATCACTCTGCTATCCTGCTGGATCCTTTAGTGCTGAGTAGACAAAGCTCTGACACACACCCGTTCTATATTTGTGTGGAGTCATGGGTTTAGCTTTTTGACAGGGCAATTCGGTTTTCCAGGAGACCTGAACATCTGAGGCTTTCTGTTCCCTCTTTTTCCTTCCATAATCCCCCCAACTGACTGAGTTCACTTGTAGTTCTGCCTTTTGAACAAAAGGGTATAAAAATCCACCTCAAGCATGGCTTCCTGTCATTAAAAGTTTGCACAATGAGTGACACCTTAAAAAGGAAACTTGTGGAGTGTGTTCTGCCACATGTGGGAGTTTTTGAAGCAGGTGATGGAAAAGCTGAGCAAAGGGAAAGTGACACACATCACGCAGACATGACTTGCGTGTCCTTCCCTGTGGGCCAAGCTGGTGGGCGAAGATGGTGGGCAGAGAGGGCAGGGCTGGGCCAAGGTCTGGATGACCAGCTGTGGGACTTTCCAGTTGCAGAAGAACGTTTCTTACCTGTGAAGCAGGGGAGACTGCCTGCAGCCCCATCCCTGGGCCAAGCAGACCATGTGAGGTAGCAGGTAAGTAGTCTTGCTCTCTGACCTGGGAGAGAATACAGTGACTTAGCCATACCGCCAGTCTACCCCTAGCAGGGCCTTTGTCACCACCCAAGCCAGAGACCCAGAGTGCCCAACTGGAGCAGTCGGGATCAACATTCGTGGGGCCTGCAGTGAGGCTCCACTCTGGGATGTCCCTGGTACCCCAGCTTTGTCTGAAATGCAGGCAGAATCTATGGTTCCTGTGCAGGGGGATGTTCCCCTCACCACTAAGCAATTCTGACACCAGCTGAGTATCCTACAATTCAGCTCAATTCTGATACCGTCGGAGGTCTTGGAGACAGAACTAGATCCTACAGGTTAAAGTCTCAGTCCTACAAGACCACCCCACCTCCAGTGCCAATTCCATGTCTAGGCTGTCACTTGTGCTTTGGACTGGCTGTAAATCAGAGGTTTTAGGATCCCTTCCTTGGGGGATAGCTAGAGTAGCTCACAGAACTCAGAGAAACATTTTACTTACTAGATCACCAATTGATTATAAAAGGATATAACTTAGGAACAGACAGATGGAAGAGAGGTAGTGGGTGAGGTATGGGAAAGCACAGAGCTCTCTGTCCCCTCCAGGAAGCTCTCTAGCTTCATCCTTTTAGGCTTTTTGGAGGCTTTCCCCCAAACCCACCCCACCCCCCCCCCCAAAAAAAAAAGACTGATTAAATCACTGGACATTGGCAATATATTCACCTCTGTCTCCTCTCCTTCCTTTGAGGAAAGGAGGGTGGGACTGAAAGTTAAAACCCTCTAATCACATGGCTAAGAATGCTTTCAAATTGTGGTACTGGAGAATCCCTAGGACAGCAAGGAGATTAAAGCACTCCATGCTAAAAGAAATCAACCCTGATTGTTCTTTGGAAGGACTGATGCTGAAGCTAAATCTCCAATACTTTGGCCACCTGATGTGAAGACCTGACTCACTGGAAAAGACCCTAATATTAGGAGAGATTGAGGGCAGGAGAAGAAGAGGATGATAGAGGATGGGATGGGATGGTTGGATGGCATCACCGAATCAATGGATGTGAGTTTGAGCAAACTCTGGGAGATAGTGAAGGACAAGGAAGCCTGGCATGCTTCAGTCCATGGGGTTGCAAAGACAGACACAACTTAGTGACTGAACAACAACAAATTTCATAGGCTAATAAATGGGAGGGGTATTCCAACTATTTTGGGGACTGATTGGGGATTTCTAGGAGTTGGGTTACTGCCCATTTTTTGACCTTTATGGTCAGGTTTGGAACTGTCATGGCACTGGTGAGTAAGTCATTTTGCTGATGTGTTACAATGAGCATAATCTGAGACTCAGGTTCTAGAGGATGTCAACTGGCCTGCCATCTCTTTGGTTCTAATCAGTTTATGTCTGTCATGTCCTTAGGCTATGTCATTCTTTAAGAATGAAGGACAGGGAAGCCTAGATTGCTGCAGTCCATGGGGTCACAAAGAGGTGGATGCAACAACAGCAATCACATGGTTGGTTCCGTTGGTGATTAGCCCTCGTCCTTAGGTCACCTAGGGGCTTTCTGAAAGTCACTCATTAGCATAATAATTTATACCTTTATCATCCTCTTCATGATGGTTTTAAGAATTCTGTGCCAAAAACAGGGATGAAGACCAAATTATTTTATTATTATAAAGCACAATATCACATTTACCTTCTGGGAGCTTCCCCATATCACTAGAGGTACTTTGAGGCACGGCCCACATGAGAAAGAGGGGAATTCACTCACTCCCATTTGATGGGCTCACCTTCTGAATTCTGGTCCTGAGGATATTTCTTTTCTTCCCTGGACTTCAAAGTCCATGAACACATACTTGGTATAGGAAGTGCTGGGAACCAGGGCTGGTGGAAGCTGCATGGAAGAGGGTCTTGGAGGCCTAGTTAAGATGGTTAGGGTTTTCCTTTGCCTATAGAGGGCCCACAGATGGTTTTTTGGGAAGGCAAATGAAAGAATTGGATTTTAGTGAAGCAGAGAGAGGGTGTGAAGGCCTGGCTAGAGGCTAGAGGTGTAAGAAGGAGTTGATTTAAGATACTCTGGGGGAAAAAAAAAGTGTCTATTGGACAGAATTTCCTAAAGGAAATCAGTCCCGAATGTTCATTTGTAAAGACTGATGCTGAGGCTGAAACTCCAGTACTTTGGCCATCTGATGTCAAGAATTGACTCCTTGGAAAAGATCCTGATGCTGGGAAAGATTGAAGGCAGGAGGAGAAGGGGATGACAAAGGATGAGATGGTTGGAAGACATCACTGTCTTGATGGACATGAGTTCGAGCAAGCTCTGGGAGTCGGTGATGAACAGGGAAGCCTGGTATGCTGCAGTCCTAGGGTTGCAAAGAGTCAGACATGACTGAGCAACTGAACTGAACTGATTGGACTGGAAACTCCTTATACATATGTCAAGGGACAGAGGGAGATAGAAAAGGATGCTGGAGCTTGGAGCTTAAGAATGGAAGCTCAGGAATAGGAAACTTGGTAAAACAAACAAACAAACAAACAAATACAGCTTTGGACAGTAAGTTATAAGCCAAATTAAAACAGTACTGGTGATACTAGCTAACATAGCTAGGCATTAGGATTCTAGAAATCCTGCGAGGTCAAATGCCCCAGCTCTGACTGTCCGGCTGGCTTGTGTGGGGCAGGAAGAAGCTCTTCTCACCGTGGGTCTCCCCTGCCATCCCCGTGTTGCTGGCCATAGTCCTTCCCACACACTCTGTGCTTGTGGCTGCAGGACAGCAGCTAGCCTGGCTCTTTCTGACCTTCTCTGCCTTCTCTGGGCATCTTGGTGTCTTTCTCATTGTCTCTAAATGGGGGTTCTCCCCACCTTGCTGCTTTTGTGAGATGCTTTCCTGGGGGGGCTCTAGTAACAGTCAGGATTTCAGCCACTGTATACCAGCCAGTGAAGTCCACATGGAAGCCTTTGGTTAACACCCCCCCTCCTGGTTCACGCTGAGAAGCCCCCATCAGCAAAACGCCAAACTCACACTTCACATGGGACATGCTCTCAAAGGAATTTGTCATCGTTTCTCTCTAAACCTACCTTTCTCACAGTGTGACTGGGGATATCTCCATTTCAGTTGTGCTTGGCCCCAGTGTTTCCCTAGGTAACACCTCTCTCCACCTATGCTCCTATCTGGCAGAGACCCCTCAGGATGGCTGCCACAGACCTTCCAGGCTCTGCCACAGGCTTGGGCAAATCCTCTCATGTAGCCTCCTACAGAAAAGACTCTGGAATGGATCTCTTTTGCCTACAATTGTTGTTTAGGCACTCAGTCATGTTTGATTCTTTGCGACCCCATGGGCCATAGCCCACCAGGCTCCTCTGTCTATGGGATTCTCCAGGCAAGAAATACTGGAGTGGGTTGCCATGCCCGCCTCCAGGCGATCTTCCCAACCCAGGGATCAAACCCATGTCTCTTGGATTGGCAGGTGGACTCTTTACCAATGAGCCACTAGGGGAGCCCTTTGCCTACAATAGTGATCATCAACTAGGGCACCATTCCCCCAGTGGAGGCTTGGCAGTGTCTGGAGACATTTCTGGGGGCAGAGTTGCTGGTGGGAGGAATCCAAGGATGCTGCTGAACAAGCGCCAATGCACCCCCTCCATCTACCATACCACAATCATCTGGCCCAAACAGCAACAGCATTGAAGTTGGGCAATCCTCACCTAGAACAAAGCCGGCAGGGTGCCCAAGACCTTGGCCTACTGTGATCTGACCACACCTTTGCATCTGCTCCTCTGATGTTGCCTCTTTTGACTGGAAACACAGATTTGCTCATAGTTCCCCTGAGTGGGTACCTTCCCCGTCCTTTCCCTCAAGTTTGCCCTGCGGCCTACTCTGCTTTTCTTTTCCCCTACCCTGTGGTCCATCGCGTCGCAAAGAGCTGGACACAACTGAGTGACTGAACTGAATTGAACTGACTTTCCTTCCCTCACACCTGCTCTTTGCGTCAGTTATGCCTCCAGCATCCTTTGAGGTTCAAGGCAAGCTGTCCTCCAGCATGAGGTGGTACCTGGCACTCTGGTTCCCCAGCTTGCATGCAGGTTTTGAGGCCCCTTCTACTCTCTCATACGCTCTGTACAAATATACATTTTTGCTCTCTATGTACCTATGCTCCAACTAGACTGTGAAATTCTTTGTGATGTGATTATGCCTCTTACAAATCTAGTGTGTCTCTTATACCAGGCATATGGTGGGCATTCAAAACATAGATCAGACCTATTGATTTCAGTTCAGCAATGAATCCATGAATAATTGAATGAAAGAAGTGAATGAAGCCCTCTATTTCAGTATTTATGCTCAGAACATTTTCTACTTTATGATACTGATGCCCCAAGAGTGGGCAACTTACTTTAAATAAGTAAATAACAGCAACTTAAATTAGAAATCACTACTTTATTTTTTATGAAAATGTGTGATGCTTGTCAAGCTGTAAGACATTTAATTCAATATTATCATCGTTTATTAAATTGTCAAGCACATGGAAGCTGTTGGGAGGGAGAACATACAAATGAAATGAAATGTGGCCAACTTGGAAATGTTGAATGATTTTCTACATCTTTATAAATCATTACAGCTCTCGGAGCTTCTGTGATAATGAAAGACGCTTGGGCTCCAGGGCTCAGGCTCAGTCCTGCAGGTGGCCAGCTGTGTGGTCCTGAACAAAGCTGGCCGTCCTTCTACTTGTCAGTGTCCTCACTTAAGATGAGGTCTTTGCAATACTTAAGGCTCCTAATGTTTTTTATTTTATTAAATCCAAAGATTCTTATTAAAGACATTGCTTTTCTATGCACAAATCTATTTGTGTAGGGGCTTTTGTGTATTCTCCAATTTCTGTAAGTTGTAGGTAGAGATGGAAAGGATATGTGATTTACTCAAGTAACACAGGCATAAGTGGGTGAGAGAGGCATCCGAGTGAGAGAAAATTAATGGGTTATTGTGCAGGGATCACTGTTTTGTCGAACCCAAGTTCAAGGTGCCTGATCACATCCGAGTCCAAACAGCTGAGGCCCAGTTTGGAGCAGAGAAAGGTTTATCGCAATTAAACAGGAAGCAGGCAGAGCACAGCTTTTAAAAAAATGATACAGCCCGAGGACACAACATAAACTGATTAGAGCTAAATGGATCCAAGATGGCAGACCAGTGACTCCCATTGTAACACACCCGCAAACTGTGACACACACAGGTGCCATGACAGTTCCAAGGCCAACCATAAAGGCCAAAAAGTGGGCAGTGGCCCAATTTCTGGAAATCCCCATCCCTTCTCCAAACTAACTGGAATACTTAGCCCATACATTAGCCTGTGAAATTACCCATCTCTATAAAAACTGACAACCCGGTACCTTGGGGCCTCTCTGGCCTTCTGAGATGGACTAGAGTCTGGCTACAGAGTGTGTTTCTTCTCTGAATAAACCTTCTTTCACCCTACTATGGATGGCTCTTGAATTCTTTCCTGTGCAAAGCCAAGAACTTGCAGCCATTCCAGGAGCTCAGACGTGACCTGGGATGTGACCAACCTCTTGTGCCCCATTGTATTTCCTACAACAACAGGACCAAGCAAGGAGAACAGGTGCCTCATCCTCAAATAGCTCAAACTCTCCACTGGTTTTCAGGGAAGAGTTTTTACAGCAAAACTTGAAGAGGGCTGCAGGGTGTATGGTTTTCTTCTGATTGGTTGGAGGTGAGGTAACAGGGCAGTACTCCAGGAATCCTGTGCTCAGCCTGCAGTTGCTGTCCTCCACCAGATGGGGGTCTTATTTCATATAGAAGAACTCAGAGATTTGTATCAACTTGATATGTATAACCCTTGGGGAGGAACCAGGACCCTGCCAGATCATGGAACTATTGTTTCTCGACTGCCTTTCCTTTATCTCTGCATTCCCCGACCCTTCTAATTATTTGAATCTGCCCTTTGGAACTCAAGCAAGGTCTAGGAGGCAGAAACTTTTCCCCTACAAATAAGAAATGGGGGACATGGAAGGGCATTTATAAGGGGAAGGTCCTTTGGGGTCTTGCTGGGTTTCAATTCCCTCTTTTCTTTGCTACTCATCAATCTTGACAGGGTACTGGGTCAGGACAAGAAAGGGAAAAAAGTTTTGGATAGACAGGTTGATTATAAACTTGGCAGAGGAACTTGGTTTCAACCAAACAGCCAGGATCAAAACCCATCTGACTCACAAAAGGAGAAACCAGCAGTGTCTCTGTATGTGACCAGCTGGCTTGGACACACCCATCAAAAAAGTCAGAGGAACTTCCCAGGTTCTAGGAACTTCAGTAGCCATGCCTAGTCTTCCTCTGGACAAAGCTGGCTTGCCTGGACAGAGCAGCAGAGACAGTGGGATCTGAGGGCTCGGCTCTGGACTCCAGGTCTGAGTTGAATATGGCTACATGTTATCTCCTGGTGCCTGTTGTGTCTGTTCCCTCTAGCCTTCTAGGTTCTTTTGGCTGGTCTGAGAAGCACATCGACATGAGCCCGATTAACAGGAGAAAGTCAAACACAAATTCAGTACCATGTGAACATGGGAGAGACTCAGGAACATCAAGTAACTCTCTCCAAAATAGGCAAAATCTGCACCTTAAATACTATCTCCAGCTGAAGACAAAAAGGATATTAAGAGTGAGGAGAGTCAGTTATGAGAGGGACCAGGAAAAGTAGAGTAAACCAAGGTGATTATGATGCAGCTTTAGGTCACCGCATTGACTAGCAGTTTTGAGACTTAGGCATTCTCCTCTTCCAGGTACTGGAAGGTACACATCTTTAGGGAACGGGGATTGCCTTTACAAATGCACATTGCTTCCCAAGTAGCTCAAACAGCAAAGAATCTGCCTGCAATGTCGGAGACTTGGGTTCAGTCCCTGGGTCAGGAAGATCCCCTGGAGGAGGGCATGACAACTCACCCCAGTATTCTTGCCTGGAGAATCCTATGGACAGAGGAGCCTGTTGGGCTACAGTCCATGGGGTCACAAAGAGTTTGATATGACTGAGTGACTAACACACGCACACCTCTTCAGGTACTGGGAGGTACACACCCTTACCGAATGGGGATTGCCTTTACAAATGTACATGTTTCTTACAAAAGGATAATTCCTATTTGGTTTCCATGCTCAGTATTTGTTAGAAAAAAATAACCAGTTTAAAACAATTAATCATCAGCAGACACATTTTGGGGTAACAAATTCTGCTCCCCTACAACCTCTATGTGGTGATAAACTCAAGTGACCTTGGCTTGCAATGGCTTTAAGCAGGTTTTTGCTTCCTGGCCAGAGAGTGAAGTCAGAGAGTGCTAAATCCTAGCCACTAGACTATCAGGGACAGTAGCCAGTGACAAAACCCTGGACAATCAGCTTTGTAGAAATGAATTTCCATAAATAGACGTAAAGTAGTGAAGTGCATAGTGTTTCAGTTCAGTTCAGTTCAGTTCAGTCACTCAGTCTTGTCAGACTCTTTGCGACCCCATGAATCGCAGCACGCCAGGCCTCCCTGTTCATCACCATCTCCCAGAGTTCACTCAGACTCACGTCCATCGAGTCCGTGATGTCATCCAGCCATCTCATCCTCGGTCATCCCCTTCTCCTCCTGCCCCCAATCCCTCCCAGCACCAGAGTCTTTTCCAATGAGTCAACTCTTCGCATGAGGTTGCCAAAGTACTGGAGTTTCAGCTTTAGCATCATCCCTTCCAAAGAAATCCCAGGGTTGGTCTCCTTCAGAATGGACAGGTTGGATCTCCTTGCAGTCCAAGGGACTCTCAGAGTCTTCTCCAGCACTACAGTTCAAAAGCATCAATTCTTCGGTGCTCAGCTTTCTTCACAGTCCAACTCTCACATCCATACATGACCACAGGAAAAACCATAGCCTTGACTAGATGGACCTTAGTTGGCAAAGTAATGCCTCTGCTTTTGAATATGCTATCTAGGTTGGTCATAAATTTTCTTCCAAGGAGTAAGCATCTATTAATTTCATGGCTGCAGTCACCATCTGCAGTGATTCTGGAGCCCCCAAAACCAAAGTCTGACACTGTTTCCACTGTTTCCCCATCTATTTCCTGTGAAGTGATGGGACAGGATGCCATGATCTTTGTTTTCTGAATGTTGAGCTTTAAGCCAACTTTTTCGCTCTCCTCTTTCACTTTCCTCAAGAGGCTTTCTAGCTCCTCTTCACTTTCTGCCATAAGGGTGGTGTCATCTGCATATCTGAAGTTCTTGATATTTCTCCCGGCAGTCTTGATTCCAGCTTGTGTTTCTTCCAGTCCAGCGTTTCTCGTGATGTACTCTGCATAGAAGTTAAATAAGCAGGGTGACAATATACAGCCTTGACGTACTCCTTTTCCTATTTGGAACCAGTCTGTTGTTCCATGTCCAGTTCTAACTGCTGCTTCCTGACCTGCATACAGATTTCTGAAGAGGCAGTTCTTCAGGTTCTGAAGATGGTATTCCCATCTCTTTCAGAATTTTCCACAGTTTATTGTGATCCACACAGTCAAAGACTTTGGCAGAATCAATAAAGCAGAAATAGAGGTTTTTCTGGAACTCTCTTGCTTTTTCCATGATCCAGCGGATGTTGCAACTTGATCTCTGGTTCCTCTGCCTTTTCTAAAACCAGCTTGAACGTCAGGGAGTTCATGGTTTACGTATTGCTGAAGCCTGGCTTGGAGAATTTTGACCATTACTTTACTAGCATGTGAGATGAGTGCATTGTGCAGTAGTTTGAGTATTCTTTGGCATTGCCTTTCTTTGGAATTGGAATGAAAACTGACCTTTTCCAGTCCTGTGGCCACTGCTGAGTTTTCCAAATTTGCTGGCATATTGAGTGCAGCACTTTCACAGCATCATCTTTCAGGATTTGAAATAGCTCAACTGGAATTCCATCACCTCCACTAGCTTTGTTCATAGTGATGCTTTCTAAGGCCACTTGACTTCACATTCCAAGATGTCTGGTTCTAGATTAGTGATCACATCATCATGACTATGATGTCGTGAAGATCTTTTTTGTGCAATTCTTCTGTGTATTCTTGCCACCTTTTCTTAATATCTTCTACTTCTGTTAGGTCTATACCATTTCTGTCCTTTATCGAGCCCATCTTTGCATGAAATGCTCCCTTGGTGTCTCTAATTTTCTTGAAGAGACCTCTAGTCTTTCCCAATCTGTTGTTTTCCTCTATTTCTTTGCATTGATCGCTGAAGAAGGCTTTCTTATCTCTTCTTGCTATTCTTTGGAACTCTGCATTCAGATGCTTATATCTTTCCTTTTCTCCTTTGCTTTTTGCCTCTCTTCTTTTCACAGCTACTTGTAAGGCCTCCCCAGACAGCCATTTGGCTTTTTTGCATTTCTTTTCCATGGGGATGGTCTTGATCCCTGTCTCCTGTACAATGTCACGAACCTCATTCCATAGTTCATCAGGCACTCTATCTATCAGATCTAGGCCCTTAAATCTATTTCTCACTTCCACTGTATAATCATAAGGGATTTGATTTAGGTCATACCTGAATGGTCTAGTGGTTTTCCCTGCTTTCTTCAATTTAAGTTTGAATTTGGCAATAAGGAGTTCATGATATGAGCCACAGTCAGCTCCTGGTCTTGTTTTTGTTGACTGTATAGAGCTTCTCCATCTTTGGCTGCAAAGAATAGAATCAATCTGATTTTGGTGTTGACCATCTGGTGATGTCCATGTGTAGAGTCTTCTCCTGTGTTGTTGGAAGAGGGTGTTTGCTATGACCAGTGCATTTTCTTGGCCAAACTCTATTAGTCTTTGCTCTGCTTCATTCTACATTCCAAGGCCAAATTTGCCTGTTACTCCAGGTGTTTCTCGACTTTCTACTTTTGCATTCCAGTCCCCTAGAATGAAAAGGACATATTTTTTGGGTGTTAGTTCTAAAAGGTCTTCTAGGTCTTCATAGAACCATTCAACTTCAGCTTCTTCAGCATTACTGATTGGGGCATAGACTTGGATTACTGTGATATTGAACGGTTTGCCTTGGAGACGAACAGAGATCATTCTGTCGTTTTTGAGATTGCATCCAAGTACTGCATTTGGGACTCTTTTGTTGACCATGATGGCGACTCCATTTCTTCTGAGGGATTCCTGCCCACAGTAGTAGATATAATGGTCATCTGAGTTAAATTCACCCATTCCAGTCCATTTTAGTTCGCTGATTCCTAGAATGTCGATGTTCACCCTTGCCATCTCTTGTTTGACCACTTCCAATTTCCCTTGATTCATGGACCTGACATTCCAGGTTCCTATGCAATATTGCTCTTTAAAGCATTGGATCTTGCTTCTACCACCAGTCACATCCACAACTGGGTATTGCTTTTGCTTTGGCTCCATCCCTTCGTTCTTTCTGTAGTTATTTCTCCTCCGATCTCCAGTAGCATATTGGGCATCAATGACCTGGGGAGTACCTCTTTCAGTATCCTAACATATTGCCTTTTCATACTGTTCATGGGGTTCTCAAGGCAAGAATACTGAAGTGGCTTGCCATTCCCTTCTCCAGTGGACCATGTTCTGTCAGACCCACCATGACCCACCCGTCTTGGGTTGCCCCGCAGGCATGGCTTGGTTTCATTGAGTTAGACAAGACTGTGGTCCTAGTGTGATTAGATTGACTAGTTTTCTGTGAGTATGGTTTCAGTGTGTTTTCCATCTGATGCTCTCTTGCAACACTTACCATCTTACTTGGGTTTCTCTTACCTTGGGCATGGGGTATCTCTTCACGGCTGCTTCAGCAAAGCACAGCCACTGCTCCTTACCTTGGATGAGGTGTATCTCCTTCCTGCCACCGTTCCTGACCTTCAGTGTGGGATAGCTCCTCTAGGCCCTCCTGTGCCTGTGCAGCCACTGCTTCTTGGGTTGCTCCTCCTGGCTGCAGGCCCTGGCCTCGGGCGTGGGTGGCTCCTTCTAGGTGCCGTCCCTAGCCTTGGGCTCGCGGTGGCTCCTCAGGGTCGCCGCCCCTGGCCTTGGGCGCAAGGTGGCTCCTCCCAGCTGCAGCCTCGGGCTTGGTGTGGCTCCTCAGGGTCACCATCCCTGGCCTCAGGAGCGAGGTGGCTTCTCCTGGCTGCCCCTGACCTTTGACGTGGGGTGTCTCCTCCTGGCCGCCACTGGCCTCGGACGCGGGGTAGCTCCTCTCCGCCATCGCCACTGACCTCAGACGCAGGGTAGCTCCTCTCGGCTGCTGCCCCTGACCTCGGACACAAGGTAGCTCCTCTCGACCATTCCTCCGCTGTCGCAGCCTGTCACTCTAGGCCGCTGCCCCTGACCTTGAATGTGGGTAGCTCCTCTCGCTGCCCATGCTCAGTGAGCCGGCTCTCGCAGCCGCCCGCACAGCAGGAAAAAGAGTACATGTGAATAGACTCGCAAGTTGGGCTCAGAGAGAATCACATGCTCGTGGTAGTTTGAATTACTTATGTGAGGCATCTCTTCTGGGTTTCCTTTGGCCAGTCATCTTGCTTTGCCTGATTCTGAGTCTCTTTGGTTTATCTTGGGGTCCTACTGGGTGTGCACATCTCTTAACCAATTCGGGCTCTAGTGAAGAGGCCTCTGGGTAGGTTGACATCACCTAGTCTGAGGTGGTGACCCCTCCCTTTTTGGTCCCTGAGAAGCCGTTCTGCTCATAGTTAGCAAGGTCTCTTTGACTTTGAGAATGAGGAATATGTGGTCTCTCTGTTTTTTGCCTGGGCAGGACTCAGCTCCTTTCTGCCTCTGCTGTTATGTTTTGTCCTGGAGTATCTGTTTACAGGGGACAAAGTCCAGCTGCCCCGCCTGGGCCCTATCCATCTCCTCCCTCAGGAACATGAGTAGAGGAATGGAGAAACTTGACACTGCCCCCAAATCCCTGTGTGCCATCAGGGGACTCAATAAGTAGATATGGACCAGTTCAGGGGCCGTTGGACTCAGGTGAGTGGGAGCCATAGACTAGCCACAAGGACAGGACCTTAGGACCTGTGACCTTTATGGTTGACTTGTTAACCACAAGGCGAGCTTCTTCATTTGAAAAAAATGGGAGCATTTATTCTACAATATCTGATGTTTACAATCATTATAATTTTAAATCAAGCCCAGTGTTAATGTTATTAGTTAAAGCAACTAAGTAAAATTTGTAATGTTTATTTTGCATCCTACTTTTCTGATAATTAAACAAGTTTTACTGGATTTTTCTGAACCAAGGAAAGACACACCTTGTAAGCCAAGGGGTAGTGATGTAAGTGATTCCAAAGACATGAAGATAATACCCACACCTGCCTGTGAGGCCTAAAGGATTTATCTCTCTGTTTGGGCTTTCCTGATGGCCCAGTGGATAAGAATCTGCCTGCCAATGAAGGGGACACGGGTTTGATCCCTGATCTAGTTGCCTCAGAGCAACTGAACCTGTGTGCCACAATCATGGAGACTGTCCTCCAAAACAAAGAAGGAACTGCAATGAGAAGTGCATGCACCACAGTGAAGAGTAGCCCCACAACTGAAGAAAGCTTGCACAAAGCAATGGAGACCCAGTGCAGCCAAATCAATTATGATCTCTGTGTTTATTTCAGTAGCTGTGCTTCAAGAGCTCTGCAGTGGTCAACCGCCCTGAACAGCTTTGACTTGACCAGAGGAAAGTCCCTACACAGATAAGACCTGGGGGTGTCTGTCTGAGAGTTACCTTTGCTTCGTTACTGTGCTGAAGTCTCCATGGGTGGTAGAAGTTTGGATTTGTATTCTGCTGGGCACAATCCCTGCTGTGTCCAAAGAAGCTTAGAAGACTGGGTGTGGCTAGCTGCTTCTGGAAATCTTTGTTCTTTTCCTAAATCTATTCCAGGCTTTTTTCATTGAGAAAGTTTTATTTTCTTCTCCAAAATTTCAGATGACTTCAGTAATGTATTGTTGACTAAAAAAAGATGCACAGCATGAGAATTGTGAGTTAAGCTCTCCTTGGGGCAATATGAGACCCACAGCCCAGGAGACAGCACCACAGATAACTCTGAGAAACTGCTCCAGAGAGGTAGTGGGGGAAAGTCAATATATAAAATTTTGGTGAAGGGAGAGTTCGATGTGATCAAGCACTTATCTTACAAAAGATTTTCTGCTAGCTACAAGGAGCTGATGTCACCATGAAGGGGTTGAGTGCTTTTCTAGACATAAGTATATGCAAGGATTGGGATCATGAAACCAGTTCCTAAAATATATCTAACTCTCTAAAGACCTGTTCCACCGGTTTTCCTGAAAATGTCTAAAATATGTAACTCTCTAAAGACCTGTCCTACCAGTTTTCCTGGAGCACAGAGTGCCTCATTCTCCACACTGAACTCCCTTCAGAGTTTATCAAAGGTCAACAGCTGCAGCAGCACAGGATTTAATCTCTGCAGAGGCAGCAGATATCCTTGGCAGGCACCAATTTGTAGTTGACCGTAGTTAAGGACAAAGAGAACAACACACCTGGTTTTCTATCCTCTCCAGTTTCCATGCTTTTTGCAGCTCCTACCACCAAGAAATGGAGTCCATTTTCCATCTCTGGGAATTTTTTAATGTATATTGGGTGGTAGAATGCAGGGGAAGTAAAAGCGTGTCCATTTTGACTCTAGGTTTCAAGAGGCCTTGCATGCTTCTCCCTTGGGGCCCTGCAGAGTCTAGGCTGGTCTGACAGGTGGCAGGAGACTCGGGCCTCCATCAGCCCCACTGGGCTCACAGCCTTCCTGCTCCCAGAGCTTGTTCTTCCCTGAACAAACAGCCACATTGGGCCGAGTCTGAGCTAGTCAAAACTGACCAGCTGACTGGAAGACTCCAGAGCAGTCATCAAGTTGTTCTCAGCTCTTAAGTTAGGGGATAATTTAGTAGAAACTGTGAATGATAGAAAGGTTAAGGTGACAGACTCAGATAATTCTTTTTATGATATAATAGCATGAAAGCTTGGAGAAGGCAATGGCAACCCACTCCAGTATTCTTACCTGGAAAATCCCATGGACGGAGGAGCCTGGTAGATAGCAGTCCATGAGGTCACACAGAGTCGGACACGACTGAGCGACTTCACTTTCACTTTTCCTTTCATGCATTGGAGAAGGAAATGGCAACCCACTCCAGTGTTCTTGTCTGGAGAATCCCAGGGACCGGGGAGCCTGGTGGGCTGCCGTCTCTGGGGTCGCACAGAGTCATACACGACTGAAGCGACTTAGCAGCAGCAGCAGCAGCAGCATGAAAGCTGATTGCAAATACTGGTATTACATGCTGATGTGTGATAGTTATTGAGTAGGGAAGTTCTGCCAAGAATGTTTAAACTTTGGGGCAAATTCTGAGTGTTTCTTAAGATAAGAAGCCAGTTTGGTTCTGCTTTTTCTGTGGTGACTTGTATACCAGATCTGCTTACTTGTCTGTTATCCTCAGGATTTTCAATGATTCTAGTATGTAGTCTTTGGCAAGGAAGTATGGTAATGTGAATTTCTACAGCAAACAAGATTGATGTGCAGAAGTGAAAGAGAAGTGAAAAAGAATAGAGTTAGCAAATTAAAATACAGGATACCCAGCACATTTGAATTTGTGTTGATAAAAAACAACTTTTAGTACAAGTATGCCCCAAATATTGCATAGGGCATACTTAGGTTATATATATGGAGCTTTCCCTAGTGGCTCAGTGGTAAAGAATCTGCCTTCCAATGTAAGAGATACAGCTTCAACCCCTGGGTTGGGAAGATCCCCTGGAGAAGGAAATGGAAACCCACTCCAGTATTCTTGCCTGGGAAATTCCATGGACAGAGGAGCCTGATGGGCTACAGTCCATGGAGCTGCAAAGAGTCAGACACTAGTGAATGAGTGAGGACACGTGTGTGCACATTATATATCTATCCCACCTGTGATTTCCACTCTTCCCTGCATGGTTGTTGTAACTCTCATGGATAACAGTGGTGTAAGTGACGGGTGTCTGACCCAGAACAAAGGATGTCTGCTGAGGGGCCCACTGTGCACGCTGGTTAAGTTCACTCAAATAGAGACCGAGGTCTAGAATCATGATGGAGGAAAAAGGGGAATAAGGAGGAAATGAATCTGTGCCCTGTAATAAGGCTAGAACTGAACAGGGTTTCCAGAAAGAACCTCTGAGAAAAATTATGAAAAAATTCACACACACACACATGCACACATGTGTGCACGCTTGCTCCTCCCATGTTGTTTCATGCCTCTTTTAAACTCATACCAATTTCTGCCCCCTCTTCGCTTCCCCATGTTTGCAACTTTGTAGATTCAATATTCAGTAGCATATTCCTTTTTCATGATATGTAATGAAAAGGGGGAAGAAGATTTCATTGAATTTGAAATGAAGGGCTTTCTAAAGGGCTTCTCAGGTGATGCGGTGGTAATGAATTCTCTTGCCAATGCAGGAGACCCAAGAGAGGCAAGTTTGATCCCTGGGTCAGGAAGATCCCCTGGAGGAGGAAATATCAACCCACTCTAGTAGTCTTGCCTGGACTATTCCATGGATGGAGGTACCTGGTAAGCTACAGTACACGGGGTTGCAAAGAACCAAACACTACTTAGCAACTGAGTTTGCTGCACGCTTTCCAAAGGCAAATGTGATGGATAACTTAGATTTGCAGGTGCGTAATCGGATGCTTCCTTGGAGACAGGTATATTTCCAAACACACAGCAGATTCTTCAGAGAATGTATGCACATACACATATATACTTTTGTGAGAATGTGCATGTAATATAAAGACTTAATTTTCATGGCTTAGAACATATGAACAGAGTTCATGTACTGAACATAAGTTCATCACTCTTAATTCTCTATTTTGATATTGCTCTGAAAAAAAATTTTAAGGTCTTTAAAAATGGTATATCTGTTCTCTGAGGTGGAGTACACAGTGAAAAACTTATCTTCAGCTACACATTTTTGCTAGTGGCTCTAGACTCTTAAATATCTTCTCCACTGGCTGGAAGAAATGCTAGGTTCCCACAAGGAAGGGCCCTATGACACCGTGCAAGGGTATGTATTAATGACACTCCTGGCCCTTCCTCCAAGGGACCTATGGCCATTTGCTCAGGAAGCCATCCACGGGGGAGCTGACGTATCCAGACTGTACCTGCTCCCCGGGCCACCTGCATCCTGTGACTAGTTTATAGAAGGTGCAATGTCCTAGCTCTCTTGCCTCAAGCTCGGCAGGGCTAGCCTAGCTTCCGTCCACTGAGGTGTTACAGGTCAATCACTCCTTTGCTCCATCCTGCCCTCCCTTTCAGGAAGAGATTCCTGAAAGTCATCCCTGTAAATCTGCTGTACGTGGCTCTCAGAGCCTGTTTCTCTGGGACTCTGACCTTGTGAGCACATCACTACATTTCTATAAATGCAGTGAGTGACTCACTTGGATCTGTTAAAACTGCCAAGTGCAGCTTAATTTTTCAGTATCTAGTAACTGAATGGCGTGTGTGTGTGTGTGTTAGTTGCCCAGTTGTGCCCACCTTTTTGTGACCCCATAGACAGTAGCTCCACAGAGCCCTCTGTCCATGGAATTCCCCAGGCAAGAATATTGAAGTGGGTTGCCATTCCCTTCTCTAGGAGATCTTCCCAACACAGGGATCAAACCTGGGTCTCCCACATTGCAGGTGGATTCTTTACCATCTGAGCCACCAGGTATTTATTCACCACCCTGTTGATGACAGAGGACGAGATGGTTGGAAGGCATCACCGACTCAATAGACATGAGTTTGAGCAAGCTCCAGGAGATGGTGAAGGACATGGAAGGCTGGCAGGCTGCAGTCCATGGGGTTGCAAAGAGTCAGACATGACAGAGCGATTGAACAGCTCTTGACTCAGAGGAATGCTATGCAGTAGACGTGTGATGAGCTAAGAATCAGTCAGCACCCTGCCCTGCCTGTCCATTTCCATAGGTCAGTGTCTAACCATTCTCAAGAGCCCTGGCTAACAGAAGCTGCAAACACATCTTCAGCTTTGTGAAATATACTTACTACTGCTTTGCTTAATCTATAAAGGGAGAGCTGGGACAGGAATAGAGGGAGCAGGATACATCTCCTTCCCAGATGTCAGCAGACATTTCTCTGCTACTTGAATTAAACGTCTGTCCTCTGTGGATAAAGACACACTGTGCCCCCACTGTGGGCAGGGAGAATGGAGTGGGGCTGTGTTCTTGGTGGTGGGGCATGTTGCCTTCCTCAAGGTAGGGGGTGGTGTGGTGGTGATAAGTATTTTCTTTTGGTGTCTAAGCAACATCCAAGATTTAGCATCTGCCTAGAGTTCCCAAATTCTCTGTTGTGCGTTAAATTTTTACTGGACACAAAACTGGCTATCACGGGTATTTCTCACTCAACATCTTCCCTAATAAACTCAGTCCCTTCTCTCCTAATTGCAATCCTTGCTTGCCCTGTATTCCTCACCTTGGTTATTGATACCTTGTATCCTGTCTCTCATGTCGAAGTCTGGAAATTACTCTTGACCCCATCCTTTCCATATCTTTCTACCAACCTCTAATCAGTTGTCTGGTTCTATTGACCCTTTCTCTCAAATATCTCTAACATCAATCCCCTCTGTGCTATTGCAGAGCAATTGTAGATTTTAGGGCCTTTTTCTCTTATGCTTTGATGATTGAAAAAGTCTCTGATTTGGCCAGTTTACTTCTAGTGGCTCCCTTGCAACTATTCTGTCACTCCTCTACTAGAATAATCTTTCTAGAAAGCAAATCTGATTATGTTGTCTTTTGGTTTGTTATTGAGTGGTGACGTGGACCCTCACCACTGATGGGTCAACAAGGTGATTTTCTAACTGCGATCCACAGAGTGAGGAGCAAGTCATCTTTCTTCCATTATACATCCTGAGCTTGAAGAAAGTTATTCTTGCCTTGGGAAGGTTTGGAAACTACTGTGATGCAACACTGACTACTTGTATTTTCCCCCAAACACTTCAAGTTGCTTCACAAGAATTTTCTCTTGTGCAAGGATGGATCCTTTCAATTTGAAATATTTGATCATTTTTTACAACTGGATAGGTCACCAATTATATTTCAAAATAGAGCTTGGAAGTTGCCTCATCTTTGAAATCTTCCCGAACTGAAGGGCAGAGCCCACTCAGAGGCCACATTAGTTTTATCTTGTACCATTTGGAGTTGAGAAGCTGTGTCTTCAAACTCTATAAATCTATGACTTTTTATATTCTATTTTCTTTTAATCCTACTTGCAAGTAAGCCACTTTTTTCCTGAGCTCATATATATATATATTTTGTAAAAACATTCTAAATGAAACCTATAATAAGTAGTATAGACTACCAGTGTCCTGTTTTCCAACCTCTTCCCCCTGGGTTATATTTGTCTTATGATCCAGCTTATAGGTTATTGTAGGCAGTGGTTTTACCAGCTATTTTGCCATTGCATTATACAGACTGTGATACTTCTGGCTTCCAGTAACAGTTTTCTCACAAGCATGCTGCCTAGCACTGAAGAACAGGGTCACATATTGTAAATCTTTCATGATACATCAATCCTGGTACTAATTTTTTTGTGTTGGCTTAATAGATTAAGTTAAGCCGCGGTCACAGCTCCAGGATGTCATGGCTGAAAGAAGCAGACATGTGTTTTTCTCTCACTCCATATGCCTACTCTTGGTTGGGGTTCTCCTTCACATCATTATCACTTTGGTCCACAGGCTGACAAGGATGTGATGTCTGGAGTGTGAATGGTTTCCACGGAGAGGCCACTGCAAATCCAACCTCAGTCCTTAAAGCTTCTGCCCAGCAAAGACACACCTCACTTCTGCTTACACTTTGGGGGTCAAAGCCTGCTGCACGGCCACACAGCAGGAGAAGGAGGTGGGAATGCAGTCCTCCTCTGCAGTAGGGACTGTCTGATGCCCTGCACTCACAGCCACTATGGCACAGCTCACTGATGCTTGGGACTTGAAAGAATTTGCTCCTCAACTGTCTGGACCTGGTGACTTTTTGTGAGCCATGGCTTTGGCTCCCTTTCCAATAGTTTCTAAGGTTACAAATTCATTCTAATGTTTAACCTATTCTAAATAAACTTAGTAATTTACATATATATTAAAAAAAATCTCCAAATTGTTAGATTCTTTTTGGTTCACCATAAATTATGATTTGAAATTTATTTATCCTATTTCTAGTTTATCTAGCATTGCCGTTAACCTTTTGGAAAACATGTTTAAACATATTTTTCTATCAACGTTAAGAAGTAATGAGAGCTCTCACAGTTGCAGAAGGAATGTCTAGCTGCTTTAGAAAACATTTCCTCAGTTTCTCAAAATGATAAATGAAGAGTTACCACATATCCAGCAATTGCATTCCTAGGTGTTGCGCTAAGAGATTTGAATAATCAGTCCGCAGAAAAACTTGTGTACAAATATTCAAGGAAATGCTGTTCCTAATAGACAAAAGTGGGGATGACTGAAGTATGCATCAAGTGACGGGAGAATAAACAAAATGTGGTCTCTCCAAGTGATGGAGTGTCATATACTCTAAAGAGGAGTGAAATACTGACGCATGCTACAGTATGCTGAACTTCAAACATTAACCAGAAACCATGAACACTGACTAAAGTAATCAGATGGACTGGACCACATATTGCATGGTTCAGTTTATATTAAATGTTCCTAGGCAGATCCGCAGTAACAGAAAGCAGATTGGAGATTGCGAGGGGCCAGGGAGATGTGGGTGTAGAGAGTGATTACAAAGGTGTGTGGTGTTCCTTTTCACTGTGATAAATATTCTAGAATTAGTGATGAGGATTACACATGTCTGTAAATACAATAAAAACCTGCTGAATTTTTGCTTTGAAAGGGTGAACTTTATGATAAGCGAATTATATCTCAGTAAAGCCACTATTTGAAGAAGAGAAGTAATCAGATCTGTAAGCTTTGTATCCTGAGCAAGACAAGACCTTTAAACACTTCCTGGCACCTCTCCTTGGATTCAGGGGGCTGGAAGATAAAGACTGTTGCTGTCATTCAGTTCTACAGGGATCAAGTCATTAGCCATTGCAGGAGCCGTTCCTGAAAGGAATTCAGGCCCAGCAACAGAACGAAGTATGCTGTGTTTTTGGATAAAGGAGACCCTACATGATTAAGATGCATAACTAAGGAAGAATTTTAGTGACCCCAGATTCCTCCATCTTCCCACACACACAAAAGCACTAAAATCGTTAATCGAGATGTCTGTTCTTTGTGATTAACTGTAATCTTTTGCCAAGTTGTATGCTTGACTACATCCAGCCAGGTACATCCCAGCCAAAAGAACGTATGTGTCTACTGGCTGCTCCTCTGTCTCTTCCCAGCAGTTCTTGGAGCTGCTGGGTGGCTGTCTCCCATGCTACAGTCCTCAGTGTGTGCTGTGCTGTTCTCAGTCACACAGTCGCGTCTTTACAACCCCATGAACTGTAGCCCGCCAGGCTCCTCTGTCCATGGAGTTTTCCAGGCAAGAATACTGCCATGGGTTGCCACCCCTAGTCCAGGGGATCTCCTCAACCCAGGGATCACACCCATGACTCTTCTGTTTCCTGCACTGGTAGGCATATTCTTCACCGCTGCGCCACCTGGGAATCTCACGGTCCTCAGTAAGTTCCTTAAACAAGACTTAAACACATTGTGTACTTTAAAATTTCAGTTGACTGGGTTTTCCACCTACACTGGCCCTGACTCACATCATCCTTCCCATCAAATCCACAGCCTTACAAGGTGAAGAAAGCTGTCAGATTTCAAGTCCAGGCTGTATATAAAATGACACCTACAAATTTCAACATATTGCTGGTGAAGACATATGCAGAAACCAGAGAAAGAATGACAGTTTTAGGGTCTTTGCTTTTACATATTCCTTAAAGCCAGGATTCACCAGGGTGAATGTCCAGTATCCACTTTGTGGTTGTTTATACTTGTTGTAGGAGAAGGCAACGGCACCCCACTCCAGTACTCTTGCCTGGAAAATTCCATGGACGGAGGAGCCTGGTAGGCTGCAGTCCATGGGGTCTGCAAAGAGTGAGACAAGACTGAGCGACTTCACTTTCACTTTTCACTTTCATGCATTGGAGAAGGAAATGGCAACCCACTCCAGTATTCTTGCCTGGCGAATCCCAGGGATGGCAGAGCCTGGTGGGCTGCCGTCTATGGGGTTGCACAGAGTTGGACACGACTGAAGTGACTTAGCAGCAGGAGCAGCAGCAGCAGCAGCAGCAGCAGCATACTTGTTGTAAACGAGGGAAAGTGTTATTCTCTGAAAGTTTCAACAGAGTAGAAGGGAAATATAAAGAGGACAATATGATGTTTGAAAAATCAAATTTCAACTATTAATACCATTGCTTTCACTCGCTTTCAGTTATGCTCTTCTTTTAGGTGTCCCAGATAAACCAAAGGAGAACGTGGCTATTTCTGTTTGTCAAAATTGCTCCTGAGTCAAAGTGCTTTATTCAGTTGCATTTGGTCTGTCATGCGTGTCCCTATAAATGCATATAATATATGAATGTCCTGCTCTCCTGATAGATAACACATCTCCAGGGCATGGGGTATTGTCTGCTGTGTCTTCCACTGGAGTCCTGGAAAGCAGGAAACATGTTGATGACACAGCCTTGGTTTCCTCAACCGTAAATGCCGATGATAGCCATCTCCCTCACAGCAACCAACAACGTGATTGATTTAAATGAGAATGGGCTTCCCTCATACCAGGAGACCTCGGTTCAGTACCTGGGTCGGGAAGATCTGCTAGAGAAGGGATAGGCAACCCACTCCGGTATTCTTGTTCTTCCCTGGTGGCTCAGCTGGTAAAGAATCTGCCTGCAATGCGGGAGACCTGGGTTTGATCCCTGGGTTGGGACAATCCCCTGGAGAAGAGAAAGGCTACCCACGCCACTTTTCTGGCCTGAAGGATTCCTTGGACTATATAGTCCATGGGCTCACAAAGAGTCGGAAAGAACTGAGTCACTTTCAGTTTCACTAAGTGAGAATATTCAAGAGGAGGAATACAAAGTCCCCAGGTCTGAACCCTGCAGTTACAGTGGCAAATCTTCCCTGATGAGAAAACAAGTGAGGAGAAAGCTTGAGGATGGGGGTGTCTGTGGTGGAGCACTGGCTGCCACTAGAGCTCCAGTGGGTGTGGCGAGGCCCCGGGGAGGACACAGAGCAGGCACGTGGCCAGATCCCTGCAGAGCCATGGCACAGCTGGTGGGGTCAGTGTGCCCAGTGACAGGAGCTGAGCCCTGGCAGCTGTGAAAGCTGCAGCCACTGTGGCTGCACAGTGCCTGAGCCCTGAGGGCCCTGGTCACCATCATGGAGGTCTCTCCATACTCCATCCTGGAGGAAGATGTGGCTGAGCCCACGGCAGCCAACTCGGGTCATTCTGCAGGATGAGGAGGATCCAGGCCACTGTGGATAAACCAGGCTTCTGCTGGGCACTTTCTTGGTTTTTGGAATATGGACTATATGGCTGCCTGCCAGAGTTAGGAATGATAATGCAGGACACTACGTTACATTTGAGTTTCAGGTAAATGACAAATAATGTTTTATTAGCTTATTAGCTTATGGATGTTGTTAGCTTACGGTGAACGGTTTCGGATTCGAATCTCTGAAGGAGATTTAGCTTTGGTACCAAGACCAGGCTTGATCACTCAAGAGCTTTAGCATAGCAGAGGTTTACTAAAGTGAAAAGGGCCAGGGAAAGCCTCTGACATAGACAGCAGAAGGGGGATGGAGAGTGCCCCCTGCTAGTCTTTAGCCGTGTTTTATGTCTGTTCAGTTCAGTCAGTTCAGTCGCTCAGTTGTGTCCGACTCTTTGCGACCCCATGAATTGCAGCACGCCAGGCCTCCCTGTCCATCACCAACTCCTGGAGTTCACTCAGACTCATGTCCTTCGAGTCAGTGATGCCATCCAGCCATCTCATCCTCGGTCATCCCCTTCTACTCCTGCCCCCAATCCCTCCCAGCATCAGAGTCTTTTCCAATGAGTCAACTCTTCACATGAGGTGGCCAAAGTACTGGAGTTTCAGCTTTAGCATCATTCCTTCCAAAGTAATCCCAGGGCTGATCTCCTTTAAAATGGACTGGTTGGATCTCCTTGCAGTCCAAGGGACCCTCAAGAGTCTTCTCTAACACCACAGTTCAAATGCATCAATTCTTCAGTGCTCAGCCTTCTTCAGAGTACAACTCTCACATCCATACATGACTACTGGCAAAACCATAGCCTTGACTAGACGGACCTTAGTCGGCAAAGTAATGTCTCTGCTTTTGAATATATTATCTATGTTGGACATAACTTTTCTTCCAAGGAGTAAGTGTCTTTTAATTTCATGGCTTCAGTCACCATCTGCAGTGATTTTGGAGCCCAAATAAATGAAGTCTGCCACTGTTCCCACTGTTTCCCCATCTATTTCCCATGAAGTGATGGGACCAGATGCCATGATCTTCGTTTTCTGAATGTTGAGCTTTAAGCCAACTTTTTCACTCTCCACTTTTACTTTCATCAAGAGGCTTTTTAGTTCCTCTTCACTTTCTGCCATAAGGGTGGTGTCATCTGCATATCTGAGGTTATTGATGTTTCTCCTGGCAATCTTGATTCCAGCTTATGTTTCTTCCAGTCCAACATTTCTCATGATGTACTCTTTATATAAGTTAAATAAGCAGGGTGACAATATACAGCCTTGACGTACTCCTTTTCCTATTTGGAACCAGTCTGTTGTTCCATGTCCAGTTCTAACTGTTGCTTCCTGACCTGCATATAGGTTTCTCAAGAGGCAGGTCAGGTGGTCTGGTATTCCCATCTCTTTCAGAATTTTCCACAGTTCATTGTGATCCACACAGTCAAAGGCTTTGGAATAGTCAATAAAGCAGAAATAGATGTTTTTCTGGAACTCTCTTGCTTTTTGCATGATCCAGTGAATGTTGGCAATTTGATCTCTGGTTTCTCTGCCTTTTCTAAAACCCACTTGAACATCAGGGAGTTCACGGTTCACATATTGCTGAAGCCTGGCTTGGAGAATTTTGAGCATTACTTTACTAATGTGTGAGACAAGTGCAATTGTGCAGTAGTTTGAACATTCTTTGGCATTGCCTTTCTTTGGGATTGGAATGAAAACTGACCTTTTCCAGTCCTGTGGCCACTGCTGAGTTTTCCAAATTTGCTGGCATATTGAGTGCAGCACTTTCACAGCATCATCTTTCAGGATTTGAAATAGCTCAACTGGAATTCTATCACCTCCACTAGCTTTGTTCATAGTGATGCTTTCTAAGGTCCACTTGACTTCACATTCCAGGATGTCTGGCTCTAGATTAGTGATCACACCATCATGATTATCTGGGTCATGAAGATCTTTTTTGTACAGTTCTTCTGTGTATTCTTGCCACCTCTTCTTAATATCTTTTGCTTCTGTTAGGTCCATACCATTTCTGTCTTTTATTGAGCCCATCTTTGCATGAAATGTTCCCTTGGTATCTCTAATTTCTTGAAGATGTCTCTAGTTTTTCCCATTCTGTTCTTTTCCTCTATTTCTTTGCATTGATCACTGAAGAAGGCTTTCGTATCTCTTCTTGCTATTCTTTGGAACTCTGCATTCAGATGCTTATATCTTTCCTTTTCTCCTTTGCTTTTTGCCTCTCTTCTTTTCACAGCTATTTATAAGGCCTCCCCAGACAGCCATTTGGCTTTTTTGCATTTCTTTTCCATGGGGATGGTCTTGATCCCTGTCTCCTGTACAATGTCATGAACCTCATTCCATAGTTCATCAGGCACTCTATCTATCAGATCTAGGCCCTTAAATCTATTTCTCACTTCCACTGTATAATCATAAGGGATTTGATTTAGGTCATACCTGAATGGTCTAGTGGTTTTCCCTACTTTCTTCAATTTGAATCTGAATTTGGTAATAAGGAGTTTGTGATCTGAGCCACAGTCAGCTCCTGGTCTTGTTTCTGTTGGCTGTTTATGTCGGTTAGAAAGCTATTAATCAGATAAGAGAGACGTCTCCAGGCTGATGGAGTTTCACCAGGCCCCTGTCCCACAATGTACATTTTTGAGATGGGATAGCATGAGGTATGTCATCTCCCAGCCTTAAAACAATTGACACAAATACTGGTTTGTTGAGCTATTATCAGCCCAAGGTTTGAGAAAAGAAACAAGTTAGTCTTAGTTGGAACCATTTTGAAAAAAGGCAAATTCTAAAGCAAATACATAGTTTCATTAACATTGCTTAAGAAAAACATTTCTGTAAGAAAAATGCATTGTTAGTTCAAGGTTTGAGAAAAGTCAAGTTCAGGTGGAATCAGGTGTCGTCATGGCAACACAGAATTTTAAGAGAAAAAAAATCTAACACTTGTAGTTTGTTTTCTCCTGATGCTTAAGGGAGAGATTTAAAAAAAAGTCTGACAGTTGCAGCCTTTTCCCTCTGTTTGGAGGCCCTTGGCCTTCCTGTCTGTTACCCTCTCAATGTCCCAAATATTTCAAATTTAACTGGGTGTCTTGTATTTTATCTGGCAACACTAACTGGCTGATAGTTCAATATCAGAGTAACATAAAAATCACAGAGTTAAATGGGACTTTTAGAGTTTATTTGAACTGGACATGGAAAAACAGACTGGTTCCAAATAGGAAAAGGAGTACGTCAAGGCTGTATATTGTCACCCTGCTTATTTAACTTATATAAAGAGTACATCATGAGAAACGCTGGGCTGGAAGAGGCACAAGCTGGAATCAAGATTGCTGGGAGAAATATCAGTAACCTCAAATATGTAGATGACTCCACACTTATGGCAGGGAGTGAAGAGGAACTAAAAAGCTTCTTGATGAAAGTGAAAGAGGAGAGTGAAAAAGTTGGCTTAAAGCTCAACATTCAGAAAACGAAGATCATGGCATCTGGTCCCATCACTTCATGGGAAATAGATGGGGAAACAGTGGGAACAGTGGCAGACTTCATTTTTTTGGGCTTCAAAATCACTGCAGATGGTGATTGTAGCCATGAAATTAAAGGACGCTTACTCCTTGGAAGGAAAGTTATGACCAATCTAGATAGCATATTCAAAAGCAGAGACATTACTTTGCCAACAAAGGTCCATGTAGTCAAGGCTATGGTTTTTCCCGTGGTCATGTATGGATGTGAGAATTGGACTGTGAAGCAAGCTGAGCACCAAAGAATTGATGCATTTGAACTGTGGTGTTGGAGAAGACTCTTGAGAGTTCTTTGGACTGCAAGGAGATCCAACCAGTCCATCCTAAGGGAAATAAGTCTTGGGTGTTCTTTGGAAGGCATGATGCTAAAGCTGAAACTCCAGTACTTTGGCTACCTCATGGGAAGAGTTGACTCATTGGAAAAGACTCTGATGCTGGGAGGGATTGGGTGCAGGAGGAGAAGGGAACGACAGAGGATGAGATGGCTGGATGGCATCACTGACTCGATGGACATGAATTTGAGTGAACTCTGGGAGTTGGTGATGGACAGGGAGGCCTGGTGTGCTGTGATTCATGGGGTCGCAAAGAATTGGACATGACTGAGCGACTGAACTGAACTGAGAGTTTATTTACTAACTCTATCACTTTAGTCAAAACATATCCGAACAGAGATAAGTAGGATTAGATCATACCCCTCTTAATAGCTGTTTTACTTCTAAGAAATTCTTACTTCTATCTTAAGTCCACTTTTGTAATATTGTTATTATTTTCTAAGTTTTTGTACATCAGTTTATTCATCTGAAAAACAGGAATATTAACATCCACTTCCTTGATTTGCTGTGAATCTTGAAATTAATTAAATTGTACAAAGTGCCTAGCACAATATCTGGCACATAGCAAATGCTCAAAACATTTTAGACCCCTCCAGCTCTTAGGGGAAGCACACTGACTGAAACTGCCCACCCTCACCAGACACCATAGTCACCGTTTGCATGAGCTGTTTTATGACAGGAGGTCCTGGGAAGGAACACAGAAGTAACAAGCCACCACCAACCAGAAGAGTTTGGGAAAGGTCAAAAGGAGACACCACGTGTCCGACCACCTCCCAGGATCCTTCTCTCTGGCATCCATTTTGGCTGAACGAGGTGTGCACCACCAGGCAGGACTCTGAGTCAGAATGATTGACTGAAGACAACCCAGAAACTAATCCCATCACCATAAAACCCGACTGCGAGCCTCGTGGCAGAGCAATCCTCCTGGGTCCCCTTACCCTCCTGCTCTCCACCTGGGTGCCCTTTCCCAATGAAGTCTCTTGCTTTGTCAGCAAGTGTGTTTCCTCGGAGAATTTATTTCTGGGTGTTAGACAAGAGCCCATTTCTAGGCCCTGGAAGAGGTCCCCCTTTCTGCAATACATCCATTAGTTTCTTGCATTGAAGTTAGCAATGTCATTAAAATAAATCAGTAAAACATAACCTCCATCCCCTCCAATTCTCTTGTGATATTGCTAATCCATGTGTGTGTGTGAACATGTGTGTGTTCATGTATATGTGTGAGCATATGCACATGTGGGTGTGTATGCTTATGCATTCATGTGTATAAGTCTCTGCACACACGAGTGTGCGTGTTTATGCATGTGTGTGTGTGAGTGCACACCCAGCTGAGCTCCATCCTTCTGCAGAACAAAGAAGCTCGCAGACTTGGATTAGGTCCTGTGTTATTTTCGTCGTGTCTTCTGCCATTAGTGAGCCCTGGTGAGTCACAGGGTCTGGCCAAAAGGGACACTTTGTAACAGTCTCAGAGAATAGAAGATGAGTTTAAAAAAGACCTATTTATTCAGAACTCTCAAGCTAGACCTCTTCAGAAAACGAAAAGTAGGATGACAAAAACATGCCAAATGATACTTTTGAAGACAAGAATATTGTGTTTCTTGCATCTAAGCTTATAATTTACTGAACCGAAATGTCAGTCACTAAAAACGCATGTGATCACTCTTTTCAAGGTGCTTAAACATTCTAAAAAGAGAAATGAAGGAAGCACTCATAAACAACTCGCACCAGGAGTCTGTTTACAAGGAAGTTTATTTTGCATGCTAAGGTGTGGCCACTACCAAATTTGACAGAAGTTGTTTTATCCATTTCATGGCAGGCTTCTATGTAAGTTATGTAACTTGTTCTCAGGAACAGCAAGGTGGTCTGTTAATATTCTCTTTCCCTTGGTTTAGGTCCAAGATTAAAATTTTGATGCAGCTGAATGGAAAGAACATTTTCTTTATTACCTTCTTCAGGTTTTTATCCATGTTATTCGTTTTCCCCAAAGAACAGCAAAGAGCAATATAAATCATTGACTGGTTGCGGTTAACTCTCCAGCTATTTCTGTATCTTCCAGTGCAGTAGGAGGGATGTACGCCTCTCAGGATCGCCTTTCCTCCCAGCCTCTTGATTAAGTTAGATTTAAAATAAGCGAGTACCTTACTTCTAATTCAAACGTGATGTTTCTGCTTTGAATTTCTGCAAAGGAAATTCCTCATTCTTCCTGCACAGACTGTGGTCTCCATGTCTCTTCTCTCCTGGAATTAAAATATTTAAACAGCATTTTGAAAGTCTTTATTTGCTAAATTCAATATCTATCATCTCTGAATCTATTTATTTTGACCCTCCCCACACCAGTTTTGGATTATATTTTCCTGCTCCTTTGTATATTTAGTATTTTGTTATTGTATGCTGAATATTGTGCATATTCTGGGGTGAGTCTCAATTATGCTGATTTCTTCTAAAGAGTGTTGAATTTTGTTCTTAAAAGCAGTCAGTTTAGTAGCAGCTCGATGGACGCGACTCTTGAGTGAACTCCGGGAGTTGGTGATGGACAGGGAGGCCTGGCGTGCTGCGATTCATGGGGTCGCAAAGAGTCGGACATGACTGAGCGACTGAACTGAACTGAACTGAAATATCATCCATTGGGGTTTGGTTCTGAGCTTTATAAAGTTAGGCCAGGTCTAGAGAAGCAGAGTTAGAGCAAGGCTTCTCAGCAGCGGTGTGACTGAATTTTGGACTCGACTCTTTATTGAGGGGGCTTATCCCAGCTTCCCTAATCTCTGCTCACTAGATACAAGCAGCATCCTCACAATTGTGACAACCAAAAATAACTCTGAATATTGCTGAGTGTCCCTGAGGAGATAAAACTGCCCCCGGTTGAGCACCGTGAAGCTAGAGGAACACTATACCATATTAACTACTACACTTCAGTAACCTTTTCGGGTTTTCAGTGGAATGCTTGAAATGTACAGCAGAACTGCTGCTCTGGATGTTGGAACTTTAAAGCCTCCATTCAGCTCACAAGCCGCAGTAGTTGTTAGCTGAGAGGCCTCAAGAGGGTCTCACTCTATGGAAGGTCTGCTTCATGTTTGGCCAAAAATTCAGGGGGTCCCCAGAAAGACATATAGAGCTTTCTCCCTGTGAAGCTTCCTTTCCCCCCATATTTTGCTCTGCATATATTACTGCAGCTTACAATTCAACTTTCTCTTTGTGCTTTATCCTTTCCCCTGAAGTTTGAAAATTGCCCCAAGCAGAAGCTTGAATATATGAAGAGCTCATTCCTTGAATTTCTCTTCTCTTAAGGATCAGAGCCCTTTGTGAATTTCTACTCAGGCCTGAAAACAGAAGTTTCATATTTTTGTCCATTTTTATAACTCTTTCCAGTGGGAAGTAAGTCTGATAATCATGATTCCATCTTGGAAAGTTTCTGGGCTGTCTCTTCACTGTACTTTTCAATTTATGATTAATTATTTAAATGGAGACAGTTAGGCTCATGCATAAAGAGAAAAAAATGCCAGACAAAAACAACACATAACTGAAAAAAATTCAATATTTCATACATTTGAAGTACTTTCAATGAACAGCTCTGATATTTAAACCTCTTTATTTAAGATTTCTTTTGACTAACTCAGGAACTGGCATTGTATTATAACATAATTGTCATCTGTATGCCTTGAAATTGAATTCTATTCAACTATTTATCAAATGCTTATCACTACAGAAAACAGATCATCTGATAATCCAAACCTCTTTTCTAAGAAATTGAGACCCAGTGAAGGCTTGGCAGGGCCACATGGAGGGTAAATCTCAGAGCTGGATGTTGAAGTCAGATTTCTTTCTCAGCCGCTCCTCTGCTCAGTCAAGCAGGCTCGTACGTGGGCCTCTGAAGTCCTCTCCCGACCCGCAAATGCGCTGTTGCTCTTCAGTGGCCAAGTCGTATCCGCCTCTCCGCAGCCCCATGGACTGCAGCATGCCAGGTTTCCGCGACCCTCACCATCTCCTGGAGTTTGCCTCTGGATATAAAAAGGGAAGAGCTTGGAGTCTCGTCTTTGTTCCTTTTTTGGTTGTTTCAATATACTTTCTATAACAAAGAGGTCTTTTGCTGTAATGGTGTAATGGAAAGCACTTTGGCTGAGAAGATGAGTGATACGGATTCCATCCTTAGTGTGATGGTCCCATGATTGGGTAAGTGATTGAACTGTTACTCTGGATTTCAGTGTTCCTCACACCTGAAATAAGGAACAGGGTTATACAATTTCTAATGTTCCTACCTGTTCTAACGCCCAATAGATTATCGGAACTTGGCTTACGTCTACTTCTCTGAAAAAGATAACGAAAGTGGAAGGAAGTGAGCACGGTGTTTTTCCTGCGACTGAATAAGTAAACAGCTATGATTATGGGAGAACTTTTCCTTCCTGTTGTGTGTGTGTATGTGTGTGTGTGTGTATGTGTGAAAGTCTGTATACGTGTTTTGGGAAGAATAAGGAGGGAGTGTTAAGCAGCATTATGGAATTTTTAAGGGTAATTTGGGATGTGCTTAAGAAAGCTGACAACATGTAATGTTTAATGAAACTATTAGGACAGTAAACCGTCATGGCCAAGAGAAGCTATGGTATTTTCCCTTTTGAAACTTACGCAATTTTCTAAAGTGTCTGCTTATTAAAACTATGGCTTTCTGTATTTTTCCTTTCTGCTTTCAGGAAAGAAACACATTTTTAAACACCTTGAGTTCTTATGGAAATGTACTGTGTCATGTTTAAAAATACACTTAAAACCTTTTCAGATGTCTCCTTTACGTTCTTTTGCCTTGGGCTGGGTTACCTTGCACATAAATAGTAGATCATACTGATAACATTGGTGAGGTTAGGAGTGCCGAAAGTGAAGTCAGGGCAAGAAGCAGAAGCAGTGCCATTGAAATAGAAGACTTGAAGATAAAAGAGAAAAGAAATATTCCCCCTGTATCTTGGTGTTTCATTTATAAGTTATTTCCCCAAGCACTTCCAGGAGATATAACTCTGTGACTCCCATATTCAGCCTAGCAGTTAATATAAGCTTGTCTTCTTCAATGTACAGGGATAGATTTATTGAGCTGATAATATTTGCTCACCCTACTTTTCAGTGATGATTTATTTAAATTCTCCAACTAATTTAAATTTAATAAAAAAGGAACTTTGCATGTTGCTTTATTGAAACTAGATTCATCATCTCCAAAAACACCACAGTATTCAAGATTAGTGCAAAAGTGGCAATAAACTGTTACTGGATTTAATTAAAAACAACAAATCATGTGGTCAGTGGTAATGGATGCTACAAACAACCCATTAGGTTCATGGCTATTTAAAGAGCCAATATTTTAATCTCAAAATATCTGATTAGACGAGATCATGAAGCTGATGACTCTTCAATAAAACAATGGCTTTCCCTTGATGTCAGGACCATGAATGCTGGCTGGCAGGGGGGTGAGGGGGACAGAGTTGGTTTGTGCTGCCCTTTAATTGCAGAGTTAGAGAAAAAAACAGAAAACAAAACCCAGGATGCATTTTTTCTGGATGAAGTTCAGTAACATAAGGGATTTTCCGGGGAAGCCATTTCCTGCTAATTATAGAATGTGCCCAGAGCTCTCCATGGTAACATGAAGCTTTCACTCAGCTCTGTCATACAGGGCAGGCAGCGGAAAAGAGTGTTGAATTTCTGTGCAGCTATTCATAGCAAGATGGCCATTCATCTCTCCTTGGAATTTTCACAGGGTACAGCCTCAAAGGCATTCTTCTTGTCCCCTTTCTCTCTCCTCCTCCGTTGGCTCAGAAAACAGCTTCAGTTCAGTTCAGTCACTCAGTCATGTCCGACTTCGATTATCTCAAGAATGAGCAGGGTGAAGGACACGGTGAAGGAGGGAACCTGCTCACCCAAGTAAAACAGCCTTAAGAGGAATATCTCACTTTGAAATTAATGGGATCTTTAGACTATTTGAACTAATAGGTGCTTCTTCAAATCCTGAAGAGAAAATTTATAATGTCCATAGAAGTGTCTTAGAAACCACACTTTTTATATGTGTGTGTAAAATATACGTGCATTCTAGATACATAAAATATATATCCATACATAGTGCATATACATATGTGCATTATACACAAAGGTAGACTGATCATTTTATGTAGGTTGGGTTTTACAGAGAAGTTTTGCTAATATAGCTCAGGCAGATTGGCCCATGGACACAGAACACCGTCTTGCAGCAGCCTTCAGCATGCTCCATCCAGAACACATCCTTCCAGGCAGGTGCCTCGGAGGGGTCTGGGAGG
The DNA here is from genome assembly GCF_001704415.2 of Capra hircus. Taxonomy (NCBI): domain Eukaryota; kingdom Metazoa; phylum Chordata; class Mammalia; order Artiodactyla; family Bovidae; genus Capra; species Capra hircus. The sequence continues at coordinate 2,255,049 of NC_030828.1, forward strand.
GTATGTGAGAACTGTCCCCAAGTCCCAGGCACCTCCCAGGGCCCACCTCTTCCTACCCCTTCTGACCTTTAGGCATCGTGTGACACTGTTTTCCCATATTTTTTCATCTGTCTGATAAAAGCGTAATTGCGAATGTCTTAGTATCAGCTGACTTGTAACCTCCTTGGGGATACCTGCTTTTAGAATAATATATAATTGTAGGAGACATGGTGCCATGTGTTTTAGGACATTTCAACCCTATTCCTTCAGCTAGAACTCCAGTGGGAGCATAGGAGAAACAGACTCCACAGCACATCGCCTGCTGGCTAGAGTTGATTTCAAAGTCAGAGTTCCTTCCTAAGAAACTGGAGGGGTTTGTACCCCAAGTTTTTTTTTTTTCTACAGAGATATACAATTCTGAGTAAATACCACTTATTATAAAGTTTAACAGTTAAAATGGAAAGGATGTGTGAATTTTGCCAGCCTACCTGTTTACTCTATGAAGGTGGAAATAGGTAACTTAATATTAGGATGCAACTGTAAATGTAAATATGAAAGAAAAATGGGAGGTTGGCCTTTGCACGAAGCCTTTTGTTAATGCCAAGAGTTTGTAACAAAGGCACAATTCCCTTTTTGCTGGGGCTGGGTAATTACAGAAAGTGAATTACAACAGATTCCTCAAGCAGGACTGAAATTGATGGTGAGGATTCAGAGGACAGCATTTGAAATTCATGGATTTCTAAATGTACAGACTGCATTCAGTATCTGATATTGCTCAAACAGTATTTTTTATTTCTCTTCTGTAGCTTCAGGTTTGGAATTTTGTTTACACCTCCTGTCAAATGTAATATTCCAAGAGTAGAATGTTACAGGCTCAGTGATTGGAAATACCAAGGAGAATGAGCCATGAACACGGACTCTTGACAGCAACAGAATGGAAGACACATAGGACACAGAGAGAAGAGCCTTCCTGGGGAGGGATGCGTCTCATTTGCTGCGGGTTTATAATCCCTGAAAGCTGGAGGTCTCAAGAGCCTTCTGTTAAGTGGCTCAGAGCTGGAGGGGAGGGGGACTCAGGCTTTGCTCTGGGTGAGGACAGGGCCTTTGGGTTGGAAGAGCCCCTCTTTGCTTCCAGAGGGTACTTCAGACTCTGAGAGACTGTGAGGCTTGGAAGGCCATCAGATTTCTCCATTCACAAAAGCTGGGGTGCTTAGGAAACATCCTCCGCTGCCTGCTCCTTTACCTTTTCCTCCTCTCCACTCTTTGTGGGAGGGCTGACCCTCTTGGAGAGAAGGCTTTGCACTCACGTGTGATGGACCCACTCCAGTAGCGGAACTGTAACCAGTATGTGGGTGTGAAAGAGTCCCTGGAGGTCAAAAAGGTCACCGAAAGGTCACTGTGCTTACAGGAGGTGGGGACCCTCGGCCTCCCTGCAGCAGCCCCCGCGCCTCCTCCAGGCTGTGCCACAGCTCCTCGGCAGGCTTCAACTCTTCCCGGGCTCCGCACGTCCCGCGGTGGTCGGCGCAGTGAAGACAGTGGCGCAGAGCCGCTGAGGAACAACTGAGTTAAAGACAGGAAATCCATCAAGAACCAGAACTGACTGGGGGCTGTTTTGCGGGGAGAGGAGTGAAGGGGAGGGAAGAACAGAGAATAGGAAGAGAGTGTGAGGAAGACTGTTTTCTTGCGCTTTTCTCTCCCGGTCCTCCTCCTCCCCTTCCTGCCCTCCCCTGCTCCGCCTTCCATCCGTCCTCCTCTCCCTTTTCTTCCTCGTCTCCTCCTTCTCCCCTCTATCTCCTTGAGATGAGACTCACAGGTGGGCGATTAGGAACACGGGGAGAGAAGCTGAGCACAAGTTTGCAAATGTAGGACAGCAGGATGGAAATGGCTTGGTGCTGACCCTAGGGGTGCCGAGCTTGATGATGAACAGTCTTCTCCTAATTTTGGAGTGATCTCATCCAGTGATCACTTCCTGAGCATGGTATCTGTGGTAGGTAAATTTTGCTTGCATATGCTTGCATATAAACAGCATTTGGCCACAGCAGAACCTAGAGCATCCATGAGTTCATCTGGCCAGTATTTCCTTAGTGTCTACTATGTCAACATGGCACTGTGGAGATTAAAAAAGAAAAATTAAAAAAACATATTTTGATTTGAAACAAATAGACTGCATATATTTCTCCAGCAAAGGATTATTCAGGATGAGCAGAGAACTGTAATTTGTAGTCTGCAGCAATGGAGAGCCTTGTTGAAGCCCACTTACAAGGGAAAGAGAATCCTTTTATAGCAGAAAAGGAGTTTGGGGGTGCCATCCCTGTACAGAGAGGCCATTGCTTCTCATTGGCTGCATCCTCACTGGGAAGGAAGAGGAGTCTTTCTTCCTGTTGGCCTCTGTTATTGTTGCAGGGTGTGAGAGCATCCCTTGCTGGTCTCCTGACTCTATTTAGTTGAGATTTCTGTTTGTTAATATTTTACAATAGACACTATCCTGAAGAAAACTTTGGTTTGGAAAGAGAACTTCCTGCCTGACTACCTATCTCACCTGTTGCTTTATTTCATTGTGTTTTCCCTTTGCCCCTGATTAACATGCCAACCTCCCTGTTAAGCTCAAGGGTGATGAAAATTCCTACAGCAACATCAAGCTCTCACATCCAGGCTCAGCTCTGAGGAGGCTGACAGGAGGCAGGGCTGGGTAGGGTGAGTTCTCGAGAAAATTCCTAGGGGATGTACAATAAGGATTAAGTTTATCAATGCACTTCTTTTGCCAAAGAGTTGCAGATACCCTGAGCAACATAATTACTTTTAATTGCTTTTCACTGAATCCTTGAATTCCTGTTGGACCCTAGAAAGAGAAGCACTGAGATCCAAACAAGACCTTTCCCTAAACAACCTATTTGAAACCACATTAAAAATTGTATTAGCACATGTTTAAGGACAGCCAACTTGCTGATGGTGAAAATCTGTACTCAGCAGACTTAATCTACTTGAGAAATCTCCTGAAGGGAAAGTCTTGGAAATAAAGGTCAAATACATCTCTTTCAGTTTATGACTAAACATGTGGTAGCATTTATACAGATTTTACTTCTTTCAATGCACAAAAATATATCAGTTTGACTACTTTCCCTGTGCACATTATACTATACAATCCTGTTTTCTAAATGGCTCCAACAGAAAGATCCAGAGTGCTTAAGCTTATCACTGAAAGTGTTGGTTCATAACATGCAAAAATATGGACCCCCATTTCACACAAAGAAACAAGTACTTGCTAAGTACATCAAGGGAACTAGTAAATAGTACAGTTATTTCTTGATTTCTAAAGCACTAACTGATGGACCAACTTATTCAACCTCAAAGGAAGGAAAAGAAAGAAACAACTGTTCTGAGGCAAAAAAGAAATTATTTAGTTTCACTTTTTCCCCCAATTAAGATAGATTAGCTTTATCAAGGTTTAAGAAGCTTTTGGAAATATTGGATGCCAGTTCTCACACATAATATATTTAAGTTTCCAAACTTAATTCCAATTTATTTCCATTTTTATCACAACCAGGTGATTGGGCTCCGTCAAGCTATGCTGGGCAATTTTTCCTGGTCCTGCTACTAGCAAAAGTGATTAAGTGGCAACACACAAAAATTCTTCAAGCTTAGCATCAGATTTGGTACATCACACTTCCACTCTGTGGACTAACTGCCTCTCAAGAGTAGTGCAGATTCAAGGACTGGGGAATAGACGTTGCTCTTTTAGTGAGAGGAGCTTCAAAGCCATGTGACAGAGTGTAAATGAAAAGGGCAGTGAAGAACTGAGCCATTAAGGCCATGAATGTACACAGCCTGTTATTAAGGAGTCGGGTCAGGGCTGCGGCCTGAAAGGAGGCCAGTGTGAAGCACTAGAGGGCGTTAGGTGGAGAGAAGGAGGGCCTTTTCCAGGGTCTCAAGCTCTAGGTGTGCTTCACAAATGACCCACGTTGGCTTTTTGTTATTAGAATAAGTGTCTAGTATTTTCACAGTAAGCGTTTTGCTGTAGACATCTTTGCCACAAGCATTTTTATCACAAATATTTTTGCCACATGACTAAGTGGCCATACAGCAATTTTGCCATAAAAAATAATGTAACTGGTTGACAGTCTGGCTTCACTTTTCCATTGATGCAGTGCTCCCATTTGTACATCACATAAATCTTCACCCTCACAATGCTCTGCACAGGGACAAGCGGATGTGGCAGTCCAGACTAATGGCTGACAGCTATGCATGTCAACTCGACAGAAAATAAGAGTGATAGAACTTACTGGAAGTGTGAAATAAGAGCGCAGATCAGACTGCATACCAGACCAGAAAATGACAGCATGTCAGTCTGCAAATCTGTTGGTGACTAGAAGGTACAACACCGAACTCACATTTCCTATGGAACTTTGAAACATCTATCATCTTGACAATGTGCCAATATAAATTAAACAATAGTGCAGAAGGCTTTTTCAAGGCAATGCAAAACTCAATTTACAAATATGCACCCTTTGATTGGAAATTGATACTTCTTTTAATAAAGGAGAAATTATAGCAGAAAGAAAATGTGCAATACTAAATGAGATGATAAATCAACAGGCAGATAAATTGTAAAACACTATGAAAGAAAGACTTCGAAGACAAGTGCTCAGGTAAACTCACAAAATAAAATCAGTTATTTGCACAGTTTTGCCACAAATCTACCCACATTTTAAATGTATTTGAATATTTTTACAATATTTTAAATTTAAAATATTTTAAAATTTTCTCTTCATTTCTCATTTCATTATATCCTTTTATAGTCCTTCTTTTATTTTTTGTAATTTCATCTTTTATGGGGGCTTCCCTGGTGGCTCAGAGGTTAAAGTGTCTGCCTCCATTGCGGGAGACCCAGGTTCGATCCCTGGGTTGGGAAGATCCCCTGGAGAAGGAAATGGTAACCCACTCCAGTATTCTTGCCTGGAAAATCCCATGGACGGAGAAGCCTGGTAGGCTACAGTCCATGGGGTCGCAAAGAGTTGGACACAACTCAGCAAAAAATTGCCTTATGGACAATTAGTTATGAGGTGAAAATGCTTGCAGTGAAAATGCTTGTGGCAAAGATGATTACAAGGAAGGAAACTAGAACCATTACAATGGTCTCCTTATTGAGCCTTGTCATTTTTGATGTTGGATAAAGTCTATACTATTCAAGGACAGATTTTTTTTCCTCAATAATGTTTGCATTTTTAGAAGAAAAAAGTCCACAATGGCAGATGTCGTTTGCTGCCTCTTTTTTTCACCTATTTTTATCTTTGTGTCATGCTTAGTGGACTTATTACCTGAAAGTGTCCTGGATGAGACTGCTGAACGGGCCTGGTTAAGGCAGACTTGTAGAGAACCAGTAGATTCCACTGTTAGAGAGGCAGTGTCTGCGCAAAGAAGCGTGGCCCTTGCTTGCCACAGACCGATGCACTGACTCAGCCGGACAAGAGTGAGACAGGGGGCAGGCACATTGGGAGCCAGTCTTTCCTGATGTCAGAACACCTCTGAATTCTGGCTGTAAAACCTACTAACAGGCTTCCCTGGTGGCTCGGTGGTAAAGAATCTTCCTGCCAGTGCAGGAGATACAGGTTTGATCACTGGTCCAGGAAGATCCCACGTGGCACAGAGCAACAAAGCCCCAGGGCCACAGCTATGGAGACTGTGCTTTACAGTCTGGGAGCCACGGCCACTGAAACTCTGGCCACCTAGAGCCTGGCTCTGCCACAAGAGAAGCTGCAGCAGTGAGAAGCCCATGTACCACAGCTAGAGAGCAGCCACTGTTTGCTGCAACTGGAGAAAGTGCTTGGCAGCAAGGAAGACCCAGCACAGCCAAAAATAAAATAAAGGAAGAAAGAAAATCATTAAAAAAAAAAAAAAAAGAATAAAGCCTACTAGTTGCAGCTACCTCATCCAAGTTCCCTAACATCTCGGTGCCTCTGTTTCCTCATCTTTCAAAGGAAACTAGTTCTACTTTATGGATTATTTGGAAGTCAGTGCAATAATAAAAATAAAGCATTTAACAGAGCGTGTGTGCATCAAAAGCACGTTATATGCTTGTCTTCTGTTGCTCTCTGGGTGGTTGGAGTTGGAGGAAGGGCATAGGACTCTCTGACCAGTGATTGTAAGTGACAGAAGTACGGTGTGTGTGGGTGGACATAGAAGGGGGGAGGGGAGGTGGGAGGTAGCAGAGGTAACTCTGCCGAAGTATAGCTGCTGCCCAGGGTTGCCTCTGTTTGTATACACCCACTGTTTCATCACAAAATTGTGTCCTTCTTTTCTTTCTGCATAATTATTGAAAGTTGAAAACTAGACCTTCCCATAATTAAGCATTCAAGCAATCACAGAAACTGTATTAAATAAAGAACAAATAAGCAACTTACAAGTATTCCTCAGATAGTAATTACTTGTAACCATTTGCCATAAAGTGAAATACAATTGCTTGTCAAGAGAACCAAAATTAATTGTATCCCAAATTAGTTTCTATCTTAGGTTGTCAATTTGCTTTCCTTCCTACAAATCTTTTGTGGTTGAAGACATTTTAATACTATTGCAAAATAACAGGATTATTGTTCCATTGTTACCACATTAATAATCATATTTTAAAATTACTAAGATTCTCTCCCTGAGGAATAAACCGATTTCTCTCAAATTACAAATGTGTACAATAGTCATCTCCCCACTCGGCAAGTCAGTTAGATAGAAGAATTTTCCACTAAATTCTATAATACAAATTTATCCCAAAGGCAACAGAAGAGATGATCTGTGATGAGAGCCAAAGAACTTTTAGACAAGTGAGTTCAAAGACTAAGTAAGATGGGATGGATTTCTTTTTTTATTAATAAAATGTGGTGTTTCTACGTAAGGCAAATAGGGAATTATTCCTTGTCTCTTGCCATCATCACTCACATTTGGGTGTGGAGAAATATTTTAACTGTGTTTTCGGCTACTGTTAACATTTAACATTCGCCTTGCATGTATTTGCTGGACACGCCTTGCTCTGGAAAGCCCCAGGCCATGCTGAGTCCTCCTGCCTTGCCTCCTGCCTCCAACATCAGCCCTGCCCCTTCTTTAGGGGTTTTCCTCCTAAGGCTCATTTTTCAAATGTAAACTAACCTGTCCAGAGCCCACACCCCAAATACCTCTTTTAAGGACTTCACACTCCAGGCCACTATCGCCCTGCTCTCATCACTCCAGAGCCAAGTACCAGACAAGTAGGGTCCATCCCTCTGTCCCAGTGCTTGCGTGAGTGATATGTTGCTTCAGTCGTGTCTGACTCTTTGTGACCCTGTGGATTGCAACCCACCAGGCTCCTTTGTCCAAGGGATTCTCCAGGCAGCAATACTGGAGGGGGTTTCAATGCCCTCCTCTGGGGGACCTTCCTGACCCAGGGATCGAAATGGTGAGCCCATTGAAATTATCCAACCAGCCAACCCTAAACCTGCTTGCTCCACCTCATCCATATCTTCCTGAGGAAATCACAATAAAGGCCCTTGCCTATGCTTTTTTACCTGCTCCCTCTGCCTCATGACCAACCTTGGTACTTCCCAGGTAGCCTCCCACGTCATGGTGTAGTTCTTGGGATCTCTGAGTATAGTTACTGTCTTTTCAATGGCAATTATCTCCTGAGCTGTTGGACTTACTACTTAAAAAATAAGAAAAGTAGTTTGGCAGGAACCAACACAATTCTCTAAAGCATTTATCCTTTAATTTAAAAAAAAAAAAAAGAAAACTATATTGAGGGCAGAAAAGAGCTGAGCTGACAGAGTCTGCTAGTGAGAGTATTTGGCCAGGGAGAATGGGCTGGCAAGAGTGACATACTGCATGAATCATCTTCAAGACCGTTGTAAGTTCCAGAACGTGTCCTGAAACATCACAGAACTGAGCAAGTGGCAAAATCTTGCATGCCTTTGCAAGGTGATTCAGTTTATTTCAATTGCTCAGTTGTGCCCAACTCTTTGTGACTCCATGGACTAGAGCACACCAGGCCTCCCTGTCTATAACCAACTCCCAGAGTTTACCCAAACTCATGTCCATTGAGTCAGTGATGCCATCCAACCATCTCATCCTCTGTCGTCCCCTTCTCTTCCCACCTTCAATCTTTCCCAGCATCAGGGTCTTTTTCAATAAGTCAGTTCTTCACATCAGGTGGGCAAAGTATTGGAGTTGCAGCTTCAGCATCAGTCCTTCCAAAGAATATTCAAGACTGATTTCCTTTAGGATGGATGGGTTAGATCTCCTTGCAGTCCAAGGGACTCTCAAGAGTCTTCTCCAACACCACAGTTCAAAAGCATCAATTCCTCTGCACTCAGTTTTCTTTACAGTCCAACTCTCACATCCATACATGGCTACTGGAAAAACCATAGCCTTGACAAGACGGATCTTTGTTGACAAAGTAATGTCTCTGCTTTTTAATATGCTGTCTAGGTTGGTCATATCTTTTCTCCCAAGGACTAAGTGTCTTTTCATTTAATGGCTGCAGTCACCATCTGCAGTGATTTTGGAGCCTCCAAAATAAAGTCTGTCACTGTTTCCACTGTTTCCCCTTCTATTTGCCATGAAGTGATGGGACTAGATGCCATGATCTTCGTTTTCTGAATGTTGAGCTTTCAGCCAACTTTTTCACTCTCCTCTTTCACTTTCATCAAGAGGCTTTTTAGTTCCTCTTCACTTTCTGCCATAAGGGTGGTCTCATCTGCATATCTGAGGTTATTGATATTTCTCCTGGCAATCTTGATTCCAGCTTGTGCTTCTTCCAGCCCAGTGTTTCTCATGATGTACTCTTCATATAAGTTAAATAAGCAGGGTGACAATATACAGTCTTAACATATTCCTTTCCCTATTTGGAACCAGTCTATTGTTCCATGTCCAGTTCTAACTGTTGCTTCCTGACCTGCATACTGATTTCTCAAGTGGCAGGTCAGCTGGTCTGTTATTCCCATGTCTCTAAGAATTTTTCACAGTTTGTGGTGATCCACACAGTCAAAGGCTTTGGCATAATCAATAAAGCAGAATAGATGTTTTTCTGGAACTCTCTTTCCTTTTTGATAATCCAACAGATGTCGGCAATTTGATCTCTGGTTCTTCTGCTTTTTCTAAATCCAGTTTGAGCATTTGGAAGTTCTCAGTTCACGTACTGTTGAAGACTGGCTTGGAGAATTTTGAGCATGACTTTGTTAGCATGTGAGATGAGTGCAACTGTGTGGTAGTTTGAACATTCTTTAGCATAGACTTTCTTTGGGGCTAGAATGAAAACTGACCTTTTCCAGTCCTGTGGCCACTGCTGAGTTTTCCAAATTTGCTGGCATACTGAATGCAGCACTTTTACAGCACCATCTTTTAGGATTTTAAATAGCTCAAGTGGAATTCCATCACCTCCACTAGCTTTGTTTCTAGTGATGCTTCCTAAGGCCCACTTTGCTTTGCATTCCAGGATGTCTGGCTCAAATTGAGTGATCAGACTATCATGGCAAGGTGGTAGCAGGGGCCTAAGATGCCATACCTACCAAGACTTTTATTTTTGACTGCAAGGAGATCCAACCAGTCCACGTTAAAGGAGATCAGTCCTGGATGTTCATTGGAAGGACTTATGCTGAAGCTGAAACTCCAATACTTTGGCCACCTGATGTGAAGAACTGACTCTTTTGAAAAGACCCTGATGCTGGGAAAGATTGAAGGTGGGAGGAGAAGGGGATGACAGAGGATGAGATGGTTGGATGGCATCATCAATGAGTTTGAGTAAACTTTGGGAGTTGGTGATGGACAAAGAGGCTTGGCCTGCTGCAGTCCATGAGGTCGCAAAGAGTTGGACACGACTAAGTGACTGAACTGAACTGAACTAAACTGAGGTTTATGTTTTATAGCTTGCATATGTTTAAAATTATTTATTGATGTCTGGCTTCAGCTCTATGAGAAGAGCATTAAAGTTATAACTCTCATCCTCAGAAAAAGAAAAAAGCTGAAGAAACTGAAATCAAGACATTTTTAAAGACCAATCACTGCGCTGAGGTCACAAAGGCAAGCTACTATCTCCAAACTGGAGAGGCAAGTTGATTCAGAGAATCACAGCTGATAGCAACGAACCTGGAGCAGAAGCCAGGGCAGCCAGTAGCTGGTAGGAGGAGGGATATTGCTGGAGGGCTTGTGTACATCAGCTGTGTAGTTAGAAACTCTGAGGAGGAGTCATCTGTGGCGATTCCCACAGTTTCATCAGTTCTACCTTTAGGAGGCCCATTAGATTCCTGCAGTGAAAACCAAAGAAAATCTCATGCTTCAGGCAGAAGGAGGGGAAAAATAGCCTTTTGAAATAAGAATAGGGCATTCTCATAGCAAAGAACTGCTCTCAAGGGAAACTACTTTATCAGAGGTATTTAATGTAATGTATATATTTAATATAATCTGACCTGGGGGAAAGGAGCTAGATAATTCAGACCTTTACAGCCTTCCTGTCTCACCTAAGGGAAGGAAGGAAAAATGGCTAAGAAATGTTTCTGAATATCAGAGCTCAGCCACTCAAAATCACTAAAGACATAAAATTTACTTATAAGATTATAGAAAACTTCCCTTCAACAACATCTTACTCCTACGTCAGTAGGGTTCCAGGATAATAACAGTGGATTATGAGCAAAAGAGCTGCAATATAAAACTATTTGAGAAAAGTTTCTTAGGCAAAACAAAGATAAGATGGGAGGGGGAAAACAATCAAAGGAAACTAAAGAAAATTTAAACTTTTGGCACCCATAGCTACAGCTAACATTAAATAACTAGATATTAGGTCAGATTAACATAAAGCTTCACAATGAAAATGTGTTTACCACAGTTCCTATTACTAGATACAGCATGTCCAGCTCAACAAGAAATTATAAAGTATGCTAGAAGAGAAGCACAAACACAATCTGGAGACACAAAGCATGAATTAGAACCAGTTCCCATATGAAAGCAATTTGGAAATCATCAGACTTGGAATTTAAATGAATATGCAAAACATGTTAAGGTCCTTAATGGAAAAAGTATACAGCATGTAAGAACAGATAGGTAATGTAAGCAGAGAGATGAAAACTCAAGATAAGTTTAGAAAGAGAATATTTAAAATTAAAAATACTGCAAAGAAATGAATAATGCCTTTGATGTGATCACCAGTAGAATGGACACAGCTGAGGAAAAATATCAGTCATCTTGAAGATATGTTGATAGAAATTCCCAAAATGAAATGTAAAGATGGAAAAGAAAAAAAAATGTAGAACAATATTCAGGAACTATGGGAAAATTATGAAAGATGTAACATACATATTCTGGAAACTCCAGAAGAGACAAAGGTACAGAAGAAATAGCTGGAAGAATAATGCTCAAGCATTTTTCAAAATAAATGACAGACACCAAACCACAGATCACAACAAACTGTGGAAAATTCTTAAAGAGATGAGAGTACCAAACCACCTTACCTATCTCCCTGAGAAACCTGCATGCAGATCAAGAAGCAACAATTAGAACCAGACATGGAACAACAGACTGGTTCAAAGTTGGAAAATGAGTACAATAAGGATGTATATTGTCACTTTGCTTATTTAACTTATATGCAGAGTACATCATGCAAAATGCCAAGCTGGATGAATCACAAGCTGGAATTGAGACTGCTGGGAGAAAAATCAACAACCTCAGATATGCAGTTGATACCATTCTAGTAGTGGAAAGTGAAGAGTAACTAAAGAGACTCTTGATGAAGGTGAAAGAGAAGAGTGAAAAGAGCTGGCTTGAAACTCAAGAATAAAAAAAACAACAACAAGAAACTAAGATCATGGCATCTATTTCCATCACTTCACAGGGTAAAAATGGAAGCAGTTACAGATTTTATCTTCTTGGGCTCCAAAATCAATGGAGACAATGATTTCACAATGAAATGAAAAGATACTTGCTCCTTGGAAGAAAAGCTATGACACACCTAGACAGTGTATTAAAAAGAAGAAACATCACTTTGTGGACAATGTTTTGTATAGTCAAAGCTATGGTTTTTCTAGTAGTCATGTATGGATGTGACAGTTGGACCTTAAAGAAGGCTGAGCACCAAAGAATTGATACTCTCAAATTGTGGTGCTGGAGAAGACTCTTGAGAGTCCCTTGGACTAAAATGTAATGAACAGACAACAGTTACAAATGATAAATGTTAATCCATATATATAAGTAATCACTTTAAATATGAGTGGGTTGGTGTGATATATTACCAATTAAAACATTGAAATTGTCAGAGTGGTTTAAAAAAAGACCCACCCTAGCTTGTCTACAGTAGTCTAACTTTAAATATAAAAGCACAGATAGATTAGAAGTTAAGAGGTAGAGAAAGACATATAATGTTAACATCAATCAAAAGGAAGTTGGAGTAGCTATATTAAATTTAGCCAAAGCAGACTTTAGAATAAGACAAAAAATTAAAGATAAAGTATTGCCTAGTGGTAGATGAATCTGTTCCTCCAAGAAACTGTGACAATCCTTAACATGCATGCACATGGAAACACAGCATCAAAACACTTGAGAGAAAAACTGATCGAACTGGAAGGGGAAATAGACAAGTCCGCTATTATGATTGGAGACATCAACTTGCCTCTCTTACTAATTGATAGAACTAGTGAACATAAAATCAGCAAGCATATAGTCAGAATGGAAAATACCATCATTCAACTGGATTCAATTGATATTATAACAAACAATAGAAGAATATACATTTTCCTCAAATTCACAAAGAATATTCACCAAGATAGACTGTATTCTGGGTCATAAAACACATCTTAGAAAGTGAAAGTGAAGTTGCTCAGTTGTTTCCGATTCTTTGCGACCCCATGAACTGTAGCCTACCAGGCTCCTCTGTCCATGGGATTTTCCAGGCAATAGTACTGGATTGGGTTGCCATTTCCTTCTCCAGGGGATCTTCCCAACCCAGGGATTGAACCCAGGTCTCCCAGATTGTAGACAGACGCTTTACCATCTGAGCCACCAGGGAAGTCCAAAACACATCTTAGCAAATGTTAATGATGTTTATTCATCTATTTGTGTCACTTGGGCACTTCTAGTTGTGACGCTTGGGCTCCAGAGTGCACAGGCTTGATAGTTGCAGCGGGTGGCCTTAGTTGCCCTGCAGCATGTAGGATCTTAGTTCCCTGGCCATGGATTGAGCCCATGTCCCAATGAATTGTAAGGCTGATTTTTAGCCATTGACCACAAGTGAAGTCCCACACCTTAACACATTTAAAGAAGCAGAAATCATACAGTGTACTCTCAGACCACAAATAAGTTAAACTAGAAATCGATAATAAAAGGATAGCTAGAAAATCTCAAAATATTTGAAGATTAAATAACACATGGGTCACAGAGGAAGTCTAATATGAGAAAAAGTTTTAAAATACTTCAACTAAGTGAAAATAAAAATATGACATCAAAATTCATGGGCTGCAACAAAGTCATAGCATTCAATGTACTGTACGTATTAGGAAAAAGAAAAAATCTAAATTCAGTAATCTAAGCTTTCATCTCAGGAAAATAGAGAAAGAAAAGCCATATAAACCCAAAGCAAGTAGAAGAATAGAAATTAAAAAATAAAAATTAGAGCAGGAATCAATGAAATTGAAGCAAGGAAACAATAGCAGAAGTCTGCATTAGTAAAAAAAAGTGGTTCTCTCAAAAGATCAGTAGCATTGATTTACATCTAACTATAGTAAGAGAAAAATAGAGTAGACACAAATTACTCATATCTGAAATAAAGGAGAGATCATCAATACTGATCTCTTCAACAATAAATCAATAGCAAAAGAGGATTATGAAGAACTCTATGCCCATAAATTTGATAATTTAGATAAAATGGACCATTACCTTGAAAGCTATTAGCCATTAAAGTACACAAGGAGAAATAATCTGAATAGGCTTATATAAAATTATATCATATTTCTGTATCTGTATCTATCTATCTTTCTGTCTATAATATAGCTACATAAATTATATTCTATTAATTAAAGAAGTTGACTCAATAGTTAATAGTCTAAAAAAAGAGAAAACACCAGGTTCAAGTGGTTTCACCATAAATTTGACACACATTTAAGGAAGAAATGGTACCAATTCACTACAATCTCATCCAGAAAATAAAAGCAGAGGAAATGTTCCTAATTATTCTATAAAGTCAACACCACCTTAATATCAAAACCTTTTAAAAGTATCACAAGAAAAGAGCACTACAGATCACTAATTCTCATGAATATAAATATAATATTCCCTAAAAAATTAGCAAATTTAATTCAATAATTTATAAAAATAACTATGCAGTAGGACTTACTGATATTTATCTAAGTATACAAGACTGCTCCATCATTTAGGAATCAATTAATGTAATCCATTATACCATTACGCTAAAAGAAAAATCAAATAATCATATCAATCTATCTATCTATGAAAAAATCTGATAAAATCCACACATATTTCAGTAAGCTAGGAATAGAGAACTTCAACAAAAAACCCTAAAGTTAACATCATACTTAATGGTGAGAAAGTAGAGTCTCCTTAGGATCAGGGACAAGGCAAGGATGTCTCCTCCCAACATCTCTCCTCAACATTATACTAGAAGTTCTAGCTGATGCAATAAGACAAGAAAACAAAGTAAAAGGTATACAGATTGGAAATGAAGAAATACACACATTTTTGTTCACAAATGACATGGTTTTACTTAGAAAATCCCAAGTATTGATCAAAAGCTCCTGAAATTAATAAGCAATTATAGAAAGACTGAAAGATCCAGAGTAATATACAAAAGTCATCTGTCTTTTTACATACCAGTGAGAACTTAAAACTAACAAAAACAAAGTCATATTTAAAATAGACATAAAGAACAGACTTTTGGACTCAGTGAGAGAAGGTGAGGGTGGGATGATTTGAGAGAATAGCATTGAAACATGTACATTACCATATGTGAAATAGATTCCCAGTGCAAGTTCAATGAATGAAGCAGAGCACCCAAAACCCTCTGTGACAACCCAGAGGGATGGGGTGAGGATGGAGGAGGGAGGAGCGTTCAGAATGGAGGGGACTCATATATACCTATGGCCGATTTATGTTGATGTATGACAAAACCATCACAATATTGTAAAGCAATTATCCTCCAATTAAAAAAAATTAAATAATTAAAAAATGGACAAAATATCTGAACAGATACCTCACCAAAAAAATATATATGTTATGAGCTGAGTCGTGTTCCCACCAAATTCATGTATTGAAATCTTAATGCCAGCATTTCAAAATGTAACCAGATTCGTAGATAAGGTCTTTAGGAAGTGACAAATTAAAACAAGACCATTTAGGTGGGCCCTAAACAAGCTGACTGATATCTTTATAAGAAGAGATTTGGATATATTGTGCATATGCATGGATGAAAACCCTGGGAGGACCCAGAGAGAAGGTAGCTATCTGCAATCTAATCAGAGAGGCTTCAGAGGAAACCAAACCTGTCAACAGCTTGATTTTGGACTTTCACCTCCAGAACTGTGAGAATATATATATTTCTGTTGTTTAAGCCACCAGTTTGCAATATTTTGTTATGGAAGCCATGCCAAAGTAATACGATATACAGGTGGCAAATAAGTATATGAAAATGTGCTTAATGCAGTGCATTATGAGGGAATTGCTAATTAAAACAACAACCACTACACACTCATTAGAATGGCTAAACTCAAAACACTGATACTTAATGGTGACAGTGATGTAGAGCAACAGGAACCCTCACTAAAACTTGCACATATGTGTTTGCTGCTGCTAAGCCGCTTCAATCATGTCTGACTCTGTGCGACCCCACAGACGGCCTCCTACCAGGCTCTTCTGTCCCTAGGATTCTCCAGGCAAGAACACTGGAGTGGGTTGCCATTTCCTTCTCCAGTGCATGAAAGTGAAAAGTGAAAGTGAAGTCGCTCAGTCATGTCCGACTCTTAGCGACCTCATGGACTGCAGCCTACCAGGCTCCTCTGTCCATGGGATTTTCAGGGCCAAGAGTATTGGAGTAGGGTGCCATTGCCTTACATCAGCTTTACTTATAAATTAGAAGCCTCAAAAATGTCTTTCTTTTTAAATTTATTTTTCTAGCTTTACTGAGATATCATTGACATACAAAATTGTGCAAGTTTAAGGTGTACAATGTGTTGATTTGATGCACTTATATAGTGCAAAATGACTGGCACCATAGTATTGGGGAAGGCTTCCATCATGTCACATAAGTATCATTCTTTTTTGGTGTGGTGAGAATGATTAAAACCTACTATTTTAGCAACTTTTAACATAGTATTATTTCCATGGTCTAAAGTAGATCCTTAGGACTTACTCATCTAATATCTGGAAGTACTTATACTTTGATAAACATCTTCCCATTTCCTCTACTCCCCAGCCATTGGATTCCATCTCTCCACCTTCTGTTTTTGTGAGTTCAGGTATTTTAGATTCTGCATACAAGTGTATATATTACTTTTCTTTCTCTGTCTGACATCTCACTTTTCCTAATTCCTTGAAGGTTCATTCATGTTGTTACAAGTGGAAATGAAGTCACTCAGTCATGTCCGACTCTGCGACCCCATGGACTGTAGCCTATTAGTGAAAGGTGTTGCTGAATCATGCAAAGACAGCAGGATCCTTGGCCTCTGGAGGAGAAGAATTCAATCTGGGGCCAGAGACGAGGCTTGATCACTCAGAGCTTTTGTGTAATAAAGTTTTATTAAAGTATAAAGGAGATAGAGAAAGCTTCTGACGTAGACATCAGAAGGGGGTAGGAAGAGTACCCACTTGCTAGTGTTAGCAATGGAGTTATATACTCCCCAGTGAATCCAAAGAATGTCTGGAGGTTGTAAAGATCTCACCAGACCTACTCTCATAATTTGCATTTTAAGATAACAAGATTAGCTAGAAGGTTTAGTCCAAAGACTACCTTCAGGAAAGATACAAAAGACCATACTTACTCCCATAATTTACATTTTAAGATAACATGACTCAGTTCAGCTCAGTCACTCATTCGTGTCCGACTCTTTGCGACCCCATGAATTGCAGCACGCCAGGCCTCCCTGTCCATCACCAACTCTCGGAGTTCACTCAGACTCACGTCCATTGAGTCAGTGATGCCATCCAGCCATCTCATCCTCTGTCTTCCCCTTCTCCTCCTGCCCCTAATCCCTCCCAGCATCAGAGTCTTTTCCAATGAGTCAACTCTTCGCATGAGGTGGCCAAAGTATTGGAGTTTTAGCTTTAGCATTATTCCTTCCAAAGAAATCCCAGGGCTGATCTCCTTTAGAATGGACTGGTTGGATCTCCTTGCAGTCCAAGGGACCCTCAAGAGTCTTCTCCAACACCACAGTTCAAAAGCATCAGTTCTTCAGTGTTCAGCTTTCTTTATGGTCCAACTTTCACATCCATACATGACTACTCTAAAAACCATAGCTTTGACTAGATGGACTTTGTTGGTAAAGTAATGTCTCTGTTTTTTAATATGCTGTCTAGGTTGATCACAGCTTTTCTTTCAAGGAGCAAACATCTTTGAACTTCATGGCTGCAGTCAACGTCTGAAGTGATTTTGGAGCCCAAGAAAAGAAAGTCTGTCACTATTTCCATTGTTTCCCCATCTATTTGCCATGAAGTGATGGAACTGGACATCATGACCTTAGTTTTTTGAATACTCAGTTTTAAGCCAGCTTTTTAACTCTCCTCATTCATTTTCATCAATTGGCCCTTTAATTTCTCCTCGCTTTCTGCCATAAGGATGGCAACCTAGATAGCTTATTCAAAAGCAGAGACATTACTTTGCCAACTAAGGTCCATCTAGTCAAGGCTATGATTTTTCAAGTAGTCATGTATAAATGTGAGAGTTGGACTGTGAAGAAGGCTGAGCGCTGAAGAATTGATGGTTTTGAACTGTGGTGTTGGAGAAGACTCTTGAGAGTCCCTTGGACTGCAAGGAAATTCAACCAGTCCATTCTAAAGGAGATCAGCCCTGGGTGTTCTTTGGAAGGAATGATGCTAAAGCTGAAACTCCAGTATTTTGACCACCTCATGAGAAGAGTCAACTCATTGGAAAAGCCTTTGATGCTGGGAGGGATGTGGGACAGGAGGAGAAGAGGACGACAGAGGATGAGATGGCTGGATGGCATCACTGACTCGACGGATGTGAGTCTGAGTGAACTCCGGAAGTTGGTGATGGACAGGGAGGCCTGGCATGCTGAAATTCATGGGGTCACAAAGAGTTGGACATGACTGAGCGACTGAACTGAACTGATATGCATATCTGAGTTTATTGATGTTTCTTCCTGCAGTCTTAATTTCAGCTTGTGCTTCATCCAGCCCAGCATTTTGTTTGATGTACTCTGCAAAGAAGCTAAATAAACAGGGTGACAATACATAGTCTTGCTGTACTCCTTTCCAAATTTGGAACCAGTCTGTTGTTCCATATCCAGTTCTAATTGTTGCTTCTTGACCTGCATACAGATTTTTCAGGAGGCAGGTAAGGTGGTCTGGTATTCCCATCTCTTGAAGAGTTTTCCAAGTTTGTTGTGATCCACACAGTCAAAGGCTTTGGCATGGTCAATAAAGCAGAAATAGACGTTTTTCTGGAACTCTCTTGCTTTTTCAATGATCCAGCGGATGTTGGCAATTTGATCTCTGGTTCCTCTGCCTTTCCTAAATTCAGCTTGAACATCTGTAAGTTCTCAGTTCACGTACTGTTGAAGCTTCTCTTGGAGAATTTTGAGCATTACTTTACTAGTGTGTGAGATGAGTGCCATTGTCGGTAGTTTTAACTTTCTTTGGCATTGCCTTTCTTTGGGGCTGGAATGAAAACTGACCTTTTCCAGTCCTGTGGCCACTGCTGAGTTTTCCAAATTTGCTGGCATATTAAGTGCAGTACTTTCACAGCATCATCTTTAAGGATTTTAAATAGCTCAAGTGGAATTCCATCACCTTCATTAGCTTTGTTCTTAGTGATGCTTCCAAAGGCCCACTTGACTTCACCTTCACATTCTTAAACTATGGGCTTTAGTTAATAACAATGTATTGACATTGATTTATTAATTGTAACACATACATAACACTAATACAAAATGTTAAGAATACGTGAAATTGTGTGTCCATGGTAAAGGATATAGGAGAGCTCTCTGTATGATTTGTTCAATTCTGTATATGCAAAACTTCTGTAAAAAATAAAGTCTATAAAATTCAAAGTACTTATATATTTACATGTCATGGCCAACTACAGAACCACTTTATTTTACCTAGCAAGCTTAAGAAACCAAAAACTATGCCATACAGAAGGAAATTGTGTTTTTTCACCTCTTGCTTCCTTTAGGGAGAAGGGCTGGGGTTGACAATATCTTTTTGAAGTATGTGGGGGTAGCAAACATTCTGGATGACTAAGAATGTTTTCTGCAGGACTACCCTGGTGGTCTACTGGTTCATACTTCATCTTCCACTTCAGGAGACATGGGTTCGATCCCTGGTCAGGGAGCTATGTTCTCCACATGCTGCATCCACACCCCCCCAACCGAGGAAAAAAAGTCTTTAAATATTTCCATCTACCACATCTAGTCTATTAGCTGTTCTTTTTATTAGAGCACTTATATTTTCCCAGAAAAATTGAGTGGAAAGTACACAGAGTTCCCATATATCCCTTCCCAATGCATATATACAACACCCAGCCAATCAACATTGCCCCTGTGCAGGAAAAGACCAAATAAGCCAAGATGGTCAGAATTTCTTGCACCATGGCCTCTCCCTCCTGCCCCATGTCTTGTATATAATGGTTATGTAACAGCTGTGATGACTTATAGCACTGTGCATGCACTTCCCACGGTACTCACTTGTTTACAGGTTACTTTGTGCAGTACCCCTGCATGAGCTTCACCACGGAAGCCCTGGCTGCTGCTGCACCAGGGCTATGCAGGGCAGCATCGTGCTTATGTTGTATGAGGTTATGCTATGGCTCTGTATGGTTACATTATGGTTATGCTGTGGCTCCTGCCACGGCTGCTGTGTCAGCCAGGAGAGAAGCTGTTATTGCTGCTGTGCCAGCCAGGAGAGGATAAACAAGTCTGCGGTTCCTACAGCTCCTTGTGTCTTCTTCTAGCCTTTTAGCTTGCGCCTTGCCTACCCTGGGTTCAGCAAGCAGTGCAAACAGTATGAACAGCAAGACAGCTGGTGTCACAAACAGGATCACTGATATACCCCCACAGTGATACGTTTGTTACAGTTTCAACACCCTCAAGTCCATAGTTTACTTTAGAGTTGATGTTGTACATTCTATATGTCTTGACAAGCAATAGCATTTCTCCACCATTACAGTACATAGACTATTTTTACTGCCCTAAGAATCCCCTATTCATCCTTCCCTCTCCCCAAACCCTAACAACCAGTGATCTTTTCACTGTCTCCATAGTTTTGCCTTCTTTCAGAAGGTCATATAGTGGAATCATATGTAGCCTTTTCATATCAGTTTATTTCACTTAATAATACACATTTAAGCTTCCTCCACGGTTTTGTTGCTTCAAAATTTTGGCAATTATGAATAAAGTTGTTATCCATGAGCAAGTTTTTGTGTGAACATAAGGTTTCAACTCATTTGAGTAATACAAAGGGATATGATTGCCAAATCATATGGGAAGAATGTGTTTATTTTTGTAAGAAACTGCAAAACTCTATTTCAAATCCATTCTGCATTTCTACCAATGAGTGACCGTTCTTGCTCGATATCCTTGCCAACATTTGATGTTGTCAGTTTTGTATTTTATCCATTTTAATGACTATGTAGTAGTTTCTTTTTTAATTTGCAATTTTCAAATGGCATAATTCATTTTAACAGCTTATTTTCCATTCGGATATCTTTGGTGTCTGTTCAGATCGTTTGCCCATTTTATTTATTTATTTATTTTTAAAAAGAACTACAACTTTATTAAAAGTAAATAAATGTAACATATAATATGTACAGATGGCACATGGTGCCAATTTTATTTGCAGATAGTATTCCAAAGTTCACAAGTTACGCCTTTGCCACAGCCTTGGCTAAATCTTGAACTAGTGCAGAATTCAGCTGTGCTAGAGTGCTGATCTTAGCATTCTTAGATGTGGCATGCTTGTTCTTGATAGCCATGTGCTTTGAAAGCCCACGGTTCACCATGACCACATTCTTTGCCAGGTGTTGCATAACAACAAGAAGGGATTCTTCCATGTATGACAGGTAATGCTGTAGAGTTGGTGTCTATTCACCATTATCAGGAATTTTCAGTGCTAAGCAAAAAGCTCCCACTGCAATCTGAGAAGGAGGAAAATGCACCATATCGTAGTCCAGCATAGTTAGTTCCATCAAATATTTGGCCAGAGTATGTAGCTCAACATCAACCTCTCCAATCTTAGATGCTCTCCGAAGGAAATGCAGGGGTAGAGGGCGACCCAGACTAAAATTTAAAACTCTTAGAATCTTCATTTCCATCTGTCTGATTTGAAACTTGGTGTAGGTGTTGTCAGTCACAAAGGCAAAGTCACCGATTTCTGGAGGGTACATTTCCTCAAATTTGCTTGCAACAAACATGGCAGTGACTCCAACCAGCTGCAGCATCTTCTTGGGCACACAGTTATCCTGCATGAACCGATCAGTTATGGAAACAGTCATGTACATGATCTCCTGCAGTTAACCTGAATTTCGTTTGAACTTGCACTAGCCAGTCAATTAGGATGGCTCGCATGTTTCCAGCGACTTCACGACCCATTAGGTATTTTGGTTTGACCGCTTGCTCTTCCTCAAGTTGTCTTAGATAAGCATAGATATCTTTTACATATTCGCTACAAAGGCTTGGATCCGCTCCATCTTCTGCATCCACATCACTCACTGCAAGAATTACATCTGAGAAAGCCTGACACAGACATTCTTCTGCAGGGGCACAGCCAGATGTTTCCATGGGGCTTGGAGAGGGAGTATCGACCAAAATAGGCTCTGGGGAAAGTTTCTCTTCCTTAACAGGCTCGGGTTCCGGCTCTGGCTCCAGCTGGGGCACAGGTACAGGAGCCTTTTCCAGAGGTTTTGGTACTTTTTTAGCAGTAACTTTTCCAGCAGGTTAAGTTTTTGCTTCCTTTTTCAGAGGCAGTTTGGCCTGCGGTTGTTCACTGACTTTGTTACCGATGTCTCCAAGAGCTGTTTGTGGCCTCAGCCCGGGCTTAGAGGTTGCAACACCAGCCACAGGCACGCACTTGGCCCCTGCCACACTGATCTTCGCCTTATTTTCAGCATTAATCTTCGTGTCCCTGGTGATCCGGAGCGCCATGTCTTCTTTGGCACCAGGCAGCAGCTCAGCGAGGAGGATAGCACTGGAGTCCCCGACCAGCGGGGAGCTTGAATCAACCACAGGCCAAGAGCCGTTCCTCTGCAGCACGCCGGGCTGTTTGCCCATTTTAGAGTCACGTTGTTCTTCTTACTGTTGAGTTTTAGTACATTTTGGATAACAGTCCTTGATCAGTTGTCTTTTGCAAATGTTTTCAGCCAGTCTGTGGCTTGGCTTCTCATTCTCTTTTCAGTATCTTTCAGAAAGTGCATGAGTGTGTGCATGCATGCTAACTCACTTCAGTCTTTGCCTGACTCTTTGCAACCCTATGGACCACAGCTTTCCAGGCTCCTCTGTCCATGGGATTTTCTAGGCAACACTACTAGAGTTGCTTGCCATGCCTTTCTCCAGGGGATCTTTCCAACCCTGGGATCAAACCTGCATCTCTTATGTCTCTTGCATTAGCAGGTGGGTTCTTTACCACTAGCGCCACGTAGAAAGCCCCTTTCAGAGAACAGTAGATTTTAATTTTAATAAAGTTCAACTGACAAATTATTTTTTCATGGATTTTCCATTTGGTATTTTACCTAAAAATTCACCACCAAATCCAAGGTCATCTTGTAAAGCAACAGGACCCCATGTGGCCTTCCTGGGACAGAACTCCTCCCCTCATCAGGTTGTCTGCCTGTCTCTTGTTTGTGGAAAAATTTAGCCAAAGTAGAAATTTAATAAGAGAAATGAGAGAAAAAAAGAAGCAAAGGGAAAATAGATGACAAAGTAATACTAATTTAGCCATTAAACAAAATCAAGGACTTTTAAACACTTTTCAAGGGCTATAGATAATATTCTGAGCCATATCCTTTGAACTGTTTAGTAGATACTGAAACTCCCACCAGAAGAAGTTAACTACGTGATAACCCATCCCTCTGCCTATATGCCCCTGAAACTCTCCTTTAAGAGCTCTTCTCCACTGATAAACAGTGGGGAATTTGGTTCTTTGAGACATGAGTCCTCCTTCTTCTGTGGCTGCCAGCTCCTAAAGAAAGCAATCTTTTCTTTCATAGCAACACTTGTCTCATCAGTAGTGGCTTTTGAGTGATAAACAGGTGAACCTGAGTTCAGTAACAATCTGGACTTTCTCCTATGTTATCTTCAAGGAGCTTTTTTTTTTTCCCCTTTGATTTTTGTTGGGATATAGATAACTTACAATGTTGTGTTAATTTCAGGTGCATAGCAAAGTGAAACTGTTCTACACATACCCACTCATTTAGATTCTTTCACCATATAGGCCATTACAGAGTATTGAGTAGAGTCCCTGTTCTATATAGTAGGTTCTTACTAGTGATCTATTTTATATATAGTAATGTGTGCATGTCCATCCCAACCTTCCAATTTATCCCTCCTCCCTTGTCCTCCAATAGCTATAAGTTTATTTTCTATCTCTGAAACTCAATTTCTGTTTTGTAGGTAAGTTCATTTGTAGTCTTTTTCTAGATTCCACATATAAGTGATATCATATGATATTTGTCTTTTTCTGTCTGACTTAACTTCACTCAATATGACAATCTCTAGGTCCATTCATATTGCCACAAATGGTATTATTTCATTCTTTTTTATGGCCAGTAATATTCCATTATAGACACACACACACACACACACACACACACACACACACACATATATGTATATGTATATATATCACAACTCCTTTATCCATTCCACTATTGATGGACATTTAGGTAGCTTTCATGTGCTGGCTATATATAAATAGTTCTGCAATGAATTTTGAGATACACATATCTTTTCAAACAGTTTTCCCTGAATATACCCCAGGAGTGTGGTTGTTGTATCATATTTTAGCTTTACTTTTAGTTATTAAAAGAGCTTCCATACTGCTCTCCATAGTGGTTGTACCAGTTTACATTCCCACCAACAGTGTAGAAAGGGTTCCCTTTTCTCCATGTCCTATCTACCATTTATTGTCTGCAGAAATTTTGGTGATGGCCCTTCTGACTGATATGAAGTCATACCTCACTATAGTTTTGATTTGCATTTCTCTAATAATTAGTCATGTTGAGCATCTTTTCATGTGCTTTTTAACCATCTGTATGTCTTCTTTGGAGAAATGTCTGTTTAGATTTTATATTCATTTTTTGATTTTTTTTTTTGATATTGAGTGTCAATGAGTTGTTTGTGTACTTTGGAGATTAATCCTTTGTCAGTTGCTAATCTTGCAAATATTTTCTGCCACTCTGAGCATGGTCTTTTCATTTTGTTTATGGTTTCCTTTGCTGTGCAAAAGCTTTCAAGTTTAATTAGGTCCCATTTGTTTATTTCTGCTTTTATTTCCATTACTCTAGGAGGTGGATAAAAAAAGGTCTTGTGATTTATATCAGAGATTGTTCTGCCTATGTTTCTCCCTAAGAGTTTTATAGTATCTAACCTTAGATTTAGGGTTTTAATCCATTTTGAGTTTATTTTGTGTATAGTGTTAAGGTGCATTCTACATGTATTTTTACATATAGCTGTCCAGTTTTTCCAATACCACTTATTGAAGAGACTATTTGTTCTTTTCAAGGAATTTTTAGTTTTGCAACTTAAATTTAGATATATTATCCATTTTAAACTGATTTTTTGAAAGTATATTTTATAAGTGACTCAGCAAAGACAGATGCGAGCAAGTCACTTATGTACCTGAAACTCTAGGAGGAAATATTTCAAAAAGTGCAGAAAAATGAGGGACACAATCTATGGTAGTAAGCTGACCAGAAATAGGGAAGCAGTCTACTTTTTAATTCCAATTCAGTGAAGAAGAGAAAAATAGAAGCACCTAAAGAAACTGAGTATCATGTACTGAGGTTCACAGTGAACTGAGTTTTGTTTTGTTTTGTTTTTTAAATAAGAATGTTTCCTAGATTAGCAACTATCAAAGTGGATGAAATTATGACTTAGCTTTTTGTAAAGTATTTCCAGGTATCCTTGTAGACAAATTAGAGGTAGAGGGCAATTGGAAGCCAGGATAACAAACATGTGCTGCTGTTTGATGATGATATCCCTGGGTCATGGACACAGGGTCATGGTCATTGGATGAGTATCTGCCTTGGGAGGCCCCATTGGTGGGGTTTGGGGCTCAGTCTTATTCTAAGTATTTTTATCCATGATTTAGAAACACTAACATTGAACACCTCAAATCAAGTTTGTGGTTGAGTGTAATGAAACAAGATTAGAAAATACTGATAATTGCTGAAGCTGGAACATGGGTACATAAGGGGCCTATTAAACTACTCTAACTTTTTGTTTATTTGAAATACACATACTTATATAACATTATATTATAAATTTATATATTGTGTTATATATTTGTTATACTATAAATATACAAAATTATTATATAAATGAATAAATATTATTTATATAATTTACATATAAAATATATATCATTTAGAAATTTTTTTCCCTGATGCTGGGAAAGATTGAAGGCAGGACGAGAAGGGGATGACAGAGGATGAGATGATTGGATGGCATCACTGACTCAATGGACATGAATTTGAGCAAACTTCAGGAGATGGGAAGGACAGGGAGGCCTGACATGCTGCAGTTCCTGGGGTCACAAAGAGTTGGACACACATGAGCAACTGAATAACAAATAAATCATTTAAAAAACCCATCTAGAAGGAGAAAGAAAAGAATTATTATTATTGCTATCTGTCCTATTAACAGATCTCTACATTTTCAAATGAAATATGTTTTTAATTGTTTATCTATGGAATCTAGTTCCTAAACAATCTCATATTAGGACCAGGCCAGAGAGAACTCAATAAGGGGTAAACATTTGAAAAGTCTGGGATAGGAAAAGCCAAGAACTAGTATCGCCTCTGAGAATGAAAATGTTTTATTTCATTCCAGAAACGTACAATTTGGACAAGGCTATTAAAATACACTACTAGATTGAATTCAGTTCACAGAGAATAGGACGTTCTAGAATATCCTCAAATAAATACTGAAGGACTTAATTGCAACGGAAACCAACAGCAAATCATAAGAAGCATATAGCCAAGAGAAAATCACATACAGTTAAATGGCTAGGAAAGCACATTTGCTTAAATGGCGATGTAATCTGGAGTTGTGTCTTAAGTATTGTACTGTGAAATTTCAATTAGGAGCTAAGCGCTGTGAAATGGGCTTTGCTGAAGGACTTTGGCCAGCCATTAGATGTGCACTACAATTTTCCAAGTATGATATTGACTGAGAGATTTCAGGATGAAAACTGGTGTTTGTTTGGCTTATAGTGTAAATGTTTTGATGTCTTTCGGAGTTGCATGTTTCCTATTATGGGGGAGAAGATTGGTGCACCTATTTATAAATACACTGTGCAAAATGTACAGGATATTGTGTAAAGTGTCAGACTGGAAGTAAAACAAAAAATGGGAAAATGGAGAAAACTTAACACAGTTGAGTTCCTTTAATGGAAAGAAAAGAAAAAGTCTTCATAGTGGTCCCCCTTCTGGATGAGTTTATAATTTAAAACACAAATGCACATTGGAAATCTCTTGTTTTACTGTAGGTAGCAGCATTCCTAGAAACAGCCACCTCGGGGATGACTTTGTTTGAAGATGTGGTGGTCTGAAGCATCTCTGGTTCTGTCTCCTGAAGTATGAGAGGTGAAACAATGATTTCGTTTCAAGAGTGTTCTTAGAGTTAGTGAATTTAGTTAATATTATGGGTCTGTCCCTGTGCTTTGGAATACCAAGATAGGATTGTCTGATGAGACTACCTTTGCCAGCTAATGTTGTGACCATAATCACCATCTTGCTGGGGAAGCATTGTAAGGCTGTCAAGTTCCTTCAAGATAGTCTTCCATCCATAGGCTGGAACCTAGTTTAAGTTTGCTCTCAGGGTCCAAGCAGACAATAAATGCAGCCAGCAACTTTTGCCAGAAATTAGAAGGTGCTGGAATTTGTTGAAAGGACTGATGCTGAAGCTGAAGCTCTAATACTTTGGCCACCAGATATGAAGAATGAACTCATTGGAAAAGACCCTGGTGCTGGGAAAGATTGAAGGCAGGAAGAGAAGGGGATGACAGAGGATGAGATGGTTGGATGGCGTCATTCACTCGATGGACATGAGTTTGAGCAAGCTCCAGGAGTTGGTGATGGACAGGGAAGCCTGAAGTGCTGCAGTCCATGGGGTCCCAAAGAGTCAGACACAACTGAGTGACTAAACTGAACTGAACTGAACTGAGAAAGTGCTGATTAAACAAAGATTATGAACCTGTTACTAATTTCATAAGGAAGAGAATGATGTGGAAGGAAATATGGGACTTGGAATCTGAGTTATCTGAGTTCAAATCCAATTCTGTGGCTCAAGAGCTGCCTGAGCTTATGTTGATTTAATTATGTCTTAGTGTGCTCAGGCTGCTTTAACAGAATACCATTGACTTGGTAGCTTCAATAACATTAATAACGTTAAATAACATTAATTTCTCACCATTCTGGAGCCTGGAAGTCCAGGATTAAAGTGTTGGTTGATTCAGTTCCCAATGAAGACTTTCTTGCAGACAGTTTGCCTTCTCACTGTATCCTCATGTGGTGGAGAAACAAAGGGTTCTGGTCTGTTTCTTTCCTCATCAGGGCATTAATTCTATCATGGGTACTCCACCCTCATGACATAACTATCTCCTAAAGGCCCCACCTCCTAATACATCACATTGGGTGTTTGGTTTCAATATATGAATTTGGGGCACAAACGTTCACTCTATAACAATTACTTTTAGCTTCATTTTTGTAGTGGGAATAATAAAAACTACCTTAATTAAATTTGATGGAAATTAAATTCAGTAAAAATATTAGGTCCTGAGAAGAACAAGATCCACCTACAGAGAAGTAGGTGGATGTGGAGTACTTCTCTCTCCATGGATACATCAGAAATACACCTTCAGATAGAGAAGTGCCTGCATGACACTAGCTGAGAATGGACAAGAGTCCTGACTGATGGACAAGAATATATGGAGCCGTGTGAAACTCAGTAGGATGAAGAAATAGGGGGAAAACCCGGAGTGTTACTAAGACTGGACCTGCCCTCAGCAGGTGGGGGAACTAAAGCAGGCGTCCGATCCCCACATCGGGGCAATTGTCTGAGTCAGAGGAGAAACATTTAAGGCTGAGAGTGAAACAGCTGATCTGTGGCAGCTTAAATGGAACGAGAATCAGACAGTCCTTGCTGCAGCCATATGTACCCTGGACAGGGACACAGGTCCCCTGGAAGGTACAGTGACTGAGAGCTGGAGCTTAGGGATTGTGGAGCAATCCCAGGGCGAGGGCTGCTGTTGACTGTGGAGAGACAGACCAAAGGGATGTGAGGGAGGAGACTGTGGTGGGAAATGCCTGTGGAGGAAAGCCAGGCAGCCATGGAAGCAAGGAGATACTGCTGAGTCACGCATAGGGGGTGGAGCCATGACCATAGCCTCTGACTCCCCACATGCCAGCATTGGCAGCTGAACGATAGAGAGGCTGGCCCATCAAACGCCTGACACACTGAACTACAGAGTAGGACCCCGGTCAGCAGGGTGCCCCTCTATGTGCATGATGCACCGAACAACAGAGAAGGACCCCAGGCAAGGGAGCCCTCTAAGTGCCTGAACAGTCGGAGCTATGGAGAAAAACCAGCCAAAGAGGCCTTCTGATCATCAGCTAACAGAGACTCTTGTAGGGCCACACCTCCTGTGGCTGAGGCAGTCCATGTCCCTGAACACTTGGTGCCAGTGTTGCTGCGATCCAAGCAGCTGCACCACTTTCATGCTCAACCCTCACTGAGGCAGAGTTTCAACAGACAAAAAAAAAGTCTTGCATCTAGGCATGCGGTGTCACTTCAGTTGTGTCCAACTCTTTGTGACTCTATGGACTGTGGCCGCCATGCTTCTCTGTCAGGGGGTTCTCTAAACAAGACCACCGAAGTGTATTGGCTAATACTGCTTGCCATACCCTTCTAGAGCACTATGTTTCCTGCTGCCCTAGGCACCAGCTCCCCTGAGTACCTGGTGCTGCCAGAAGCCCTGCGACCCAAGCAGCTGAACCACCTCCACACCTGGCCTTCACAGGGGCAAATCCAAGTCCTCCAGGGCAACCTCAGGAGCAAACCCCAGTGGATGACCCATATGCAGAGGTGGAAATAAAGCCACAATTGAAACCCAGGGGCAGTATGGCTAAGGAAGAAGACCCAAAACCTTCCCACCAGCTGTACAAGCTGCAGATTAAATCCACGATCAACTAGGCAGACTGTGTGTCTATGGAATACATAAAAGGACACTGAGAGCTCCCACAAAAGAAAATGCACTAGTTCTGATAGCTGTGGACATTGGAGTCAAGAACACACAGGAGTAGGACCAGATTAATATCTAAGCTACCCCCACAGCAGGTCCAGAGATCAATGCAGTGTTTCAGGGCACCCTAGGGAGGTGAGGTGGACTGTGAATCCCACGGAAGGAAAGGACCCTGACAGTGACTCAAGAAAAACGTATATTTTTTCTATGTTTTGACTTGTTCTGTAGTTACTTTTGGAATTCCCCCCTCCCCTTTTCTTTTGCTTTACCTTCTTCCCACCACCCCTGTTGTAATTGTCTATTTTACTGGCATTATGAAATCTAATTAACCTTTTGGGTTTTTGTTTTTAACTCACACTTTTTTATTGTTGTCATATACCTCTGCCTCTATATTGGGCTGTTGCAGTTCTGTGGAGTCTTTCCCCCCTTTTTTTCTTTCTTTTCCTCTTTCTTTTTTTTAAATTTTAGTTTTAATTTTTTAAGCCTTTTTTTTTTTTCTACATTTATACATTTGTTTGCTTTACCTACTGTCCTTTTCCCCTGTGGTTAATCTTTAATATATATAAATCTTCTTAATCTATACCTCTATATAACTTTGCATATCTATGCTTTTTTTCCTTACTTTCTTTCCATTCCTCTCAACATATTCATTAATTTTGCTTTCATGGCCTTTTTCCCGCTTGGCACCTTGCTTTAGTTTTGTTTTCTGGTTTGTGCTTTAGTTAGTTTTGTTCTAAACTGGTAGATATAATTTTTGGTTTTCTTTGGCTGCCTGGTCAACCTATTGTACTTTATTTTTGTTGGGCTGTTTTGATTTTGCTTATGGTTGTATATGTATATGTGAATATTCCATTATTTTAATTATTATTTGCCTATTTTGTAACTGCCATTTGTCTGGGGTTCACCTTTGGTTTCTAATTTTTTAGTATTCATTTTAATTTCACTTAATGCCATAAAACAAAACAAAACAAAATATGTAGATCTTTGTTCCTGACCAGAGATCAAGTTCTGAGCCTTTGGAGAGGGAGCATTGACTCCAAGACCCTGGACTACCAGAGAATTAACCCTCAGATAAGTTCAGTTCAGTTCAGTCACTCAGTCATGTCAG
This sequence comes from Capra hircus, assembly GCF_001704415.2. Lineage (NCBI taxonomy): Eukaryota > Metazoa > Chordata > Mammalia > Artiodactyla > Bovidae > Capra > Capra hircus. The sequence continues at coordinate 2,285,773 of NC_030828.1, forward strand.
ACTCTGCCACCCCATGAATCACAGCATGCCAGGCCTCCCTGTCCATCACCAACTCCTGGAGTTCACTCAAACTCATGTCCATCCAGTCAGTGATGCCATCCAGCCATCTCATACTCTGTCGTCCCTTTCTCCTCAATCCCTCCCAGCATCAGAGTCTTTTCCAATGAGTCAACTCTCCACATGGGGTGGCCAAAGTATTGGAGTTTCAGCTTCAGCAACAGTCCTTCCAATGAACACCCAGGATGGACCTCCTTTAGGATGGACTGGTTGGATCTCCTTGCAGTCCAAGGGATTTTCAAGAGTCTTCTCCAACACCACAATTCAAAAGCATCAATTCTTCAGCACTCAGCTTTCTTCAATATCCAACTCTCACTTCTATACATGAAGCTTTGGCTTCTATACTGTAGCTTTGGTTAGATGGACCTTTGTTGGCAAAGTAATATCTCTGCTTTTCGATATACTATCTAGGTTGATCATAACTTTCCTTTCAAGGAGTAAGCATCTTTTAATTTCATGGCTGCAATCACCATCAGCAGTGATTTTGGAGCCCCCCAAAATAAAGTCTGACACTGTTTCCACTGGTTCCCCATCTATTTGCCATGAAGGCATGGGACCAGATGCCATGATCTTCGTTTTCTGAATGTTGAGCTTTAAGCCAACTTTTTCACTCTCCTCTTTCACTTTCATCAAGAGGCTTTTTAGTTCCTCTTCACTTTCTGCCATAAGGGTGGTGTCATCTGCATATCTGAGGTTATTGATATTTCTCCTGGCAATCTTGATCCCAGCTTGTACTTCTTCCAGCCCAGCGTTTCTCATGATGTACTCTGCATATCAGTTAAATAAGCAGGGTGACAATATACAGCCTTGACGTACTCCTTTTCCTATTTGGAACCAGTCTGTTGTTCCATGTCCAGTTCTAACTGTTGCTTCCTGACCTGCATAGAGGTTTCTCAAGAGGCAGGTCAGGTGGTCTGCTATGCCCATCTCTTTCAGAATTTTCCACAGTTGATTGTGATCCACACAGTCAAAGGCTTTGGCATAGTCAATAAAGCAGAAATAGATGTTTTTCTGGAACTCTCTTGCTTTTTCCATGATCCAGCGGATGTTGGCAATTTGATCTCTGGTTCCTCTGCCCTTTCTAAAACCAGCTTGAACATCTGGAAGTTCATGGTTCATGTACTGCTGAAGCCTGGCTTGGAGAATTTTGAGCATTACTTTACTAGCGTGTGAGATGAGTGCAATTGTGCAGTAGTTTGAGTATTCTTTGGCATTGCCTTTCTTTATGATTGGAATGAAAACTGACCTTTTCCAGTCCTGTGGCCACTGCTGAGTTTTCCAAATTTGCTGGCATATTGAGTGCAGCACTTTCACAACATCATCTTTCAGGATTTGAAACAGCTCAACTGGAATTCCGTCACCTCCACTAGCTTTGTTCATAGTGATGCTTTCTAAGGCCCGCTTGAACCCTGCTCTTACTGCTAAGTCACTTCAGTCGTGTCCGACTCTGTGCGACCCCATAGATGGCAGCCCACCAGGCTCCCCCGTCTCTGGGATTCTCCAGGCAAGAACACTGGAGTGGGTTGCCATATCCTTCTCCAACTTGAACCCTAGGGGGTATCAAATAGTGAGAACTCCCATAAAGGCAACCATTTGGATACAAGCCCTGGCATCACCCAACCACCAGTAGCACCCTGTGTAAGATGCCTCATCCAAACAACAAACGAAACAAAAATACAAACCCAATCATCAGCAGACAGGATTGCCACCTCACTCAGTCTTGCCCATCAGAGGAAAAGCAAAAACAAACAAACAAACAACCAACCAAACAAAAAAACCTCAGCAAATTCTCACCCTATATGAAGCTGACACACACCAGCATTGCACCAACCTTAGGAAGGCAGAAGCCAAAACAAAGAAAGAATTCAAACTTGAAGCCTGGAAGAAAGAGACTTCAAACACAGTAAGTTTAAAAAAAATCATGAAAATGCAGAGAAATATTGCACAAATGAAGGAGCAAGCTAGAAACATAGAAGCTTAAATAAATGAAAAGGAAGTAAGCAAACTACCTGAAAAAGAATTAATAATAATGAGAGTAAAGATGATCAAAAACCTTGAAAGCAGAATAGAGAAAATATAAGAATTAATTGACAAAGATCTAGAAGAATTAAGCAAGAAACATAGAAACAACACAATTACTGAATTTAAAAATACTCTAGAAGGGATCAACAACTGAATATCTGAAGCAGAAGAATGAATCAGTGAGCTGGAGGATTAAAATGGTGGAAATAACTTCTGAAGAACAGAATAAAGTAAAAAGAATGAAAAGAACTGAGGATAGTCTCAGAGACCTCTGGACAATATCAAAACCACCAAAATATGAGTTAAAGGGGGTCCCAGAAGATGACAAGAAAAAGAAAGACTATGATAATATTTTGATGAGAGTATAGCTAAAAATTTCCCCAACATTAAAAGGAAATAGTCATTCAAGTCCAAGAGGCTCAAAGAGTTCCATACAAGATAAACCCAAGGATAAACATGCCAAGAGACATACTAATTAAACTAACAAAGATGAAACACAAAGAGAGAATATTAAAAACAGCAAGGGAAAAGCAATAAGTAACATATAAGGGAAACCCCACACGTTTAACAAATTATCTTTTAGCAGAAACTCTGCAGGCCAGAGGGAATGGCAGGATATATTTAAAGTATTGAAAGGGAAAAATCTACAACCAAGATTATTCTACTTGGCAAGGATCTCATCCAAAATTTATGGAAAAATAAAAAGCTTTTCAGACAAGCAAAAGTTAAGAGAATACAATACCAACAAACCAGGTTTACAGCAAATGTTAAAGGGACTTAAAGATGATGCTGTGAAAGTGCTGCACTCAATATGCCAGCAAATTTGGAAAACTCAGCTGTGGCCACAGGACTGGAAAATTTCAGTTTTGGTTCCAATCCCAAAGAAAGTTAGTGAAAATAAAGTTAAGTTGCTCAGTCGTGTCCGACTCTTTGCAACCTCGTGGACTGTAGCCCGCCAGGCTTCTCTGTTCATGAGATTCTCCAGGCAAGAATACTGGATCGGGTTGCCATTTCCTTCCCCAGGGGATCTTCCTGACCCAGGGATAGAACCCAGGTTTCCCACATTGCAGGCAGACGCTTTAACCTCTGAGCCACCAGTTGAGCTCAGTGCCAAAGAATGCTCAAACTACTGCACAATTGCACTCATCTCACACGCTAGTAAAGTAATGCTCAAAATTCTCCAAGCCAGGCTTTAGCAGTACATGAACCGTGAACTTCCAGATGTTCAAGCTGGTTTTAGAAAGGGCAGAGGAACCAGAGATCAAATTGCCAATAACTGCTGGATCATGGAAAAAGCAAGAGAGTTCCAGAAAAAACATCTATTTCTGCTTTATGGACCATGCCAAAGCCTTTGACTGTGTGGATCACAATCAACTGTGGAAAATTCTGAAAGAGATGGGCATAGCAGACCACCTGACCTGCCTCTTGAGAAACCTCTATGCAGGTCAGGAAGCAACAGTTAGAACTGGACATGGAACAATAGATTGGCTCCAAATAGGAAAAGGAGTACGTCAAGGCTGTATATTGTCACCCTGCTTATTTAACTGATATGCAGAGTACATCATGAGAAATGCTGGGCTGGAAGAAGCACAAGCTGGAATCAAGATTGCCAGGAGAAATATCAATAACCTCAGATATGCAGATGACACCACGCTAATGGCAGAAAGTGAAGAGGAACTAAAAAGCCTCTTGATGAAAGTGAAAGAGGAGAGTGAAAAAGTTGGCTTAAAGCTCAACATTCAGAAAACGAAGATCATGGCATCTGGTCCCATGCCTTCATGGCAAATAGATGGGGAACCAGTGGAAACAGTGTCAGACTTTATTTTGGGGGGCTCCAAAATCACTGCTGATGGTGATTGCAGCCATGAAATTAAAAGATGCCTACTCCTTTGAAGGAAAGTTATGACCAACTGCCGGGAGCCAGCACGGGAGATCCCACCCATGACAAAAGTCATGAGGAAGAGGCCTGACAGGCAAAGGCAAGTCAGGTCTCAAGGGGTCCTCTGCCTGAGCATCTACCCTGAAACCAAAATCTTTCTGTTTACTGTCTGCTATACTACACTCTTCTGACATTAACAGGGGCTATCCCCAACCACCTTTCTCTGGAAAATTAACTTAGAGCTCCAGTTAATACTCTCCTGCATATAAAAGGAGTGTCTCAGTTCAAACCCCTCTGATGGCTCTCTAACTTGCCTGACAGGTTTCCAGGGACTTTTACAACTACGCATGTGATTGTTTACAGCCTCCCAACTGTGAGAGGCATGGGAAGCTTAAAACATCTTAAAGATATAGAGCCTTTTAAAGAGCTAAGAATTATATTGGTAAAGGGTTTCATTGTTGAGTTAATGATTGCCACCAGGCCTCCATATCTTCAGGCACATGTAATAGTCAATGTAATTGGAATGTAGAAAAAGAAATATAGTAGCTTTGATGTTAGCAATACTAGACTTTTGAGTTAATGAACTTTCTCTTTGTTATAAATCACTGTACTCCTCATTCTTTGTTATACATCATTGTATCCTTGCCATGTAGGAATGTAACTTTATTTAGTGCTTTCTGAGAGTGGCACCAGATCTTGGAAAGAACAACACTTTTAGGACAAATAAGTTTTCTGGTTGATGGACCCCTATCAGAAAAGGGTCATAAAATGCTAATAGGCCTCCTGGCCAAAAGATGATGTAAATCACCTAAGACCTGTGTATACAGATAGTTATGCAGAGAGAAAGCCTGGTCTCAATAAGGGTCAGAGCTGCTGACCCTGCATGACTTTGTATTTTCAATTATTCTCTATGTACAGCTTAAGGTATATAAGCTCCCTGGAAAAATAAAGTTTTGGGCTTGGCTCCTCCGTGTCAATTCTCTTTTTCTTTCTTTCTCTCTCTTACTCTCTTTTTCAGGCTGATCCCTTGGAGTGCAGGGGCTCGCTGTGTTCACTTCTCTGCCCGGGCTTCTAAGACCCACATGAGAGGGTGCCCAAGGCGGGGCACCCTCCGCTATTCAAGTGGGTGCCTGTGGCCTATGTGAACGGTGTAAGTCCCTTGTCTTGGGACTTTATTAGCTTTCTGTGTAAATCAAGGAGTATCAGCCTCTTTCGCTCCTCTATTTTCTTAACTGCAACATTCTTTCCTCATCTCTCTCTATATCTTTAAACAAATCCTTATCTCTTTCTATATCTCTAAATAAATAAATCTCTCATCGCCAATGCCATCCACATTTCAGATACCCTGGATCCAACTAGGGCTGGTCCCCAGTAACCAACCTAGATAGTATATTGAAAAGCAGAGATATTACTTTGCCAACACAGTTCCATCTAGCCAAGGCTATGGTTTTTCTAGTAGTTATGTATGGAAGTGAGATTTGGATGGTGAAGAAAGAAGAATTGATGCTTTTGAACTGTGGTGTTGGAGAAGACTCTTGAGAGTCCCTTGGACTGCAAGGAGATCTAACCAGTCCATTTTAAAGGAGATCAGTCCTGGGTGTCCTTTGGAAGGAGTGATGCTAAAGCTGAAACGCCAGTACTTTGGCCACCTCATGCAAAACGTTGACTCATTGGAACAGACCCTGATGCTGGGAGGGATTGGGGGCAGGAGGAGAAGAGGATGACAGAGGATGAGATGGCTGGATGGCATCACTGACTGGATGGACATGAGTTTGAGTGAACTCCAGGAGTTGGTGATGGACAGGGAGGCCTGGCGTGCTGTGATTTATGAGGTGGCCAAGAGTCGGACATGACTGAGCGACTGAACTGAACTGAACTGAATGATAGTCAAGAAATACTAGAGAAGAAAAAGATCTACAAAATAATACCCTAAACAATTAAAAAATGGCAATAGGAACACATATATCAATAATTACTTTAAATGTAAATGGATTAAAAATGCTCCAACCAAAAGACACAGTCTGGCTGAATGGATACAAAGGCAGACTCATATAAACACTGTCTACAAGAAACCCACTTCAGACCTCAAGACACATATAGACTGAAAACAAGAGGGTGGAAAAATATATTCCATGCAAATGGGAAGCAAAAGGAAGCTGGAGTAGCGATCCTCATATCAGACAAAGTAGACTTTAAAATAAAGACTATTAAAAGAGATAAGAAAGGACACTACATAATGATTAAGAGATCAATCCAAGAGGAAGACATAACAATTGTAAATATCTATGTACCCAACATAGGAGCACCTCAATACATAAGACAAGCACTAATAGACATAAAGGGAGAAATTGACAGTAACACAATATTAGTAGAAGGCTTTAACACTCCACTCATATCAATGGACAGATCATCAAAATAGAAAATTAATAAGGAAACATGAGGCTTAAATGATACATTAAATGAGATGGATCTCATTGATATCTTCAGACATTCCATCCAAATTTAGAAGAATACACCTTCTTCCCAAGTGCTCATGTAACATTCTCCAGAATAGACCATAATCCTGGGTCACAAATCAAGCCTCAGTAAATTTAAGAAAATTGAAATCGTATCAGTCATCTTTTCTGACTACAATGCTATGAGACTAGATATCAATTGCAAGAAAAAAAGTGTAAAAAAACAAATACATGGAGACTAAACAATATGTTTCTAAATAGTCAACAGATTACTGAAGAAATCAAAAGGAAAATAAAAAAATTTCTAGAGACAAATAACAATGAAAACATGACAATGCAAAACCTGTGGGATGCAGCAAAAGCAGTTCTAAGAGCGAAGTTTATAGCAATATAATCTTAATTCAAGAAATAAGAAAATGGGCACCATTGTATTGTTCTTGACTCTAGGGGAAATGCTTTCAATTTTTCACCATCGAGGATAATGTTTGCTGTGGGTTTGTCATATATAGCTTTCATTTTGTTGAGGTATGTTCCTTCTATTCCTGCTTTCTGGAGAGTTTTTATCATAAATGGATGTTGAATTTTGTCAAAGGCTTTCTCTGCATCTATTGAAATAATCATATGGTTTTTATTTTTCAATTTGTTAATGTGGTGTATTACATTGATTGATTTGCAGATATTGAAGAATCATTGCATCCCTGGAATAAAGCCCACTTGGTCATGGTGAATGATCTTTTTAATGTGTTGTTGGATTCTGATTGCGAAAATTTTGTTAAGGATTTTTGCATCTATGTTCATCAGTGATATAGGCCTGTAGTTTTCTTTTTTTGTGGCATCTTTGTCAGGTTTTGGTATTAGGGTAATGGTGGCTTCATAGAATGAGTTTGGAAGTTTACCTTCCTCTTCAATTTTCTGGAAGAGTTTGAGTAGGATAGGTGTTAGCTCTTCTCTAAATTTTTGTAATGGAGAACAGTGTGGAGATTCCTTAAAAAACTGGGAATGGAACTGCCTTATGACTCAGCAATCCCACTTCTGGGCATACACACCAAGGAAACCAGAATTGAAAGAGACACATGTACCCCAATGTTCATTGCAGCACTGTTTATAATAGCCAGGACATGGAAGCAACCTAGATGTCCATCAGCAGATGAATGGATAAGAAAGCTGTGGTACATATACACAATGGAACATTACTCAGCCATTAAAAAGAATACATTTGAATCAGTTCTAATGAGGTGGATGAAACTGGAGCCTATTATACAGAGTGAAGTAAGCCAGAAGGAAAAACACCAATACAGTACATCGAACAATTGCACTCATCTCACACGCTAGTAAAGTAATGCTCAAAATTCTCCAAGCCAGGCTTCAACAATATGTGAACCGTGAACTTCCTGATGTTCAAGCTGGTTTTAGAAAAGGCAGAGGAATCAGAGATCAAATTGCCAACATCAGCTGGATCATGGAAAAAGCAAGAGAATTCCAGAAAAACATCTATTTCTGCTTTATTGACTATGCCAAAGCCTCTGACTGGGTGGATCACAATCAACTGTGGAAAATTCTGAGAGAGATGAGAATAGCAGACCACCCGACCTTCCTCTTGAGAAATCTGTATGCAGGTCAGGAAGCAACAGCTGAAACTGGACATGGAACAACAGACTGGTTCCAAATAGGAAAAGGAGTGCATCAAGGCTGCATATTGTCACCCTGCTTATTTAACTCCTATGCAGAGTACATCGTGAGAAACGCTGGACTGGAAGAAACACAAGCTGGAATCAAGATTGCCAGGAGAAATATCAATAACTTCAGATATGCAGATGAGACCACCCTTATGGCAGAAAGTGAAGAGGAACTAAAAAGCCTCTTGATGAAAGTGAAAGAGGAGAGTGAACAAGTTGGCTTAAAGCTCAACATTCAGAAAACAAAGATCATGGCATCCGGTCCCATCACTTCATGGGAAATAGATGGGGAGACAGTGTCAGACTTTATTTTTTTGGCCTCCAAAATCACTGCAGATGGTGATTGCAGCCATGAGATTAAAAGATGCTTACTCCTTGGAAGAAAAGTTATGACCAACCTAGATAGCATATTCAAAAGCAGAGACATTACTTTGCCGACAAAGGTCCATCTAGTCAAGGCTATGGTTTTTCCAGTGGTCATGTATGGATGTGAGAGTTGGACTGTGAAGAAGGCTGAGCGCCAAATAATTGATGCTTTTAAACTGTGGTGTTGGAGAAGACTCTTGAGAGTCCCTTGGACTGCAAGGAGATCCAACCAGTGCATTCTGAAGGAGATCAGCCCTGGGATTTCTTTGGAAGGAATGATGCTAAAACTGAAAGTCCAGTACTTTGGCCACCTCATGGGAAGAGTTGACTCATTGGAAAAGACTCGGATGCTGGGAGGGATTTGGGGCAGGAGGAGAAAGGGACAACAGAGGATGAGATGGCTGGATGGCATCACTGACTTGATGGACATGAGTCTGAGCGAACTCTGGGAGTTGGTGATGGGCAGAGAGGCCTGGTGTGCTGCAGTTCATGGGGTCGCAAGGAGACTGAGCGACTGAACAGAACAGAACTGAACTGAACACATATATATGGAATTTAAAAAGATGGTAACGACAACCCTGCATGCGAGACATCAAAAGAGACACAGATGTATAGAACACTCTTCTGGACTCTGCGAGAAGGAGAGGGTGGGATGATTTGGGAGTATGGCATTGAAACATGTATACTATCACATATGAAATGAGTCGCCAGCCCAGGTTCAATGCATGATACTGGATGCTTGGGGCAGGTGCACTGGGATGACCCAGAGGGATGGTATGGAGAGGGCGGTGGGAGGGGGGTTCAGGATGGGGAACACGTGTATACCTGTGGTTGATAATTGTTGATGTATGGCAAAACCAATACAATATTGTAAAGTAATTAACTTCCAATTAAAATAAATAAATTTATTAAAAAATAAAATAAAAGATGCAAAAAAATTAAAGAAATAAGAAAAACTTCAAATAGACAACCTAACTTTACACCTAAAACAATTGGAAAAAGAACAAAAAACCCCAAAAATTAGCAGAAGGAAAGAAATCATAAAGATCAGAGCAGAAATATATGACAAAGAAAAGAAAGAAACAATAGTAAAGAGTAATAAAACTAAAAGCTGGTTCTTTGAGAAGATAAACAAAATTGACAAACCTTTAGCCAGACTCATCAAGCAAAAAGAGAGAAGAATCAAATCAACAAAATTAGAATTGAAAAAGGAGAGGTTACAACAGACAGTGCAGAAATACAAGAATTATAAGAGACTATTATGAACAACTATATGGCAATAAAGTGGATAATCTGGAAGAAAAAAAACAGATTCTTAGAAAAGGTCAATCTTCCAAGGCTGAACCAGGAAGAAACAGAAATTATGAACAACCCAATTACAAGCACAAAAATTGAAACTGTGAACAAAAATCTCCCCAAAAAACAAAAGCCCAGGACCAGATGGCTTCACAGGAGATTTCTATCAAACATTTAGAGAAGAGCTAATGCCTATCCTTCTAAAACTCTTCCAAAAAAATTACAGAGGAAGGAACACATCCAAACTCATTCTATGAAATAATAACCACCCTGAAACCAAAACCAGACAAAGACAACACAAAAAAGAAAATTACAAGCCAATATCACTGATGAATATAGGTTCAAAAATCCTCAATACAATTTTAGCAAACAGAATTCAACAACATTAGAAAGCTCATACGCCATGATCAAGTTGGGTTTATTCCAGGAATGCAAGGATTCTTCAATATATGTAAATTAATCAATGTGATACAACAGACTAACACATTGAAAGATTAAAAACCGTATGATAATCTCAATAGATGCAGAGAAAGCCTTTGACAGAATTCAGCACCTATTTATGATGAAAACTTTTCAAAAAATGGGCGTAGAAGGAAACTACCTCAACATAGTAAAGGTCATATATGATAAGCCTACAGCAAACCTTATTCTCAATGGTGAAAAACTGAAGGCGTTCTCCCTAAGATCAGGAACAAGACATGGGTGTCCACTTTCACCACTATTATTCATTATAGTTTTGAAAGTCTTAACTATAGCAATTAGAGACGTAAAAGAAATAAAAAGAATCCAGATTGAAAAAGAAGAAATAGAGCTCTCAATGTTTGCAGATGATGTAATACTTTAGGGAATGATATCTTTAGGGAATCCTAGAGATACTACAAGAAAATTACTAGAGCTAATCAGTGAATTTAGCAAAGTTTCAGGATACAAAATCAATATACAGAAATCATTTGCATTTCTATATACTAACAATGAAAAATCAGAAAGAGAAATTAAGGAATCAATCCCATTAACCATTGCAACAAAAAGAATTAAATATAAAGGCATAAACTTATCTAAGGAGACAAAAGAGCTGTACACAGAAAATTATGACACAAGTAAAAGAAATAAAAGACAACATAAACAGACAGAGAGATATTCCATATTCCTGTGTAGGAAGAATCAATATTGTTAAAATGGCTATATTACCAAATGCAATCTACATATTCAATGCAATCCCTATCAAATTATCAATGGCATTTTTTCACAGAACTAGAACAAAAAATTTCAAAATTCATATAGAAACACAAATGACCCCGAATAACCAAAGCAGACTTGAGAAAGAATAATCAAGCTGGAGGAATCAACCTTCCTGAGTTCAGATTATACTCCAAAGCTACGGTCATTAACACAGTATGGTACAGGCACAAAACCAGAAATATAAACCAATGGAACAAGATAGAAGGTCCAGAAATAATCCAATGTACCCGTGGGTACCTTATTTTTGACAAAGGAGGCAAGAATATATAATGGGGCAAAGACAGCCTCTTCAGTAAGTGGTGCTTAGAAAACTGGAGAGCTATATGTAAAAGAATGAAATTAGAGCTCTTCCTAACACCATACGCAAAGATAAACTCAAAATGGATTAAAGACCTAAATGTAAGACCAGAAGCTACAAAACTCTTAGAGGAAAACATAGGCAGAACACTCTATAATATAAATCAAACAAGATCCTCTATGACCCACCTCCTAGAGTAATGGAAATAAAAACAAAAGTAAACAAGTGGGACCTGATTAAACTTAAAAGCTTTTGCATAGCAAAGGAAACTATAAGCAAGGTGAAAATACAACCCTCAGAATGAGAGACAATAGTAGCAAATGAAACAACTGACAAAAGATTAGTTTCCAAAATATACAAGCAGCTCAAACAACTCAATGCAAGAAAGACAAACAACCCAATAAAAAAAAGTGGGAAAAAGACCTAAACTGGCATTTCTCCAAAGAAGACTTACAGATGGCTGACAAACACATGAAAAGATGCTCAACATCACTCATTATTCAGTTCAGTTCAGTCGCTCAGTTGTGTCCGACTCTTTGCGACCCCATGAATCGCAGCACGCTGGGTCCCCTGTCCATCACCAACTCCTGGAGTTCACTCAGACTCACTTCTATTGAGTCAGTGATGCCATCCAGCCACCTCATCCTCTGTCGTCCCCTTCTTCTCCTGCCCCCAATCCCTCCCAGCATCAGAGTCTTTTCCAATGAGTCAACTCTTCGCATGAGGTGGCCAAAGTACTGGAGTTTCAGCTTTAGCATCATTCCTTCCAAAGAAATTCCAGGGCTGATCTCCTTCAGAATGGACTGGTTGGATCTCCTTGCATTCCAAGGGACTCTCAAGAGTCTTCTCCAACACCACAGTTTAAAAGCATCAATTCTTTGGCGCTCAGCCTTCTTCACAGTCCAACACTCACATCCATACATGACCACTGGAAAAACCATAGCCTTGACTAGATGGACCTTAGTTGGCAAAGTAATGTCTCTGCTTTTGAATATGCTATCTAGGTTGCTCATAATTTATTAGAGAAATGCAAATCAAAACTACAATGAGGTATCACCTCACACCAGTCAGAATGGCCCTCATCAAAAAGTCTACAAATAATAGATGCTGGAGAGGGTGTGGAGAAATGGGAACTGTTGCACTTTTAGTGAGAATGTAAACTGATACAGCCACTAAGGAAAACAGTGTGGAGACTCCTTAAAAAACTAGGAATAAAACCACCATATGACCCAGCAATCCCACTCCTAGGCATATACTCTGAGGAAAGCAACATTAGAAAACACATATGCAGCCCGCTGTTCATTGCAGCATTGTTTACAATAGCTAGAACATGGATGCAACCTAGATGCCCTTCGACAGATGAATGGATAAAAAAGTTGTGGTACATATACACAATGCAATATTACTCAGCCATAAAAAGGAATGCATTTCAGTCAGTTCTAATGAGGTGGATGAACCTAGAGCCTATTATACAGAGTGAAGTAAGTCAGAAAGAGAAAGATAAATATCATATACTAATGTAATCTAGATAGCGTATTGAAAAGCAGAGACATTACTTTGCCAACAAAGGTCCATCTAGTCAAAGCTATGGTTTTTCCAGTGGTCATGTATGGATGTGACAATTGGACTGTGAAGAAAGCTGAGCACCGAAGAATTGATGCTTTTGAACTGTGTGTTGGAGAAGACTCCTGAGAGTCCCTTGGACTGCAAGGAGATCCAACCAGTCCATTCTGAAGGAGATCAGCCCTGGGATTTCTTTGGAAGGAATGATGCTAGAGCTGAAACTCTAGTACTTTGGCCACCTCATGCGAAGAGTTGACTCATTGGAAAAGACTCTGATGCTGGGAGGGATTTTGGGCAGGAAGAGAAGGGGACAACAGAGGATGAGATGGCTGGATGGCATCACTGACTCAATGGACATGAGTTTGAATGAACTCCGGGATTGATGATGGACAGGGAGGCCTGGCATGCTGTGATTCATGGAGTCGCAAGGAGTCTGACACGACTGAGTGACTGAAATGAACTGCACTGAACTGAACTGAACGGATATATACAGAATCTAGAAAAATGGTACTGAAAAATTTATTTGTAGGGCATCAGTGGAGAAACAGACATAGAGAATAGACTTATGGACATGGGGAGAGGGGAGGAGAGGGTCAGATGTATGGAGAGAGTAAGATGGAAACTTACATTATCATATGTAAAATAGACAGTCATGGGAATTTGCTGTATGTCTCAGGAAACTCAAATGGGGCTCTGTATCAACCTAGAGGGATGGGATGGGGAGGGAGATGGGAGGGGAATTCAAAAGGGAGGGGATATATGTATACCTACGGCTGATCCTTGTTGAGGTTTGACAGAAAACAACGAAGTTCCATAAAGCAGGTATCCTTCAATTAAAAAATAAACAAAAAATATATATTGTTGCACACAGTTCTTTGTACTATATTCAATATCCTATTGTGTGGAAAAGAATACATATAGAAAAGGTATATATATATATATATATATATATATGTATAACTGAAGCACTTTGCTCTATAGCAGTAATTATCACAATACTGATTCAAACTATCAGTTCAGTTCAGTTCATTTCAGTCACTCAGTCATGTCCGACTCTTTGCAACCCTGTGGACTTCAGCATGCCAGGCCTCCCTATCCATTACCAACTCCTGGAGTTTACTCAAACTCATATCCACTGAGTCAGTGATACCATTCAACCATCTCATCCTCTGTTGTCCCCTTTTTCTCCCGCCTTCAATCTTTCCCAGCATCAAGGTCTTTTCAAATGATCAGCTCTTTGCATCAGGTGGACAAAGTATTGGGATTTCAGCTTCAGCATCAATCCTTCCAGTGAATATTCAGGACTGATTTCCTTTAGGATTGACTGGTTGGATTTCCTTGCAGTCCAAGGGACTCTCAAGAGTCTTCTCCAACACCATAGTTCAAAAGCATCAATTCTTTGGCATATGCTTTATTTATAGTCCAACTCTGACATCCATACATGACTACTGGGAAAACCATAGTCTTGACTATATGGACCTTTGTCAACAAAGTAACATATTTGCTTTTTAATATGCTCTTTAGGTTGGTTATAACTTTTCTCCCAAGGAGTAAGTATCTTTTAATTTCATGGCTGCAGTCACCATCTGCAGTGATTTTGGAGGCCCCTACAATAGAGTCTTCCATTATTTCCACTGTTTCTCCATCTATTTGCCATGAAGTGATGGGACCAGATGCCATGATCTTTGTTTTCTGAATGTTGAATTTTAAGCCAACTTTTTCACTCTCCTCTTTCACTTTCATCAAGAGGCTCTCCAGTTCCTCTTTGCTTTCTGCTATAAAGATGCTGTCTGCCATACCTCTGCATATTCTGAGGTTATTGACATTTCTCCTGGCGATCTTGATTCCACCTTGTGCTTCATCTAGCCCACTGTTTCTCATGATGTACCCTGCATATAAGTTAAGTAAGGTGACAATATATAGCCTTGACGTACTGCTTTTCCTATTTGGAGCCAGTCTATTGTTCCATGTCCAATTCTAACTGTTGCTTCCTGACCTGCATACAGATTTCTCAAGAGGCAAGTCAGGTGGTCTGATATTCCCCTCTGTTCCAGAATTTTTCACAGTTTATTGTGATCCACACAGTCAAAGGCTTTGGTATAGTCAATAAAGCAGAAATAGATATTTTTCTGGAACTCTCTTGCTTTTTCAATGATCCAGAGTATGTTTGCAATTTGATCCCTGGTTCCTGTGCTTTTTCGATAAGTCAATAAAAAATAAATAAATAAATTAGAGAAAATAATGTTGCTTCTCACAAGCAGTTTTTAGAGTCTTGCTAGTTAGTACAATAGTGTAAATTCAAATAATGGAATATAAGGAAATGGTGTTTAATAGAACATTGACTGTCTTCTGAGACTCTCAGTTTAGAACAGATGATCGTTAAGCTTCCTGTCAATAAAACATGTAGGGGGACTGGGTGGAGCCCCAAAACATTTAGAGGGAGATGAATGTGGATGCTGAGGAAGGCCCACATTGCAGCACACTGTCTGAGGGGGTATAGGAGAGAAGAATCCTGTTTTTCAAAAGATCTCAATCACAAAATGCCCCTGCCAGACTGCACAGCTGGACTCTGGATGATAAGGACAGGGCCACCCTGGATACCCACCAGAGAATAGAGCCCGAGGCTTGGCACCTGCTGTTGCAGGAAGTGTTTCTAGACTTGAACTAGACTGTAAGCTCTCTGAGGCTGGGCACTGCTCTATTTCTCTGGTCCTTACACATTCCAAATGCAGGGCTTCACAAGTGCAGGCTTGTCCAATGACATTAAAGCACAGAGTTGGGAACAGGGGGCACTGGCTCCTGACCTCCTGAAAGGGACTGGATCAGATGCATCGATCCATTAAGGGGGTATTTATTTAGTCTGAGAGGTTTACAGAGACAGTAAATGATTCAGAAAAAGACGCCATGAAATGTAGATTCTTCAGAACCAAGTGAGAACAACAGTCAGGACAATCACGGATACTTTCAGAGGCTAGACAGGTAGCTCACTGCCGTTTTCAAAGCCAAATGTCAATTTTTATTTACATTTGAATACATTCACATTTCAGAAACCACAAGGAACAGGGTTGGGCTATATTCTTAATACGGAGAGATTTGAACTTAGAAGAATGTGAACAGAATTAACATGGGTCGGCCGTTGCTGGTTTTGAAAGCCTTGGTCTTATGCTCAAACAAGTGCAATGATGGAGTGCACACACACTCACAGTGCCTCTTGTTCCACATGTATGGCATGCTCAGATCACACACTCACACACACTCTCTAGCTGAGGACTGAGCAGCACACCCCCGCAGATTGTTTGTCAGGGCCTGACATTAGGGTGGAGTCAGTCCACGAGTCAGCCAGCAGCATTTGTGGACCACCGTCTCTGTGCCAGGCCTCGTGTGGACCAGATGAGATTCCTCTCTCTGCGGCCTCATAGAGTTACCGGAAGGGCAGGCACTGAGGAAGTGATGACACATGACTGGATGCTAGTTACAATCATGTGAGAAAAAGGCACTAAATATTTGGGGAAGGACTTCAGAGAATCCGAAGGTTTTCCTGAGGAGTTGTAAGGACTTGGTGCTCCAACCAGCAAGAATGTTGAGATGAGAGTGTCTTTATAGAGAACAGACAGAGAAGAGGTCTGGAGGGAGAATAAGCTAGGGCGGAGTACAAGGGGCTCTCGCTGCTGGAAGGCTGGACATGGTTGCTGGATGCATCATCTGGATTAATGGCAGCCACAGGACAGGACTCCACACTTCGATTTTGTGGGTTGCCCTCATCTGATGCCCCACTGGAAGCCAGGCTCTTACTCCAACCAGCAGTGCCCTCTATCCATGTTTTGGGGTTGGGGGTCCTGAAATCTGGACATGGAAAGCTTTCTTCTATGAAAGGATGGCCACTGCAGTTGGGAAGATCAAACCAACATAAACAGTGTCATACTGAGGTAGGAGACAGATAGGCCCATGACAACTGATATTTATCAAGTGGAGGAAAACTGAAGCTTTATCCTTACCCAGGCACTCCAAGGACAAGCCTAGTGGCAGAAGCTGAACTCTGCTGAAGTAAAGAAATAAGATGACAACTCCAGGTCAAGGAAAACATCCCCATCTGCACAAGCCCAGGAAGGCTTCTTGGGAGTCAAAGGGGGAGGCAGTTCAGTTCAGTCGCTCAGTCTGTCCGACTCTTTGCGACCTCAAGAATCGCAGCACGCCAGGCATCCCTGTCCATCACCAACTCCCGGAGTTCACTCAGACTCACTTCTATCGAGTCAGTGATGCCATCCAGCCATCTCATCCTCGGTTGTCCCCTTCTCCTCCTGCCCCCAATCCCTCCCAGCATCAGAGTCTTTTCCAACGAGTCAACTCTTCACATGAGGTGGCCAAAGTACTGGAGTTTCAGCTTTAGCATCATTCCTTCCAAAGAAATCCCAGGGCTGATCTCCTTCAGAATGGACTGGTTGGATCTCCTTGCAGTCCAAGGGACTCACTAGAGTCTTCTCCAACACCACAGTTCAGACACATCAATTTTTCTGTGCTCAGCCTTCTTCACAGTCCAACTCTCACATCCATACATGACCACTGGAAAAACCATAGCCTTGGCTAGACGGACCTTAGTCGGCAAAGTAATGTCTCTGCTTTTGAATATGCTATCTAGGTTGGTCATAACTTTTCTTCCAAGGAGTAAGCTTCTTTTAATTTCATGACTGCAGTCACCATCTGCAGTGACTTTGGAGCCCAAAAAAATAAAGTCTGATACTGTTTCTAGTGTTTCCCCATCTATTTCCCATAAAGTGATGGGACCGGATGCCATGATCTTCGTTTTCTGAATGTTGAGCTTTAAGCCAATTTTTTCACTCTCCTCTTTCACTTTCATCAAGAGGCTTTTTAGTTCCTCTTCACTTTCTGCCATAAGGGTGGTGTCATTTGCATATCTGAGGTGATTGATATTTCTCCTGGCAATCTTGATCCCAGCTTGTACTTCTTCCAGTCCAGCATTTCTCATGATGTACTCTGCATAGAAGTTAAATAAGCAGGGTGACAATATACAGCCTTGACGTACTCCTTTTCCTATTTGGAACCAGTCTATTGTTCCATGTCCAGTTCCAACTGTTGCTTCCTGACCTGCATACAGATTTCTCAAGAGGCAGGTCAGGTGGTCTGGTATTCCCATTTCTTTCAGAATTTTCCACAGTTGAGTGTGATCCACGCAGTCAAAGGCTTTGGCATAATCAATAAAGCAGAAATAGATGTTTTTCTGGAATTCTCTTGCTTTTTCCATGATTCAGCGGATGTTGGCAATTTGATGTTTGGTTCCTCTGCCTTTTCTAAAACCAGCTTGAACATCAGGAAGTTCATGGTTCACGTATTGCTGAAGCCATGCTTGGATAATTTTGAGCATTACGTTACTAGCATGTGAGATGAGTGCAATTGTGTGGTAGTTTGAGCATTCTTTTGCATTGCCTTTCTTTGGAATTGGAATAAAAACTGACCTTTTCCAGTCTTGTGGCCACTGTTGAGTTTTCCAAATTTGTGGGCATATTGAGTGCAACACTTTCACAGCATCATCTTTCAGGATTTCAAATAGCTCAACTGAAATTCCATCACCTCCACTAGCTTTGTTTGTAGTGATGCTTTCTAAGGCCCACTTGACTTCACAATCCAGGATGTCTGCCTCTAGATGAGTGATTACACCATCGTGATTATCCAGGTCGTGAAGATCTTTTTTGTACAGTTCTTCCGTGTATTGTTGACACCTCTTCTTAATATCTTCTGCTTCTGTTAAGTCCAGACCATTTCTGTCCTTTATCGAGCCCATCTTTGCATGAAATGTTCCCTTGGTGTCTCTAATTTTCTTGAAGAGATCTCTAGTCTTTCCCATTCAGTTGTTTTCCTCTATGTCTTTGCATTGATCGCTGAAGGCTTTCTTATCTCTTCTTACTATTCTTTGGAACTCTGCATTCAGATGCTTATATCTTTTCTTTCTTACTTTGCTTTTCGCCTCTCTTCTTTTCACAGCTATTTGTAAGGCAGCCATTTTGTTTTTTGCATTTCTTTTCTGTGGGGATGGTCTTGATCCCTGTCTCCTGTACAATGTCATGAACCTCATTCCATAGTTCATTAGGCACTCCAGCTATCAGATGTAGGCCCTTAAATCTCTTTCTCACTTTCACTGTATAATCATAAGGGATTTGATTTAGGTCACACCTGAATGGTCTAGTGGTTTTCCCTGCTTTCTTCAATTTAAGTCTGAATTTGGTAATAAGGAGTTCATGATCTGAGCCACAGTCAGCTCCTGGTCTTGTTTTTGTTGACTCTATAGAGCTTCTCCATCTTTGGCTGCAAAGAATAGAATCAATCTGATTTCGGTGTTGATCATCTGGTGATGTCCATGTGTGGAGTCTTCTCTTGTGTTGTTGGAAGAGAGTGTTTGCTATGATCAGTGCATTTTCTTGGCAAAACTCTATTAGTCTTTGCCCTGATTCATTTTGAATTCCAAGGCCAAATTTGCCTGTTACTCCAGGTGTTTCTTGACTTCCTACTTTTGCATTCCTGTCCCCTATAATGAAAAGGACATTTTTTTTAGGTGTTAGTTCTAAAAGGTCTTGTAGGTATTCATAAAACCGTTCAACTTCAGCTTCTTCAGCATTACTGGTTGGGGCATAGACTTGGATTACTGTGATATTGAATGGTTTGCCCTGGAGATGAACAGAGATCATTCTGTTATTTTTGAGATTGTATCCAAGTACTGCATTTGGGACTCTTTTGTTGACCATGATGCCTACTCCATTTCTTCTGAGGGATTCCTGCCCACAGTAGTAGATATAATGGTCATCTGAGTTAAATTCACCCATTCCAGTCCATTTTAGTTTGCTGATTCCTAGAATGTCGACATTCACTCTTGCCATCTCTTGTTTGACCACTTCCAGTTTGCCTTGATTCATGGACCTGACATTCCAGGTTCCTATGCAATATTGCTCTTTACAGCATCGGACCTTGCTTCTATCACCAGTCACATCCACAGCTGGGTATTGTTTTTGCTTTGGCTTCATCCCTTCATTCTTTCTGGAGTTATTTCTCCACTGATCTCCAGTAGCATATTGGGCAGCTACTGACCTGGGTAGTACCTCTTTCAGTATCCTATCATTTTGCTTTTTCATACTGTTCATGGGGTTCTCAAGGCAAGAATACTGAAGTGGTTTGCCATTCCCTTCTCCAGTTGACCACATTCTGTCAGACCTCTTCACCATGACCCGTCCACCCTGGATTGCCCCGCTGGCATGGCTTAGTTTCAGTGAGTTAGACAAAGCTGTGGTCCTAGTGTGATTGGATTGACTAGTTTTCTGTGAGTATGGTTTCAGTGTGTGTGCCCTCTGATGCCCTCTTGCACCACCTACCATCTTACTTGGGTTTCTCTTACCTTGGGCGTGGGGATAGCTCTTCATGGCTGCTCCAGCAAAGCGCAGCTGCTGCTCCTTACCTTGGATGAGGCGTATCTCCTCACTGCCGCCCTTCCTCACCTTCATCGTGGGATAGCTCTTCTAGGCCCTCCTGCGCCCATGCAGCCATGGCCTCTGCCCCTGGCCTCAGGTATGGGGTTGCTCCTCCCAGCCGCCACCCCTGACCTCGGACTCACGGTAGCACCTCTCAGCTGTTCCTGTGCCATTGCAGCCTGGTACTCTAGGCCACCGCCCTTGACCTTGGACATGGGGTAACTCCTCTTGGCTGCCGCCCTTCGGACATGGGGTCCTCCCAGCTTCTGTCCATAACCTCAGACTTGGGGTAGCTCCTCTAGGCCACGCTTGGTGTGCCGGCCGTGGCTGCCTGCGCTTAGTGCGCCAGCCGCAGCCCACCCCATAAAAAGTGTGGACACATACCCATAGGCTTCTGCGGTGGGATCAATGTTAGCAAAAATTTGTGTACACACATTGGGGAGGGTCTTAGGACCTGGTTGCTGTGGAAAAAAAAGAAAAGATAATTGACCAAATGTAAACAAAGGCCTGGAGGGAAACGTTGTATGTAGGGATTTACATCACCTCTTCACTGTGCTCCTCATTCAGGACACCAACGGTTCTCTCTGGGAGTGCATTTCGGACTAGCTTCTGACTTACATAAACTGTTTCTCGATGTGCTCTCCCATACTGTGCTGTATCTTTATCAATAAACCCTATACCCATTTTTGTGGTTTTTGCATGCTTGAAATATGTTTGGTTTCAAACAGGGTAAGAACCAGGGAAATTTGCTTCCAGCCTCTAGTGCCTGGTGGACTGGAAGCTACCTGGACAGGGAAATAAGATCCTACCTCTAGATTGTTGTCCTTTCGAAAACATTATCTCCCATGCCTCAGCGAGAATAATTTGAAAATGCCCAAAGCCTACTTTAAAGATATACCTAATATCTGAGTAAACCTGCCTTTACTCATGATCCCAGCAATGAATTTAGGTTTCTGCCCTCAAGCACCTTCACCGTGGAAAGGAGAATGGATAAGGAGAGAGGTCTGAGAATGTGTTGTAATTCATCCCAGTGTTTATCTACCTTGTCTAGAGAGAAACAGGTAGTGTGAGGGGCTGAACTCAGAATCCCAGCCCGTCAGGAGCGCAGCCATGCCCACACTCTGGGCCTGGCTCTCTGCTGACCCACTTCCTGTCTTTTCTGTTATTGCTATGAGAGTAACGCATGTTCAATAGAGGTATTTGGCAAATGCAGAAAAAGTAAAGTAAGAATCATCTGGCCTATTTCTTTTCAGTGCTTTTTTAAAAAATTAAAAATATGTTTAACAAGATAGGATGTACTGTGTAAACAATTTTATTTCTCACCTAACTTTCTAACATATTTTCCAAGCTATTTTCATAATATTCATGGTGGTATGATAGGCCACTGAGTGGCACTGCAACCATTTGGAGTTGTTGTTTAGTCACTGAGTTTTGTCTGACTTTTTGCAGACTCCATGGACTGCAGCACACCAGACTCCGTGTCCTTCACTATCTTCCAGAATTTGCTCAAACTCATGTTCATTTAATTGATGATGCTGAATAACTATCTTAACCTCTGTTGCCCCTTCTCCTCCTGCCCTCAGTCTTTACCAGCATCAGGGTCTTTTCCAGTGAGTCAGCTCTTAGCATTGGGCAGCCAAAGTACTGGAGCTTCAGTTTTAATATCAATCCCTCCAACGAATACTCAGGGATGATTTCCTTCAGGATTGACTGGTTGGATCTCCTTGAAGTCCAGAGGACTCTCAAGAGTCTTCTCCAGCACCACAATTCAAAAGCATTGATTCTTCAGCACTCAGTCTCCCTTATGGTTCAACTCTCATGTTTGTACATGGACTACTGGAAAAACTATAGTTTTGACTATACACACCTTTGTTGGCAGAGTGATGTCTGTATTTTTTAATATGCTGGTTAGATTTATTATAGCTTTCCTTACAAGGAGCAAGTGTCTTTTAATTTTAAGGCTGCAGTCACCATCCACAGTGGTTTTAGAGCACAAGTAAATAAAACATGTCACTGTTTCCACTTTTCCCCCTTCTATTTGTCATGAAATGATGGGACCAGATGCCTGATCTTAGTTTTTTGAATGTTGAGTTTTAAGCTGCAACCATGTAACCATGATCACTTGTATTTTATAACTTATCTTTTAACCATTGTCTGTGGAATGAGAGGTTTTTCATCGATTTTCTGGGAGGATCACAAATTCACTCAGTATGACATCACGACATGGAGAGCAGGAAGAGGATCATCTCAGGCAGTTTGTGATCATGCTTCTCAAACTGTGATTCCCCGCCCTCAGCTTGAGCAGGGCCCTATGGGATCTTCTTAGAACAGACCTCCCCCTAACCCATGCCCTTTCCTGCCTCTCATCTATAGAAAAATACGAGCCTTCTGGACATTTCCCAAATGACAAAGAGTGAATTTAATTAGGGAAGTGAGAAAATGCAGCAAGAAAGGAGAACAGTCAAGCAAGACAAAGTAATAATACGTCAGCAATTAAGCAAAGTTAAGGACACTTGCACTCATCTCACACATTAGTAAAATAATCCTCAAAATTCTCCAAGCAAGACTTCAGCAATATGTGAACTGTGAACTTCCAGATGTTCAAGTTGGATTTAGAAAAGGCAGAGGAACCAGACATCAAATTGCCAACATCTGCTGGGTCATGGAAAAAGCAAGAAAGTTCCAGAAAAACATCTATTTCTGCTTTATTGACTATGCCAAAGCCTTTGACTGTGTGGATCACAATCAACTGTGGAAAATTCTGAAAGAGATGGGAATAGTAGACCACCTGACTGCCTCTTGAGAAACCGATATGCAGATCAGGAAGCAACAGCTAGAACTGGACATGGAACAACAAACTGGTCCCAGATAGGAAAAGGAGTATGTCAAGGCTGTATATTGCCACCCTGCTTATTTAACTTGTATGCAGAGTACGTCATGAGAAACGCTGGGCTGGAAGAAGCACAAGCTGGAATCAAGATTGCCGGGAGAAATATCAATAGCCTCAGATATGCAGATGAGACCACCTTTATGGCAGAAAGTGAAGAGGAACTAAAAAGCCTCTTGATGAAAGTAAAAGAGGAGAGTGAAAAAGTTGACTTAAAGCTCAACATTCAGAAAACGAAGATCATGGCATCCGGTCCCATTACTTCATGGGAAATAGATGGAGAAACAGTGGAAACAGTGTCAGAGTTTATTTTGGGGAGCTCCAAAATCACTGCAGATGGTGACTGCAGCCATGAAATTAAAAGACGCTTACTCCTTGAAAGGAAAGTTATGACCAACCTAGATAGCATATTCAAAAGCAGAGACATTACTTTGCCAACAAAGGTCCGTCTAGTCAAGGCTATGGTTTTGCCAGTAGTCATGTATGGATGTGAGAGTTGAACTGTGAAGAAAGCTTCGTGCTGAAGAATTGATGCTTTTGAACTGTGGTGTTGGAGAAGACTCTTGAGAGTCCCTTGGACTGCAAGGAGATCCAACCAGTCCATCCTAAAGGAGATCAGTCTGGGTGTTCTTTGGAAGGCATGATGCTAAAGCTGAAACTCCAGTACTTTGGCTATCTCATGCGAAGAGTTGACTTATTGGAAAAGACTCGGATGCTGGGAGGGACTAGGGGCAGGAGGAGAAGGGGATGACAGAGGATGAGATGGCTGGATGGCATCTCTGACTGGATGGTCGTGAGTTTGAGTGAACTCCGGGAATTGGTGATGGACAGGGAGGCCTGGCATGCTGCAATTCATGAGGTCGCAAAGAGTTGGACATTACTGAGCAACTGAACTGAACTGAACTGAACTGAACTGAAGGACATTTATTTTCTCCTCAAGAACTACAGATAATATTCTGAGCTATGTCCTTTGATCTGTTTTTCAGATTCTAAAACCCCCACCAGGTTGAAGAAGTTAACTGTATGCTGCCCACAGGCATGTGGACCCCAGACAGATTGGAACCAGAAAGCTGATGATATTGACTCCCGACTCATCACCAATCAGTCAGAAGATTGTTCATGAGCTGATCACACACCCCGCAACACTGCTCCCTTTACCTGGTCTTTCAAAACCTTTCCCTAAAAACCATCAAGGAGTTTGGATCTTTTAAGCACTAGCTGCCTGGGCTTCTTGCTTGGCTCCTGCAATAAACACTGCACCTTCCTTCACTACAAGCTGGTGCCAGTAGATTGGCTTTGTTGTGTGTGGGCACACAGACCCCTGTTTTGTTCATAACAGTCCCACCAATGATTCAGCAGTTCTGATTTCTTCATGAGGCAGTTTGCTATAACACTGGCTATAAAAAACGTTTCCCTCTAAAATGATACCAAGGGACTTCCCTGGTGGTCCAGTGGCTAAGACTTGGTTTTCCAATGCAGGGGGTGTGGGTTCGATCCCTGCATGGGGAGCTAATATTCCATATGGCTCACAGTCAGAAAACCAGAATATAAACAACAGAAGCAGCGGTATAACAAATTCAATCAAGACTTTAAAATGGCCCACATCAAGAAAAGAACCTTAAAAAAAAGATATTGAGTCACTTGTGTTTCTAGAATTAAATCTTTCTGAAATGAAATCTGCTTCTTAATTAACCTATTAACTCTGAAAGAATTTTAACATTTCAAGATAAAGGTCAATTTTTAATATGTTGCATAGACAGCCTCTGGGGAGAAAAGATGAAAAGAAGGTCAGTCTGCTTTATGGCATTTTTTGTGCACCTTGATACACTCCCTCTCTTGGCAGGATGGGAAGAAGCCATCATTTTAGAAAGGCCCTATCAAAAATCCCAGATCTAGATAGCACATATTTTTCTTGCCAGCACAAGTTTTTCTTAAAGGAAATGCATTTATAAACTGAGCAATATTAAAGTATCTCTTTTTCTTGTTAGCACCACTGTCTGCTGCCAGGAAGGCTTAAAATGCTCTCCTTACAAATAATGCCTGCCTGAATAATTTGGTAATTAATCATGCATAATCCCTTAAATTTCACAGGTGGCTGGCTGAAAACCTTCCAGTGATTCCTGTGTTTGGTAGTCAAATATAAATTCCTACCAGTTTGAAGAGTAAGAAAAATGACAGAGTAGTACTTTACCCATTTTTAATGTTGATCTCAGCCACCAGGGAAGTGTGTGATCTTTGCTACATCCTTCCATTGTCTTGACAGCAGCAGTTTGCAGATATCTAATAAATATTAGATTGTGGGACATAGTAAAAACAGATAATTTCTCACCTTGACCAAGGTAAAAACACTCTCAAATAAGAAGATTAAATGCTATATCAGCTTGCTGTGATCTGATTTGGCTCATTCAAAGTATCAAATCAGATCACTCACTTGTTATGATGGTGTTTGTGATAAAGATGGTGGAAGAGTGGTTGTGCTGATGGCAATGATGGTGTTGGTGATGGTGATGGTGGTGTTGGTGATGGTGATGGTAATTATAAGGGTGAAGATGGTGATGATGATGGTGGAAGTAGGGGGAGTAATAGTGATAATGATGATGATGGTGATGGTGGTGGTGATGAACATTTTGGATTATACACCAGTTTTTCTCTCCTAATGGCTTATAAAACCTTCAGACATACTCATAACAAGGAAGGAATTAATACCCCAGTTTCTAACTTTTAAAATTAGATTTGATAAAGTCAAAGAAAGTTGCCCATAGTCACAGATATCCTCCCCTACTCTGACAGCTTAGCCCTCTTTCTACAGCTAGCTTGAACTGATATTATTGAATGAAGTACCAAGACCTAAACGAGTATGGTGCTCTTAGGAACTGGCCTTCATAGAGGTTCTGCCTGGGCTTGAGAGTCTGCTAGCTCAGCCTTCAGCTTCATGCACACTACTGATTAATCAGAGCAAGTTGCTAGCTAGAAAGTCAGAAGAGAGGGAGATAAATCCAGAGAGTTAACCCAAAATAGCCAGGTATCAGGATCTTAGCTACAGAGTCTGGGTGGTATTTATGTGATGAGATAGAAATATTAGCTAATGATGGTGGTAGTCATTTTGCAATATATAAGTGTATCAAATCAACAGGTTGCTGACTTTAAACTTATACAATGTTAGAGGTTAATTATGTCTCTATAAAACATGGAGAGGGAGAATATTTGAGGACATTTTAGTCATCCTGTGTAGTCAGGAGGCTACCTTTTTTTTTAATGTTAAAAACACTGCTTTTAAAGGGCTTGCATGATTAGATTAGCACATCCCCATAATATCCCTTTTAGAATATAAAATGTAATTTCAGGAGTGTCACCAGGGAGCAAAGTTCTTGGAAGCCATCTTAAAATTCTGCTCGCAAGAGGGGATAATATATTTGGACCACAAGAAGCACAGCTTGTTTATGGGGCTGCTCTAAACATCCAACCTTTAGTCTTTTCAAAGTAAGGTTTTGGCACCCCTTCCCCTCAAAAAAATTATGTCACCATTGGCATTGTGGGATTGATGAAATAACGTTCTGTAACATGCTTGGTCTGTCCATCTTTCTGTTTTTCATGCTTTTTCCCTTCCTATTTTAACTCCCTTAACTCTCTCTATAGTCATTATCCTACTCAATTCCCTTGATCATGCCTTTTCCTTTTTCTATACCCTTATCACTTTATAACCAGCAAAATTGCTCCCAGGTGTCATTAACTAAGACTTCTAATTAAATAACCTTTGAGGAATTCATGTGATGATCTGTAGAGAGCCTCATGGTTGTCCATTTTTCAAGTTCCATCTCTGTAGTTGGTCATGACAAGAACAGGGATCAAACATCTGGGGACAGTATTGCATCAGTCAAGGACAAGGAAAACTGGCTGTACGGAAGACAATCAGTGAAAATTTAGTGCCTTAAGTACAAAGATGTTACAAAGATGTTTATTCCTTCTTAATGAAAAGACCAAGAAAGGTGCTCTTGGCGCCACATGGCTATTCAAGGAGGAAGGTTTCTTCTCTCTTGTTTGCATGCCATCTAGAACATGATCCTTGTTTGGCTGAAGCAGAATTTCAGATATTCCTGAGTTCCAGCTCTTGAGAAAGGGGAAAACTGTGGAGAAAAACACAACAGAGTTTTAAGACTCTGGCTCATGAGGCATAGAGTCATTGCCACTTGGTCATTACCACTCATTCCACTAGAAGAGCTTTATTTTTGGCTTCCCTGACTGCAGGAGCATGGGCTGGGGGATGTGTGCCTAACTGGATGACCAGACATTTGACTACAACCCTATGAAGAGAGGAGAAGGCAATGGCACCCCACTCCAGTTCTCTTGCCTGGAAAATCCCATGGATGCAGGAGCCTGGTAGGCTGCAGTCCATGGGGTCACGAAGAATCGAACACGACTGAGTGACTTCCCTTTCACTTTTCACTTTCATGCATTAGAAGGAAATGGCAACCCACTCCAGTGTTCTTGCCTGGAGAATCCCAGGGACGGGGGATCCAGGTAGGCTGCCATCTATGGGGTCGCACAGAGTCGGACACGACTGAAGTGACTTAGCAGTAGCAGCAGCAGCTATGAAGAGAGAATACATGTGTGGATTCCGACACACAGCCTGCAGTCTGTGTCACATGTATATTTTTATAACATATTTATAGAAATATGATTCATATACCACATAATTCACATATATAAAAACTACAGTTCAATGATTCTGGCATATTAAGAAATATGAAACCATCATAACAATTTTAGAGCATATCTCATATCCCACCATACTCAGTAGCAGTCAGTCCCTACAAGCTCCCCACTGTCAGCCCCTGGAAACCTCTAGTCTATGTTTTAGCTCTATAGGCTTGCCTGTTTTTGACATTTCATGAATGAAATCATACAATTGGTGTTTGGTTTCTTTCATTTAGCATAATGTATTTGAGGTTCGTCCATGTGGTAGTCTGAATCAATATTTTATTCCTTTTTATTACAAAAATGTATCCCATTTATATACATGTCACACTTTCACTTATTCATCAATTGATGGACATTTGAGTTTTCATCTTTTTGGCTATTATAAATAATAATGTTATAAACATTCATGTAGAAAACATTGTACAAACATATTTTCATTTCTCTTGGTTGTATACTGTCCTGGCTTGATACTTCCCCCAAATTCATATTCATCTAGAACCTCAGAATCATATTTGAAAGTAAGATCTGTTCAGATATAATTAATTAAGATCATGTCATATTGAATTTTTTGTTGTTGTTCAGTCACAAAGTCATGTCTGACTTTTTGTGACCCTGCGGACTGCTGCAACACACCAGGCTCCTCTGTCCTCTCCTCTGTCCTCTACTGTCTCCCAGAGTTTGCTCAAACTAATGTTCGTTGAGTCAGTGATACCATCCAGCCAACTCATCCTCCTTTCTCCTCCTGCCTTCAATCTTTCCCAGCGTGAGTCTTTTCCAATGAGTCAGCTCTTCACATAAGGTGGCCAAAGCATTGGAGCTTCAGCTTTAGCATCAATCCCTCCAATAAATATTCAGGGATGATTTTCTTTAGGATTGACTGATTTGATCTTCTCACAGTCCAAGAGTCTTCTCCAGCATCACAGTACAAAAGCATCAATTCTTCAGCACTCAGCCTTCTCTGTGGTCCAGTTTTCACATTTGTACATGACTACTGGAAAGACCATGGCTTTGACTATACACACCTTTGCCAGCAAAGTGACGTCTCTGCTTTTCAATATGCTGTCCAGGTTTGTCATCTTTTGATTTTGTGCCTGCAGTCCCTGTCTGTAGTGATTTTGTAGCCCAAGAAAAGAATCTGTCACTGCTTCCACTTTTTCCCTTTTTATTTGCCATGAAGTGATGGGACTGCATGCCATGATCTTAATTTTAATTTTTATTTTTTAAACACTGAGCTTCAAGCCAGCTTTTTCACTCTCCTTTTTCATATTCATCAAGAGGCTCTTTAGATCCTCTTCACTTTCTGCCATTAGAGTGGCATCATCTGCATATCTGAGGTTGCTCGTATTTCTATCAGCTGATTTGATTTCAGCTTGGGATTCATGCAACCTGGCATTTCTCATGATGTAATCTGTATATAATAAGATGAGTGACAATATACAGCCTCATCATAGTCCTTTCCCATATTAGATTGTGTGTGTGCTCAGACACTCAGTCATGTCTGACTCTTTGCAAACCCATGGATTGTAGCCCACCAGGCTCCTCTGCCCATGGGATTTTCCAGGCAAGAATACTGGAGTGGGGTGCCATTTCCTCCTCCAAGGGATCTTCCTAACCCAGGAATCAAACCCACATCTATTTCTTCTCCTGCATTGGCAGGCGGATTCTTTACCACTACTGGATTAGGGTGGGTCTTAAATCCTATGACTGATGTCTTCGAAAGACCGTGTGAGGACACAAAGATATTAAAATACAAGGGAGAGATAGACACAGATAGAGAATGCTTTCTGCAATTCCTCCTTTCCTCTCCTCTTTCTATTTTATAGGTATTTTGCCTAAATAAATCTCTTGCTTCTTGGAGTTGAAGTAACACAATTTTCTTTACATTTCTATTATTTTCCCCCTTAATTTTTTCTCATGCTATTTATTTATTAAACAATTTGTATTATTTTTTCCTATAATATTTCCCACATTTTTACTTGGGCTGATTGATCCCTTGAGGTGTAGACTCATGTGTTCCTCTCTCCTCAGACTTCCTATCTAGTGGTTTGATTTTATGATCAGAGGCTGTAATAGATGGTACTGTGTACTGTCTGTTCCACTAGAACAGGATGAACATGTCTGATTGTCTGGCTTTTAGTATTGTTTGTGTGTTTAGACATGTGAAATTCCATACCCACTTTCACATAATGGTTATCGAATGAAATGATGATCTTAACTTGGCCTCATGTTTTCACTGGGTTACAAAATAATCATTTTTATAATGCTATTTTTTCTTCTGCTTTTATTAGTTGGAATTCTTCCATAAAGAAGAATTAGCCTCATCACTAATTTGGTCCTTTTGAAATAACAGAACAGGAAAGGAAAGAAAAAGGCTTGATTCTTTTGCTATATATATTGGTTTTCTGAATATTATCTTATATAGACACTATTACAAAGGTTATACAAGCATTGCAGAAATGGTTGCTTTTTTCTGTTTTAAAATTTTTACTATTATTTTTGGCCCCCAAGAATTTTATTGAATTTCACTTGATTTTACTTTTTATTCTTTTGATGTTCTAATTATTCAATCTTTCATCAATAGGAGACACTTAGTGTTGGTTTCTGTGTCTTTTTGATGCGATCTCATCTATCTGCTATAAATATTATTGTTCAAGCTTTTTGCGAACACCAGTATTCATTTCTATTGGGCAAATAATCTAAGAACAGAATTGACAGTTCATAGGATAAGCAAAGGTTAACTGAATAAAAAACTATTAAAGCAATTTCCGAATTCACTCTATTTTATCACCATCTTATCAAAATTTGGTATTGTCATTCTTCTTGATTTCATTCTAGTGGGTGTGAAATAATATCCAACGTGGTTTATATTTCGCTTCTCTGAAGACAAAAGATATAAAGATCCATCTTATGTGCTTCTGGCCACTTGTATATCTTCTCTTGTGTAATTTCTTGTCAAGTCTTTTCCTTGTATTTCAAAACTGGATAGTTTGTCCTTTTAATATTGGTCTAAAGGAATATTTACATATCAGTTCCTATCAGATATACATATACTGCAAATATTTCCTCCAGGTATAAGGCTTACATTTTCAATTTTTATTTATATATATTATATTATTGAAATATAATTGACACAATATTTTAGGTGCACAATAAGGTGATTCAGTTATATATATACACATATAATATTTTTAAAGTTATTTTCCCTTATAGGTTATTACAAGATATTGACTATAGTTCCCTGTGCTATGGAGTAAACCTTTGTTGCTGGTTGCATATCTGTTTTTTAAAAATACAAATCTAGCAATTTATTCTTACTAAATCAAACAGTGGGATGAAGATGTCATAATTTTTTAGTTAGGTAAAAATTTATGCTTTCTAAACAATATATATATATAATACATATTATTTGTATATATGTATACAAAAGCTTTTTTTTTTTTAACCACATTTTATGAGAGAAGGCAATGGCACCCCACTCCAGTACTCTTGCCTGGAAAATCCCATGGACAGAGGAGCCTGGAAGGGTGCAGTCCATGGGGTCGCTGAGGGTTGGACACGACTGAGTGACTTCACTTTCACTTTTCACTTTCATGCATTGGAGAAGGAAATGGCAACCCACTCCAGTGTTCTTGCCTGGAGAATCCCAGGGACAGGGGAGCTTGGTGGGCTGCCATCTGTGGGGTCGCACAGAGTCGGACACGACTGAAGTGACTCAGCAGCAGCATAAAAGCTTGAGAAAGGACATTTAAAAAAGAGAGAGAGAGAGAGAGATGGAGAAATTGGAAAACATAAATGAAATGGGAGCACAGAATATGAAATAGAAAAATGAAACAAGCTAGATAAAAGTAAAAGATCTTCATTAATCCAGTTGTTTTTAAACATGACTGCTCATTAAAAACATATCTGGAGCCCTGGAGAAAAAAAAAAAGCAATACTTGGGCATTTGTATTTTTCAAAAAATTTCAAGATAATTCTGATATGCATCTGCATTTAAAAAATTGATCACTGGTGTTTCTTTTTTTTTTTAAAAATTTTTTTTTATTTTTTAAATTTTAAAATCTTTAATTCTTACATGCGTTCCCAAACATGAACCCCCCTCCCACCTCCCTCCCCACAACATCTCTCTGGGTCATCCCCATGTACCAGCCCCAAGCATGCTGCACCCTACGTCAGACATGGACTGGCGATTCAATTCTTACATGACAGTATACATGTTAGAATTCCCATTCGCCCAAATCATCCCACCCTCTCCCTCTCCCTCTGAGTCCAAAAGTCCGTTATACACATCTGCGTCTTTTTTTCCTGTCTTGCCTACAGGGTCGTCATTGCCATCTTCCTAAATTCCATATATATGTGTTAGTATACTGTATTGGTGTTTTTCTTTCTGGCTTACTTCACTCTGTATAATTGGCTCCAGTTTCATCCATCTCATCAGAACTGATTCAAATGAATTCTTTTTAACGCTTGAGTAATACTCCATTGTGTATATGTACCACAGCTTTCTTATCCATTCATCTGCTGATGGACATCTAGGTTGTTTCCATGTCCTGGCTATTATAAACAGTGCTGCCATGAACATTGGGGTACATGTGTCTCTTTCAATTCTGGTTTCCTCAGTGTGTATGCCCAGCAATGGGATTGCTGGGTCATAAGGTAGTTCTATTTGCAATTTTTTAAGGAATCTCCACACTGTTCTCCATAGTGGCTGTACTAGTTTGCATTCCCACCAACAGTGTAGGAGGGTTCCCTTTTCTCCACACCCTCTCCAGCATTTATTGCTTGCAGATTTTTGGATCGCAGCCATTCTGACTGGTGTGAAGTGGTACCTCATTGTGGTTTGGATTTGCATTTCTCTAATAATGAGTGATGTTGAGCATCTTTTCATGTGTTTGTTAGCCATCTGTATGTCTTCTTTGGAGAAATGTCTATTTAGTTCTTTGGCCCATTTTTTGATTGGGTCGTTTATTTTTCTGGAATTGAGCTGCAGGTGTTGCTTGTATATTTTTGAGATTAGTTGTTTGTCAGTTGCTTCATTTGCTATTATTTTCTCCCATTCAGAAGGCTGTCTTTTCACCTTGCTTATATTTTCCTTTGTTGTGCAGAAGCTTTTAATTTTAATTAGATCCCATTTGTTTATTTTTGCTTTTATTCCCAGAATTCTGGGAGGTGGATCATAGAGGATCCTGCTGGTTTTTCTATTAAATGTTAGTTTTGGTAATATACAGAGTCCTATTATTTTTCTGTTGACCAACCATGGTACAATGGTCTTAAGTGAGTGATAGTTAAATAATTACAATAGTAATAGATGTTTATCAGCTTTCACAATCAATAGCCAGATAACAAATACAAAATAATTGCAATTGAAAGCCACAATTGGAACAAGATTAAGAGTATAAAATAATTACATACAATTTGGGGAATCAAGCAGAGTGGTAAGTGGAATTGTATACTTGTACATCTTTTGGTTGTGCATTTAATCCACTTATATTTAACGTAATTATTAATATGTGTGATCTTGTTACTGTTTTCTTAATGGTTCTGGATTTATTTTCTGTAAATCTTTTTCTTCTCTCGTGTTTTCTGACTGGAGAAATTCCTTTAGCATTTGTTGTAAAGCTGGTTTGGTTGTGCTGAATTCCCCTAACTTTTGTTTTTCTGGAAAGCTTTTGATTTCTCCATCAAATCTGAGAGTCTTGGTGGGTAGAGTATTTTTGGTTGTAATTTCTTTCCTTTCATCACTTTAAATATATCATGCCATTCCCTTCTGGCTTGTCGAGCTTCTGTTGAGGAAACAGCTAATAGCCTGATGGGAGTTCTCTTGTATGTTATTTGACATTTTTCCCTTATTGCTTTCAATATTTTATCTCTGTCTTTAATTTTTGTCAGTTTGATTACTACATGTCTTTGTGTTTATCCATTCATCTATTCTGCCTCAGTTACTCTACTATTGATTCCTTCTAGTGTATTAGCCATCTCTGTTTGTTCCTTAGTTCTTGTAGATCTTTGATAAACATTTCTTGCACCTTCTCCACTGTTTTCTCAAGATCCTGGATCATCACTATCATTAATCTGAATTATTTTCCTGGATGGCTGCCTATTTCCACTTCATTTAGTTGTCTTATGGGCTCTTATCTTGTCCCTTTATCTGGGACATAACTTTCTGCTTTTTCATTGTGATTAACCTTCTGTAACATGGTTTTTGTTTTAGCTGCTGTGGGACTGTTCTTCTGTTTGCCCTCTAATGGCAGAGGCTAAGAAGGTTGTGTAAGCTTTCTTATTGGATGGACTGACATAGGAAAGATTGGGTCTTCCCTGATAGCTCAGTTGGTAAAGAATCCACCTGCAATGCAGGAGACCCAGGTTTGATTCCTGGGTCACGAAGATCCACTGGAGCATGGAAAAGCTCCCCACTCCAGTATTATTTGGCTTCCCCTTTGGCTCACCTGGTAAAAATCAGCCTGCAATGCCGGAGAACTGGGTTTGATTCCTGGGTTGGGAAGATCCCCTGGAGAAGGAAAAGGCCACCCACTCCAGTATTCTGGCCTGGAGAATTCCATGGACTGTATAGTCCATGGGGTTGCAGAGTCGGACACATGGCTGAGCTACTTGCACTTG
This sequence comes from Capra hircus, assembly GCF_001704415.2. NCBI lineage: Eukaryota > Metazoa > Chordata > Mammalia > Artiodactyla > Bovidae > Capra > Capra hircus. The sequence goes on from NC_030828.1 coordinate 2,320,297, forward strand.
CACTGATGAGCTTTGCTCATTGAAACTTTAATCCAATTATCTGCCCATGGATGGGGTTTCACTCCCTCCCTGGTAGTTGTTTGGCCTGAGGTAACCCAGCCCTCGGGTTTATGGGCTTCATGGTAGAGTTAACGGAGAACTCCAAGAGGGTTTATGGCAAGGGTGATCTTCCCGGCCTGATGCTGCTAGTGCCCTCATCCCTGTCATGAGCCCCTGCTGACTCACACCTCCGCAGGAATCCCTCCAACACCAGCAAGTCGTTTTGGCTCAGCCTCCGGTGGGGTCACTACTCCTTTCCTCTGGATCTTGGTGCACACAAGATTTTGTTTATGTCCTCCAAGACTGGAGTCTCTGTCTCCCCCAGTCCTGTGGAAGTCTTAAAATCAAATCCAGCTGGCCTTCAAGGCCCAATTCCCTGGGGACACCTCGTCTCTTCGTTGGATCCTCAGGCTGAGAAACCTGATATGGGGTTCAGAACCTTCACAACAGTGAGAGAACTCCTATGATATTATTGTTCCCAAGTTTGTGGATCACCTACCCAGCAGGCATGGGATTTGATTTTATTGTGATTGTGTACCTCCTACCGTCTCACTGGGGCTTCTTCTTTGTATTTGGATGTAGGGTATCTTTCTTGGTGGGTTACAGCATCCTCCTGTCGATAAACAGCTAGCTGATGAACAACTACTTGCAATTTGGGTGCTCTCATAGGAGATGAGCACACATCCTTTTACTCTGCCATCTTGAACTGCAAGTCCTCTTTTAAGCTTTTAATGGTCTCCTCCAGTGAACATAATTTTAAAATCATGATTGATGGCTCAATTAATCTTTTTTTAAATGGTTATTGTACTTTTGTCCTATCTTGGAAATCTTCCCTTTGATCATACAGATATTCTATTTTCCTTAAGACTTCATATTTTTATCTTTTATTCAAGCCTGTATTTCACCTTCAATCACTTTTCTTATGTGAATATGCAAATACTTTGGCACTACTGGCAGAAACGAATCTTCTTTCCCCATTGAATTGTCTTAGTATTTTTGCTTTAACTGCAAATCACTTTACTGTACACATATAGACCTATTTATGGATTCTCTATTTTGTTGCACTGATATATGTTTACTCTTATGCCAATACTGCATGGGTTTCTAATGCATTATGGTAAATTATGCCTGGATGTGAGACATTTGCTAAAATTTTTGCTTTTTATCCATATCCCCATCTACTGCAAGTTTGTTCCTCTTCCTACCCTGTCCCCAGGGATGGAAAATGTCAAGCATCTCTTCTCATCTGGGAAGAGCTCTTTCCTTTTTAGAATTTAATTTATTTGCATGTCTCTGAATATTCAGCACCGTGGTGGACTTCAAAACAACTACAGCCAGGATAACATAGCTTATCTGGAGTTTTTCTGCTTGTTAGTGTGGAGAAAATATTTTTTGTACCTTTCTTCCCTGTGATTGAAAACAAACTCCAAGTAGTAAGTTATATGTGAGAGCTGTTATTCCCACCAGTAGATTGCTCTCAGTGGCAATGAAGGGAAGAAAACAGAACTTGATGGCAGTGTATTCTGAGGATTATATTTTTCACACAATCCAAAGAATGTATTTTTATTTCATCTCCTTTTAGAAGTGCCACACTAGATTCAAGATTATTAGAGTGGAATCAGCCTGGGGGCAAATTTCCCCAACTATAAGGTTAGACTGGAAGCCCAAGCACGTTAAATGGAATGAGGGGACTCTTCATTATGTAGCTGGAAAGCAGTATTCTTAAATGAATTTACATAAAGAGAAAAGAAAACAAAGCAAAAATAAAAAAGTTGTGAAATTTATATTAGTATTTCAGAAAAATAAAAGACTAATTCAACTGGATATTTATACCGAGATGAAATTTGGGGACAGTATTTGGCATCTTCAGTTATATTCAAGAAATTATTTTCCCTATGAAACAGGAATAGAAAGTGATAAGCAAAGAAGAGATCAAGGTCAAAGGGCAGCAGCACAAGCTTCCTGCAGCTCCCTGGCCACCTTAGCACCATGTCCTGTCCCCTGCCTGGGAAGCAGCACCCACTAATCCCCCTCCCTTGCCCAACTGACAGCTATTTACTTCGAGAACCTGTTTAGATTTCCATACTATGATTTAGGTGTCATCTAATTTATCTATGTGTCAGTGTTCCTCACTAAGCCATATATTCTTTTGGTGTAACAACTGTGTCCTTTTGGCACATCTATATCCAGCTCCATATTGGTCATTTGGTGAGTATTTGAGTATACAAATGATAAGCTGGAAAGACAACAGGAAGAGACATATAACTCTCTGGAGGAAGAGAAGGTTTGACGTTAGAAGAAAGAGAAGTTAATTTTATTCTAAAATTAAAGAAATCAGAGGCTCATAAACAGCATTGTCTAATGGCTTATTAGTCAATGCACAAATCAATGGAACGAAATATGTAACTCTGAATCCTGTACTAAGTTCTGAGTGACAGTTTCAGAATTCAATATGGAAAGGATTTTCTAAATCAACAAAGAGTATTGGGCACATTGATTACTTGGAAGAAAAATGAAATTGAAAGCTTTATTGGGTTAAGAGTTTTGGTGTACCATAAATGCTTTATTTTAAAAAAACAGAAAATAATGATATTGACGGGTTTTCTGGAGTTTTATGTATATTTCAACACAATCTTCAAATGTAGAAAAACTACATAAAGCAGCATTTTTTTCATTCTTCTTAGAACTGGAATCAATGCCTATGCAGCTAAATAAAATGTATATAGATATTTGATCTTTAGTTCCTCTGCCTTTATGAATCCAACCTCAACATCTTGAAGTTATCAGTTCATATACTGTTGAAGCCTCACTTGAGCAACTTTGCTAGCATGTGGAATTGCAATCATGTGTAGTTTGAACAGGAATCAGAGATCAAATTGCCAACATCAGTTGGATCATAGAAAAAGAAAGAGGATTCCAGAAAAACATCTGCTTCTGCTTTATTGACTATGCCAAAGCCTTTGACTGTGTAGACCACAGAAAACTGTGGAAAAGTCTTAAAGATTTGGGAATATCAGACCACCTTACTTGCCTCCTGAGAAATCTATACGTCGGTTAAGAAGCAACAGTTAGAACCAGACATAGAACAACAGACTGGTTCCAAATTAGGAAAGGAGTACTTCAAGGCTGTATATTGTCACCCTGCTTATTTAACTTATATGCAGAGTACATCATGTGAAATGCTGGGTTCAATGAATCAAAAGCTGGAATCCAGATTTTAGGGAGAAATATCAATAACCTCAGATATACAGATGACACCACTCTTATGGCAGAAAGTAAAGAAAAAGTGAAGATACTCTTGATCAAAGTGAAAAAGGAGAGTGAAAATATTGGCTTAAAACTCAACATTCAGAAAACAAACATCATGCCATCCGGTCCCATCACTTCATGGCAAATAGATAGGGGAACAATGGAAACAGTAACAGACTTTATTTTCCTGGGCTCTAAAATCACTGCAGATGGTTACTGCAGTCATGAAATTAAAAGACACCTGCTCCTTGGAAGAAAAGCTATGACACACTTAGGCAGCATATTAAAAAGCAGAGACGTTACTGTGCTGACAAAAGTCCATTTAGCCAAAGCTATGGTTTTCCCAGGAGTCATGTATGGATGTAAGTGTTGGACTATAAAGAAAGCTGAACACTGAAGAACTGATGCTTTCAAACTGTGGTGTTGGAGAAGATTCTTGAGAGTCCCTTGGACTGCAAGGAGATCCAACCAGTCCATCCTAAATGAGATCAGTCCTGAATATTCATTGGAAGGACTGATGCTGAAGCTGAAGCTCCAATCCTTTGGCCACCTGATATGAAGGACTGACTTATTGGAAAAGACTCTGATGCTGGGAAAGATTGAAGGTGGGAGGAGAAGGGGAGAACAGAGGATGAGATGGTTGGATGGCATCACCAACTTGATGGACATGAATCTGAGCAAGCTTCAGGAGTTGGTGACGGACAGGAAACTCCTGTCCTGGTATGCTGCAGTCCATGGGGTCGCAAAGAGTTGGGCACAACTGAGAGACTGAATTGAACTGAATATAGATATAGATAAAATATTCACATTTTACAGGAAATGTATAAATAAAAGTTTCTTATATAAAGTTAAATTTGAGTATTGGAGTGGATATATTTTGAATATTCATTTTTTATTTTTTGTTTTTTTTAGTTTTTAATTATTGAAAAGTTGTTTTACAATGTTGTGTTGGTTTCTGTTATACAACAATGCAAATCAGTTAAAATTACATATAATTATGGCTCTTGAGGTCTCTTGAGCCTCCCTCCACTCCCCCCATCTCACTCCTCTAAGTCATCAGAGTGTTAAACTGGGTAGCCTGTTATATAGCAACTTCCCACTGATTATTTTATGCATGATAGTCCACATATGTCAATGCTACTTCATAAATTTGTTCCACCCTCAACTTTCTTCACTATATCTATAAGTCCATTTTGTACTAGCTTCATCAGTCCCATTTTTCTAGATTCCTTATATATGTGTTAATGTATAATGCTTGTTTTTTCTTTCTGACTTACTTTGCTCTGTAAAAGAGGCTCTATGTTCCTACACATCACTACAACTGACATATTCATTTCTTTTTATGGTTGGCTAATATTCCATTGTATAAATATATCAAAAAAAATTTTTAAATCCATTCATCTGTCAATGGACATCTAGGTTGCTTTCATGGCTATTGTAGGTATTGCTGCTATGAACATGGGAGTACATGTATTTCTTAGAATTGTGGTTTTTCTAAGATATATGCCCAGTAGTGGGATTGCTAGGTCATATGGTAGATTCTTTTCTATTTTTTTTTAAGGACTATCCACACTGTTTTCCATAATGACTGTATCAGTTTGCATTCCCACCAACAGTACAGGAGGGTTTGCATTTCTTCACATCCTCTCCACCATGTATGGCTTGTAGATTTTTTTTACTGATGGATATTCTGACTTATGTGAGGTGATATCTTATTGTAGTTTTGATCTGCATTTCTCTAAAGATAAACACACATATTAGATGAAGCACACACGATCTGTAATTAAGATTGCCAGGAGAAATATGAATAACCTCAGATATGTAGATGACACCACCCTTATGGCAGAAAGTGAAGAACTAAAGAGCCTCTTGATGAAAATGAAAGAGGAGAGTGAAAATGTTAGCTTAAAACTCAACATTCAGAAAACTAAGATCATGGCATCCGGTCCCATCACTTCATACCAAATAGATGGGGAAACAGTCGAAACAGTGACAGACTTTATTTTTTGGGGCTCCAAAATCACTGTAGATGGTGACTGCAACCATGAAATTAAAAGACTCTTACTCCTTGGGGTAAAAGCTGTGATCAACCTCTAGGTTGATCTTATTAAAAAGCAAAGACATTATTTTGCCAACAAAGGTCTGTCTAGTCAAGGCTATGGTTTTTCCAGTAGTTATATATGGATGTGAGAATTGGACTATAAAGAAAGCTGAGTGCTGAAGAATTGATGCTTTTGAACTGTGGTGTTGGAGAAGACTCTTGAGAGCCCCTTGGACTGCAAGGAGATCCAACCAGTCCATCCTCAAGAAATCAGCCCTGGATGTTCACTGGAAAGAATGATGTTGAAGCTGAAACTCCAATACTGTGCCCACCTGATGCGAAGAGCTGACTCATTAGAAAAGACTCTGATGCTGGGAAATACTGATTGTGGGAGGAAAAGGGGATGACAGAGAATGAGATGGTTGGATGGCATCACCGACTTGTTGGAGATGAGTTTAGGTAGACTCTGGGAGTTGGTGATGGACAGGGAGGCCTGGCGTGCTGCAGTCCATGGGGTCGCAAAGAGTCGGACACGACTGAGAGACTGAACTGAACTGAATAATAAACAACGTTGTGTATCTTTTCATGTGTTTATTGGCCATCTATATGTCTTCTTTGGAGAAATGTCTCTTTAGGTCTTCAGCCCAATTTTTTGATTGGATTGTTTGTTTTCCTGATATTGAGCTGTATGAGCTGCTTATATATTTGGGAGATATAACCTTTGTCAGTTGCTTTGTCATTATTTTCTCCCATTCTCATGTTGTTCAGCTGCTCAGTGTGTCCAACTCTTTGTGACGCCATGGACTGCAGCATGCCAGGCTTCCCTGTCCTTCACCACCTCCTGGAGCTTGCTCAAACTCATGTCCATCAAGTCGATGATGTCATCCAAACATCTCATCCTCTGTCATCCCCTTTTCCTCTTGACTTCAATCTTTCCCAGCATCAGGATCTTTTCTAGTGAGTCAGCTCTTCACATCAGGTGGCCAAAGGATTGGAGCTTCAGCTTCAGCATCAGTCCTTCCAATGAATATTCAGGACTGATTTCCCTGGGATTGATTAGTTTGATCTCCTTGCAGTCCAAGGGACACTCAAGAGTCTTCTCCAACACCACAGTTCAAAAGCATCTATTTTTTGGCACTCAGTTTTCTTTATGGTCCAACTCTCACATCATACACAACCACAGGAAAAACCATAGCTTTGACTATATGGATCTCTGAGTCAAAGTAATGTCTCTGATTTTTAATATGCTGTCTAAGTTGGTTATAGTTGGAAGCAATAAATAAAAATCTTTTAACTTCATGGCTGCAGTCACCATTTGCTGCTATTTGGAGCCCAGGAAAATAAAATCAGTCACTGTTACCATTATTTCTCCCTCTATTTGCCATGAAGTGATGGGACTGGATGCCATGATCTTAGTTTTTCGAATGCTGAATTTTAAGCCAGCTTTTTCACTATCTTCTTTCACTTTCATCAAGAGTTTCTCCCATTCCTCTTTACTCTCTGCCATAAAGATGGTGTTGTCTGCATATCTGAGGTTATTAATATTTCTCCTGACAATCTTGATTCCAGTTGTCCTTCATCCAGCTGGCATTTCTCATCATGTACTCTGCATATCAGTTAAATAAGCAGGGTGACAGTATACAGCCTTGACATACTCCTTTCCCAATTTGGAACCAGTTAATTGTTCTGTGTCCGGTTCTTACTGTTGCTTCTTGACCTGCATACAGGTTTCCCAGGAGGCAAATGAGGTGGTCTGGTAGTCCTGTCTCCTTAAGAATTTTCTACAGCTTGTTGTGATCCATTCTGAGTGTTTTATTTTCATTTTGTTTATAGTTTTCTTTGCTGTACAAAAGCTTTTAAGTTTTATTAGGTCACATCTGTTTATTTTTGTTTTTATTTCCTTAATCTAGGAGGTGGGTAAAAGAGAATCTTGCTGTGATTTATGTCAAAGAGTATACTGCCTATGTTTTCCTCTAAGAATTTTACAGTATCCAAGGCTTACTTTCATGTCTTTAATCCATTTTGAATTTATTTTTGCATATGGTGTTAGGAAGTGTTCTAATTTCATTCTTTTACATGTAGCTGTCCAATTTTCCCAGCACTACTTATTGAAGAGGGTGTCTTTTTTCGATTGTATATTCTTGCCTTGTTTGTCTAAGACAAGGTGCTTGTCTACGTACGGGTTTATCTCCAGGCTTTCTATATTGTTCCATTGGTATATATTTCTATTTTTGTTCCAGTACCATACTGTCCTGATGACTATAGCTTTGTAGTATAGCCTGAAATCAGGGAGGTTGATTCCTCCAGCTCCAGTTTTCCTTCTCAAGATTGCCTTGAATATTCGAGCTCTTTTTAATTTCTGTATAAATTGTGAATTTTTAGTTATAGTTCTGTGGGAAATGCCTTCCGCAGGCAAATTTTATCAAATGCTTAGAGAAAAGCTGACACCTTTCCTCAAACTATTTCAAAATTTCAGGGAGAAGAAAAACTCCCAAACTCATTCTACAAGGCCACCATCACTCTGATACCAAAACCAGTCAAAGATATTATTAGAAAAGAAAATTACAGTCCAGTATTACTGATGAACATAGATTCAAAAATCCACAACAAAGTTCTAGCAAACATAATCCGACAACACATAAAAGAACTATATATCATGATCAAGTGTGATTTATCCCAGGGATGCAATGATTCCTTAATATATGCAAAGCAATCAATGTGAAACATCATATTAATAACAACTGAAAGATAAAAAGCACATGATCATCTCAATAGATGCAGAGAAAACTTTCAACAAAATTCAACACCCATTTATGATAAAAACTCTCCAGAAAATTGGCATAAAAGGAACCCACATCAACATACTGAAGGCCATATATGACAAACCTACAGCAAATATTGTATTTTCAATGCTGAAAAACTGAAAGTATTTCCTCTAAGATAAAGAATAAGACAAAGGTGCATATTCTTACCACTATTATTCAGTATAGTTTTGGAATTCCTAGCCATAGCAATCAGAGGAGAAAAAGAAATTAAAGGAATTCATACTGGAAAAAAAGAAGCAAGATTGTAAATGACATGATACTATACATAGAAAACCCTAAAAATGTCACCAAAGCACTACTAGAGCTAATCAATGACTTCAATAAAGTTTCCAGATACAAAGTTAATACACAGCAATCCCTTGCATTCCTATGCACTAACAATGAAAAACCAGAAAGAAAAACTAAAGAATCAGTCCCATTCACCATTGCAACAAAAAGAATAAAATACCTAGAAATAAATCTACCTGTCTATGAGGTCGCACAGAGTCAGACACAACTGAAGTGATTTAGCAGCAGCAGCAGCAGCACAGAGGCAAAAGACCTGTATGCAGAAAACTATAAGACAGTGATGAAAGAAATAAAAAATAACACAAACAAATGGAGAGATATATCATGATTTTGGATTCAGTGTATCAATATTGCGAAAATGACTATAATACCCATAGCAACATAAAGATTCAATGAAATCCCTATCAAATTATCAATGGCATTTTTTTCACAGAACTAGAACAAAAATATTCATTTATTATTAAATATGCAAGATAGAATTTTGTGTGCTGTATTTTGTAAATGCTTTTCAAACTACACACCTGTAGTAGGCTTCTTTTACCATCACCAAATAGAAAAGGTGCTATTGAAATTTTTAAAATAGCTTTAACTTTTAAAGTATATGTTTTCAAATGAATAATAAGTAGTATATCTATTTTCTTAAATAAAATATATCTTTACTGTTTTTCAGTCACTGAGTCATGTCCGATTCTTTGTGATCCCATGGATTGCTGTATACCAGGCTTCCCCGTACTTCACTATCTCCTGGAGTTTGCTCAACTCATGCCCATTAGGTTGATGATGCTATTTAACCAATCTCAGCCTCTGTCTCCCCCTTCTCCTCCTGCCCTCAGTCTTAATGAGGGTCTTTTCCAATGAGTTGGCTCTTCGAATCAGGTGGCCAAAGTATTGGAGCTCCAGTTTCAGCATCAGTCCTTCCAATGAATATTTAAGGTTGATTTCCTTTATGATGGACTAGTTTGATTTCCTTGCTGTCCAAGGGACTCCCAAGAGTCTTCTCCAGCACTACAATTCAAAAGCACCAATTCACAGAATTTAAAGTGTGATACTTTCAGATAAATAATAAACAGTATTGGAACAAATACTGCAACAAAGGCTGAAACATTGGAACAAAGCCTGCAGCATTGGAACAAGCTTAGTATTATTTCACTTTTTCTTTTTCCTTTTGTTCGTTCATTTAAACACATACTTTAGAACTGCACTTTGTCAAAAACCTTTCCCTTCTCTTTTTAGTCCCTGGCTAACTAAGATTTTTTACTTTCAGATACTGCAAACCGATTTCTAGAGCATCCACATCCTAAGTGCTCAAGTGTCTACAAATCCCTCTGGTGCTTGGCTGAATGACAGAATCACATGAAAATGAAAACTCAAAAACTGAACTTCACAGGGGTAGTTTTGTGCCTTCCAGCATCTTGTGCAGCAAACAATAACTCAACTTCTTACCCCCAAAATATGTCTCCAGTAGCTGTTGGATTTGCCATGACCACAATGAGTTACCTGTATTTATTCCAAATAATTGTGTTTACTCTCAACTGTATGTGAATCGTATTGTTTTTTATGCCCAAGCTTGGAAAATTATTTCCCAGTAGACAGAGTGGCTGTCCATTGTAAAATAAGGGTATTTATTTACAAGGAGCGATCTGACCAGAACCTTCTGCTGGACTCCTTTCCAGCACCTGGCAGCTGCGACCCTGGGAGGTGGTGCTGTGGCTGCCCAGTTGAGCAGAGGTGATGTTGTCGGTGATGTTTACTGGGTGGGGTGGGGGGTGGTGCTGCTGGCTTTCCTTCTAAAACACAATGCAAAAAGGACATTGTGTATATGCAGCGTTTTTTTTGTTTGTTTTTCTTTTTTAATTTTTTTTGGTATCTGTTTTACTTTGCAGTTGTTAAGTCTGTATGCATGGGCAGAGTTGGGAGTAACAACATGAGTTGGAAGTAAAGTAATCAGGTAGCAAAGAGAATGAACAGTAAGAACAATGGACCTGGTCAACAGAGCTGTGTTGTCATAGAGAGACAGTTGTTGGATACCGGGATGCATCACGCAGGGAATGGAGGGAATGGGCTTCAGTGCAGAAGGAAAGTTTGCCTTCAGCCACAGCTGGCATCTGTTCTTTAGGGAAGACATATAGCCAGCCTTCTTAGTAAGGGTTGTTGCAATCAGAACTCTGATTGAAGATGGGCAGTCTGCCTACAACAGATGATAGGGATTGTAGAGACAGAAGGTGGACAGTGGAGTCAAGTCAGAAGTCTATTGTTAGAAGGGGAAAAGGTCTGCATTAGTGGGAATAGTCATGACAGGAGGACATACACAGAAGCAAAGAATTGATAGCACTGACCACTGGCCAATGTCTTGGACTATGAGATAAGAAGAAATTTAAAGGAGGAATCTGAAATTGTGGACATGGAGAACTGATGGGTCATCGTATTGGCTGACTTCAGGGATTGCAAGAAATACACATGCGGGACCAGATAAAAGGGTAGATTTTACAGGACATTCCAGTGGAAATGATAGGGAACCGGAATTCACTGATGATCTTAGAGCTCATGGGGAAATGGATAGGAGTCAGAGGGCCACCCTGTGAAGTTAAGTAGTGATCCAGCTTGACCTGAGGCAGCTCAGCCTCCTAAGTGCTCAAAGAATGTAGAAGAGAAACATGCCCTCTGGACAACAGCATTCTGCTTGACTTGACTGCCCAGACTTACATTTTCTTTCTTTTTCTTCTTTTCAGCTTTTTGTTTATAAAAGATATACATGCTTATCCTAGCAAATTTGGAAAGAGAGCAGTTTAGAAATAGGAAAATAGAAAATTTCTCTGAATCCCACACTTAAAATGTTAGTGTATTCTTTCTCTCTTTTGTTTTCCTTTTGGTATTTTCAAAACAGTTGGGGAATAGTGAATTGGTGAAATGGGTGAAGGTAGATACTTGTGGCTGTAAAGTAAGTTCTGGAGATGTAATGTACAGTAAGGTGATGATGGTTAATAACACTATTGCATATTTATAAGTTCTGAAGACAGTAGTTCTTAAAAGATTTCATCTGTAAGAAAAAAGTCTAACTATGTAGGGTGATAGATGTTAACTAGATTATTGTGATCATTTTGCAATATATACGTATACTTATAACTTGGAAGAAAAGTTATGACCAACCCAGATAGCATATTCAAAAGCAGAGACATCACTTTGCTGACTAAGGTCCATCTAGTCAAAGCTATGGTTTTTCCTGTGGTCACGTATGGATGTGAGAGTTGGACTGTGAAGAAGGCTGAGCGCTGAAGAATTGATGCTTTTGAACTGTGGTGTTGGAGAAGACTCTTGAGAGTCCCTTGGACTTCAAGGATATCCAACCAGCCCATTCTGAAGGAGATCAGTCCTAGGATTTCTTTGAAAGGAATGATGCTAAAGCTGAAACTCCAGTACTTTGGCCACCTCATGCGAAGAGTTGACTCATTGGAAAAGACTCTGATGCTGGGAGGGATTGGGGGCAGGAGGAGAAGGGGACGACCGAGGATGAGATGGCTGGATGGCATCACTGACTCGATAGAGGTGAGTCTGAGTGAACTCCGGGAGTTGATGATGGACAGGGAGGCCTGGGGTGCTGCAATTCATGGGGTCTCATAGAGTCAGACACGACTGAGTGACTGAACTGAACTGACATATCAAATCATTGTGTTGTAAACCTGAAACTAATACAATGTTATTTGTCAATTATATCTCAATCATATAGCACAGGGAGCTCAACCCAGTGCTCTGTAACAACCTAGAGGAGTGGGATGGGCCATTGAAGAGGAAGGGCATATATGTATACTTATGTATACTTATGACTGGTGCATGTTGTATGGCACAACATTGTGTAGCAATTATTTTCCAATTAAAAATGTTTTAAAAATAGGAAAAAGAGTATAAATAAAGAAATAAAATAAAACCTGGAAAACACATACACAGACACAGTTGAGATGTATATCATTGCTTATACAATTCTTTGTATTAATTTTTCCACTTAATATAAAGCACAAGTAACTTCAGTGTTTTAAAAGTCTTGATTGCAACCATGAAATTAAAAGACGCTTACTCTATGGAAGGAAAGTTATGATCAACCTAGACAGCATATTAAAAAGCAGAAACATTACTTTGCCAACAGAAGTCCGTCTAGTCAAGACTATGGTTTTTCCAGTAGTCATGTATGGATGTGAGAGTTGGACTGTAAAGAAAGCTGAGCACCAAAGAATTGATGCTTTTGAACTGTGGTGTTGGAGAAGACTCTTGAGAGCCCCTTGGACTGCAAGGAGATCCTACCAGTCCATCCTAAAGGAGATCAGTCCTGGGTGTTCATTGGAAGGACTGATGCTGAAGCTGAAACTCCAGTACTTTGGCCACCTGATGAGAAGAGCTGAGTCATTTGAAAAGACCCTGATGCTGGGAAAGATTGAGGGCAGGAGGAGAAGAGGATGACAGAGAATGAGATGGTTGGATGGCATTACCGACTCAAGGGGCATGAGTTTGAACAAGCTCTGGGAGTTGGTGTTGGACAGGAAGGCCTAGTGTGTTCAGCTCATGGGGTCGCAAAAAGTTGGACATGAATGAGCTATTGAACTGAACTGTATAAAGGGGAGAGATGACAAAGCAAAAGAAAAAAAGAAAGAAGGAATAAAAGGAGACAAGAAGAAGGAGAAATTGCATGGAGTTTGCTTTAGTTTTGTTGCATAATAAAGAATTAATTTTGTCCCAGTTCCTAGCATAGGGCTTCTAAAACGCTTGGGATTTCCAAAATGATAAAATAGTCTTTGTTAATCAGAAATGCATTGAATCACTATGCTATTCCTTTTATGATGTTAATGAAATTAGGTCCAGGTTGGCCCCTAGGTAACTTCAAGATAGGGGCTTGTTTACATGGAAGACTCAACACATGATTTGAGGGTTGGAAATTTGAGCCAAACCAACCTCCAGGAAATGGAGTAGGACTGGGGATCAAGGTCAGTCATGTGACCAGTGACTTAATCAGTCATGCTTCTGTAATGCAACTCCAGTAATAGCTCTGAACAAAAAGTGTGAGCACACTGATGTAATGGGAGTGTGACGTGGCCTGATTTAATGAGAAGGTAAGGAGATTCTTTATCCTTCCCTGATCTCTCCATATGCATCTCTTCATTTGACTGGGCCTCCTGATTTGCATCCTTTATAGTAAAACTGTAATCATAAGGATAGCATTTTCCAGATTTTTGTGAGTCATTCTAGGAAATGATTAAGCCTTAGGGGACCACACGGTGACTCCCAAACTTATGGCCAGTCAGCTAGAAGCACAGGTAGCCTGGAGATACCTGAAGTGTGCCTGGCATCTTGAAGTACAGAGCATATTGCTGGGGAATACTGCCGGGGTCCAGCCCCCGCAGGATCCAGGGGAACCTTCAGGAGAAACGGCGTCAGCGAAGAAAATGACTTAGAGAGAGATAAAGAAAGAATGTTGTAGATAAGAAAATAGAGAAGAGAAAGAAAGAAAAACGTGGGGGAACCAGGCTTTTGTGGAACTGATCCTGGCCCGTCACTTTATTTTTCACGGAAGCTTTTATACCTTGACTTGTACCTAGAGGGAAATGAAAGATGCAAAGTCATACAGAGTCAGCCCAAACATTACATCTGTTTTGTCTTTATTGAAACCAGGATTTTTTCTGCATGCCTTTCCCATAAACAATGTTGTGTACATTATCTTCTGGCCTTGGAGGCCTGTGAACATTTTATGACCCTCTTTTGATAAAGGCTGATCAACCAGAAAACTTATTTTTCCTTGAAATGTTTTTTCTTTATATTTTTAATCTATGTCAGCCTCAGAAAATGCTAAACAGAGTTACATTTCTCACGGAGCAAAGGTGCAGTGAGTTACAAGAAAGAAAGAACCAATTAGCTCAAAGGTCTGATGTGGTCAATTTCAAGGCTACACTTGTTTTTCTTACATTCCAACTATGTTAACTAATGCACTCCCAGGTGCACAGTGGATAAGAGATATGGGAACTTAGCAGCAAACATTGGCCCAATAATGAAATCCTACACCAGCACTACTCTAATAACTTTTAACTCTTTGAAAGGCTCTATGTTTTAGGCTTCTCCTGCCTCTCACAGTTGGGAGGCTGTGAACAATCATATGTTTAGCTGCAAGAGTCTGGGTAAACCTGCCAAACAAGCTAGAATGTTAACAGAGGGGGTTTGATTTGAAATATTCCTCTCATGTCCAGGAGACTTATTAGCTAGAGCCCTAATGTTGATTTTCTCCAGAGAAAGGTGGTTGGGGATAGCCCCCTGTTAATGTCAGGAGAGTTGGTGGAAGGCACAAAATAGTAAGACAGACAGATTCTGATTTTGGGGTAGATGCTCGAGCAGGTCCAGGGAGCCCCTCAAATCCTGATCTGCCTTTGCCTATCAGGTCTTCTCTGCATGACCTTTGTCATGGGTGGGATCTCCCGTGGTGGCTCCCGGCAGAGCACGTCCTTTAACTTGTGGGGTTTGTGCTAACCCTGATGGTTAATCCCAAACTGAATTGTGGCACAACCAGTTGGGTTTCTACCACATTAATCTATCTGAAGAAGGACCCTGAGGAAGAAAGTTAATATATCAAGCATATCAGGTTTTAAAATAGAGTCACAAAAAGAGACTTCTTTTTTATTTCATTAGCTTCCTCCTCACTTAAAAATGTTCATTTTTTAAATACAATGAAAGTACGCATTCTCAGGGCAAAAATGCCTTCAGAAATTGCGTATTTAGGTACACTGCCTTCAAAATGCTAGTTTTTGTACTGAACTTTGTGTTCATTTACCGTAGCTTGAATTAGAAAGCAGAAGACTCTATTCAAACAATTGACAGCATTCTCAATCTATTAATATTTGATGTTTCAGTTTTCCTTCCTAATGGTTAAAAATCATCTTATAAACCAGAAAATCCAGCATGAGGTGTAGAATTCCAGTGTCTAGGTTATTACACATTTTTTTGAAAAACAAATGTTTACTGCTGCAACCAGTAGACCTGCCCCATGTTGGCTGAAGGATTGAAAGAGCTTCTTAAATGCGATCTTGTCTGAGGAGTGATTAAATGGTTCCCCTCTCTGAAAGGTCTGAGTTCCTTTTTTGAGTTAATATTTACTGGCAGATGTGTTCTTGTGACTGTTTTGCAAGCAAATATTCGTCAGGCTGGAATTTCTTTAAAATATTCACCATGAGTGAGTTACCAATATCACTGCTAAAATTTATGAAAATAATTTAATGCAATACTATTTTAATGAAAATAGAAGCTCTTTTCAAGAAGGAAGACCAATGTTCTCTGTGCTACTCAAAAGTACCAAGGTGTTATGGACAATTATTAGGTGCTTGATAATAAGAAACATCTTAGACATATATCTGAGTATATATATGTGTGCTTAGTCACTGAATTACGTCCGACTCTGTGATCTCATGGACTGTAGCCTGCCAGGCTCCTCTGTCCTTGGGGATTTTTCAGGCAAGAATACTGGAGTGGATTGCCATGCCCGCTTCCAGGGGATCTTTCTAACCCAGGGATCAAACCCAGGTTTCTGCATTCTTTCACCCAGGTCTTCCAGATTCTTTACCACCTGAGCCACCAGGGAAGCCCCCTAGAAAGGCTAGGGGTTTCCAAACTTGGGGTCTAAGTACATAGTAACATCATGGATCACAAGTCCCTTGAATATCTGTGATCTGACCGATTAGGTTAGTAGTTTCAATTCCCAGGCAGTTACGAAACGGTCAAAGAGACCAGGAAAAGTTTGACCAAGAAAGGAGAGTTCGATCCACAAGCCTTGTCCATCTCTGGCTGCTCCTCCAGAGGAGATATTGGATGCGTCTTGACATTAACAGATTGGTATAATCCCTTGACAGGGTTTCTGCCGTAAGCCCTGTGAGGTCACCATGGAACTGCAGATTGGGACACAACTCTTGCTTTGCGCTTTTGTGCATCTCAAACTTTCAGTCAGTCTCTCACACAGGCACAATGTAGATTTTGTAAAGTAAAGCAGAAAATGTGTTTACTAGGAGAACAAAGAAGTAGAGTTCCGAGCATCCTTACCTTGTCCTGAAGATCCCGGACGAGCCCCCAAGATGAAAGTTTGCTGCTACCAGGCAGGCATGAACACCGCCAGGATTCGGGGCCTCTGGAGGAGAGGAATTAGATCTGGGGCCAGAGGCAAGGCTTGATCACTCAGGGCTTTTTGTGTAGCAAAGTTTTATTAAAGTATAAAAGAGTGTGTAAATGTACATTTATCAAAATAAATATACATAGGTAAATTTAGCTATTTCTCTATTTGTAACTAATAATAAACTATTAACTATTTGTAAACCAAGTATTTCAAAAGGAAATTATCAAATATCTTTGAAAAATATAAGAATTTCATAATAAAAATGTTTAAAAACTGAGAGAAAATGCCATATTTCTGAGAAAACAAGGCTAAAAAAAGTTGAAGAAAAGTTGATCTACAGTGTTATGTTAATTCAAGTATACAGCACAATGATTTTATTATTTATATACACATATATATGTGTATCCCCTATAGGAGGACATGGCAACTCACTCCAGTATTCTTGCCCGGAAAATCCCATGGACAGTGGAGCCTGGCAGGCTACAGTCTATAGGGTCGCACAGAGTTAGACACAACTGAAGCAACTTAGCATGCACTCACACATATATGTGTCTATATATTCTTTTTCAAGAGCTATACAGTGCGTTCTTATTTATTTTATATATAGTAATGAGTATATGTTTATGTCAAACTCCTAATTTATCCCTCCCCCTCTCTTTCCCCTTTGGTAACCATAAGTTTGTTGTCTATGTCTGTCTGTTTCAGTTTTATAAATAAGCTCATTCATGTAATTATGTTTTTTAAATTCTACATATAAGTGATGTCATGTGATATTTATTTTTCCCTGTCTGACTTCACTTAGCATGATCATCTCTAAGTCCATCCATGTTGCTGCAAATGGCATTATTCTCTTTTTTATGGCTGAGTATTATTCAACACCTTCTTTATCCATTCACCTGTCAATGGACATTTAGGTTGTTTCCATGTCTTGACTATTGTGAATAGTACTGCTATGAACATTAGGATACACATGTCTTTTTGAATTAGAGTTTTTCCAGGGTATATGCCCAGGAATGGGATTTCTGGATCATATGATAATTCTACTTTTAGTTTTCTGAGAAACTTCAATAATGTTTTGCACAGTGGCTGCACCAACTTACATTCCCACCAACAGTACAAGAGGGTTCCCTTTTCTCCAAACTCTCTTCAGCACTTGTTATTTGTAGACCTTTAAATGATGGCCATTCTAACTAATGTAAAGTGATATCTCATTGTAATTTTGACTTGCATTTTTCTAATAATTAGCAGTGTTGAGCATCTTTTCATGTGCCTATTGGCCATCTGTATAACATTGCCCATTTTTAAGAAATGCATTTCTTATGGGCTATCAGAACTGTTATACTCTTTTATTTTTCAAAATTAATTTTTATTGGAGTATAGTTGTTTTGCAGGCTTCCTCAATGGCTCAGCAGTAAACAATCTGCCTGCAATTCAGGAGACGCAGGAGCTATGGGCTTGATCCCTGGGTCGGGACAAGCCCCTGGAGGAGGAAATGACAACTCACTCCAGTATTCATGCCTGAAGAATCCCATGGACAGAGAAGCCTGATGGGCTACAGTCCATGGGGTCACAAACAATGGGACACAACTGAACATGAGTATGCATACGTATAGTTGCTTTATAATCTTGTGGTAGTTTCTATTGTACAGCAAAGTGAATCAGCTACATGAATATACATATCCCCTTTGTTTTGGATTTCTTTCCAAAGAAAGGTCAGCACAGAGCATTGAGTAGAGTTCCTTGAGCTATACAGTAGGTTCTCTATTTTATGCATAGTGATATCCTGTTTTTAATGTTTTATTCTCTTGCACCAACAAAGTTACCTATATAAACTATCAGAAAAAGCTAGAAAAATAATACAAGAAGACTAAATCAACACATGCCCCAAATCACAATAGGTTCCTGTGGTTGCTTCATGTTTTTGCATCACACTTGTTTCCCTCTTTTCCCCAAAACACACATATTACAAGGGTATCTTTGATGAGCTTAGGGGAAGAAGCAAATGATGTCCTATCTCTGAAATAAAAAATTCCCATCCAGGCGCTACACTGCCCTTGTAGTCCTTTCTGCCTCCATCAGGCATTCTGCCCTTACTTCACACATCTGTCATCTGCCTGGGAGGTGTGGCTGTGCCTGGCCTTAAAAGGGAAGAGGTGATGAGCCTGCAGAGGGGAGGAATTTGCTGAATCCTATGACCTCTCCCAGCAGACCTGGGGGAACAGGTTATGTAGGTAAATTGCTGGTGGACAAGGACAGGCCTCTCCCTAGGCACATTGGGTTTGAAACACATCTCCTTCCATGAGGTAAGGCCAGGAAGGACCCTGATTCCTTGGATATGGATAGTTGTAGGTTTTAGTTTCCTATCTTTAGAGAAATGTGCTGTTTTTACATTGTATTGGAACAAATAAATTTCTGTCTCACAATTTGTGTAGCGAATTAAAAGCATTTTCAACAGCCATGTCACAAATCAATCCTTTTCTCTTTGGTTACTTGGATGGGGCTGGGAGGGACCCTGACCCATCCATCAGTCTGCTCCTGCTTTATTCCACTACCTCCTGAGACATCTCAAAGTTCTGATAACTTCCCTGTATCTTACTGAATTCACTTGTAAACAGCACCTTCTCATCTTATGGAGTATACAAAAATTCAACAAGTAGATCCTGAATGTGAATTACTTCGGGTGTGGCCGTTTTCAGATCAATTATTTAATGAAGTGAGATTCCCTCTTTCAAAGGAAGTCTTCATGTTGGAGCACAATGTGGAAAGTATATGGGAATCAGAATCTCCAAGATCTAGCCAAACCCTGCCTCATCAGCTCTATAACTCTAGAAATGCTATTTAACCTTTTTGCATCTTGACGTCATTACCTTTAAAATGGGTATAATGTGCTGTGCGTGCTATGTCGTTTCAATTGTGTCTAACTCTTTGAGACCCCATGGACTATAGCCCTCCAGAGTCCTCTGTCCTTGGGATTTTCCAGGCAAGAATACTGGAGGGAGTTGCCATTTCCTCCTCCAGGGGATTTTCCCTACCCAGGAATCGAACCCATGTCTCTTCAGTGTTCTGCACTGGGAGGCAGGTTCTTTACCACTAGCACCACTATGCACTCTATCATGGGTGTAATAACTCATCTCAGATGGTTGTAAACTCATGACCTTTTAATGTGCCAACTTGGCTAAGCTGAACTATGTTTCCCAGAATTTCCTTCCGCAGGTATGTTTCCAGTTATAGGACATTTTGCACAGCTTCTTAGGCAGAAGTGAGGCAGCAGCTGTGTTGCTATTGCTCTTGGCATGTTGAGCAGAGGTACACGTGATGTCTTACCCGGTTGTTCCCCAGCAGCTGCCAGCTTGGCACCTGCTCCACCTGGCCTGATCCTCCCTCAGCATATCCCTCTCCTAAATCAAGATTGTGCTTAGCTCTACAACAAAGAGCATCAGCTTCTCCTGCAGGTCATCTGTGTCATCAAAACTGGAGGTCTTTTGATATAAAATTAGCTCTCCTTAAAAAAATGCCTTGATTTGCAGGATTTGCCAATTTGCATGGTGTAAATACAGTCTTTGCAGCTGATTTCCCCCTGACACTGTGGTGTCACTGAATGTGACTCACAGCAGCTAACATGCACAGCCCCAGCACACTGCTGCTGATGGCAGCGAGTCTATTTTTGTCAGTTACAATGCATGCTGTGAGCTCCAGCTTCTCTCCACACTACATCCATCTTCCCTTCCTATCTTCTCTGAAACTTGAAGTTTCAGTTTAGATGAGAAGACATCAGCCTTTCACAGACTTTTAACCAATTCTCACAATTGCATAAAATCAAATTCCTAGAACAACCCCTGTATATACATGTGTATATGCATAATTCTTAACTGTCTCACATCTCTGAATACAGACCCTTAACTAATATGAGAAGTTTGAGATAAGTTATGTGAAACACCCAGAAATAGCAACTGTACACAGGAGACATTAAAAAATGCTGACTTCCCATGTGGTATATGCGTGTACACATATATAAGGTATGTCAGTCACCTCAGTTGATCAGTCATGTCCGAGTCATGTCATGGCCTTTGCAAGCCATAGACTGCAGCATGCCAGGCTTCCATGTCCATCATGAGTTTGAGCTTGCTCAAACTCATCTCCATTAAGTTGGTGATGCCATCCAACCATCTCCTCCTCTGTCATGCCCTCCTGCCTTCAGTCTTTCCCAGTATCAGGGTCTTTTCCAATAGGTCAGTTCTTCACATCAGGTGGCCAAAGGATTGGAGCTTCAGCTTCAGCATCAGTCCTTCCAATGAATATTCAGGACTGATTTCCTTTAGGATGGACTGGTTTGATCTCCAAGGGACTCTCAGGAGTCTTTTCCAACACCACAGGTGAAAAGTATCAATTCTTCAGCACTCAGATTTCTTTATAGTCCAACTCTCACATCCATACATGACTACTTGAGAAACCATAGCTTTGACTTTAGATGGATCTTTGTTTCAAAGTAATGTCTCTGCTTTTTAATATGCTGTCTAGGTTGGTGATAGCTTTTCTTCCAATGAGCAAATGTCTTTTAATTTCATGGCTGTAGTAACCATCTGCAGTGATTTTGGAGCCCAAGAAAAGAAAGTCTGTCACTGTTTCCATTGTTTCCCCATCTATTTGCCACAAAGCGATGGTACTGGATGCCATGATATTTGTTTTTTGAATGTTGAGTTTTAAGCCAGCTTTTTCACTCACCTTCATCAAGAGGCTCTTTAGTTCCTCTTTGCTTTCTGCCATAAGGGTGGTGTCATCTGCATATCTGAGGTTATTGATTTTTCTCTCTACAATCTTGATTCCAGCTTGTGCTTCATCCAGCCCTGCATTTTGCATGAGGTACTCCGCATATAAGTTAAATAAGCAAGGTGACAATATACAGCCTTGACATATTTATTTCCCAATTTGGAACCAATCCATTGTTCTGTGTCCAGTTCTAACTGTTGCTTCTTGACCAGTATACAGATTTTTCAGAAGGCAGTTAAGGTGTTCTGGTATTCCTATCTCTTTAAGAATTTTCCACAGTTTGTTATGATCCACACAGTCAAAGGTTTTGGCATAGTCAATAAAGCAGAAGTAGATTTTTGCTGGAATTCTGTTGCTTTTTCTATGATCCAATAGATTATGGCAATTTGATCTCTGGTTTGTCTGCCTTTTCTAAATCCAGCTTGAACATCTGGAAGTTTTTGGTTCATGTACAGTTGATGTGTGCATAAGTACTGTATATATCTGTATGTATAAGGACTTCCCTGGTGGCTCAGATGGTTAAGCGTCTGTCTACAATGTGGGAGACCTGGGTTCGATCCCTGGGTCGGGAAGGTCCCCTGGAGAAGGAAATGGCAATCCACTCCAGTACTATTGCCTGGAAAATCCCATGGACAGAGGAGACTGGTAGGCTACAGCCCATGGGGTCGCAAAGAGTCGGACATGACTGAGTGACTCTACCTTACCTTATATATATATATACACACAATGGAATATTACTCAGACATTAACTTGAATGAAATAATACCATTTTCAGCGACATGGATGGACCTAGAGATTATTATACTAAGTCAGATAAAGATAAATATCATATGATATCACTTGTAAGTGGAATGTAATTAAAATGATACAAATGTACTTATTTACAACAATAGAAATAAACTCACAGAGATAGAAAACAAACTTATGGCTACCAAAGGGGAAAGAGGGAGTGGGATAAATTAAGAATTTGGAATTAACAGATACACATGACAATATATAAAACAGATAAACAATAAAGACCTATTGCATAGTGCCGGGAACTATGATCAATATTTCTAATAACTTATAGTGGAGAAAAACCTGAAAAGAATGTTTACATGTGTTTATTTACATATGCATAACTTAATCACTTTGCTGAACACCTGAATCACTGTGAGCCAATACTTCAATTAAAAAAATGTTGATTTCTGATGGCTAACAAACACATGAAAAGATGCTCAACATGGCTATTATTAGAGAAATGCAAGTGAAAACTATGATGAGATATCACCTCACACCAGTCAGAATGGCCAGCATCAAAAATTCTACTAACAATAAATGCTGTGTGGAGAAAAGGGAACACTTTTGCACTGTTTGTGTGAATGTCAACTGATACAGCCAGTATGGAAGACAGTATGGAGATTCTTTAAAAATCTAGGAGTAAGACCACCATATGACCCAGCAATCCCACTCCTAGGCATATACCCTGAGGAAATCAAAATTGAAAACGACACTTGTATCCCATTGTTCATTGCAGCACTATTTACAATAGCTAGAACATGGAAGCAACCTAGATATCCATCGACAGACGAATGGATAAAGAAGTTGTGGTACATACACACAGTGGACTATTACTCAGCCATGAAAAGGAACACCTTTGAGTCAGTTCTAATGAGGTGGATGAATCTAGAACCTATTATACAGAGTAAAGTAAGTCAGAAGGAGAAAGATAAATATATTCTAACACATATATATGGGATCTAGAAGAATGATACTGAATAATTTACTTACAGCACAGCAAAGAAGGAACAGATGTAGACTTGTGGACATGGGGAGAGGGGAGGAAAGGGTGAGATGTATGGAGAGAGTAACATGGAAACTTACATTGCCATATATAAAACAAATAGCCAACAGGAATTGGCTGTATGGCTCAGGAAACTCAAACAGGGGCTCTGTACCAACCTAGAGGGGTGGGATGGGAGGGCAATGGGAGGGAGGTTCAAAAGGGAAGGGATATATGTATACCTATGGCTGATTCATGCTGAGCTTTGACAGAAAACAACAAAATTCTGTAAAGCAATTATCCTTCAACAAAAAATAAATTAATTTAAAAATGTTGATTTCCTTCATAAGCAATTGCCAATGATTTTAAATTTAGTGGTGTGTGCATTTCTTCTATTAATATCACAGAACTCAAAGATATTCATAAGGTACATGAGAATAATGTTCCTTTTATTTCTTTCCTAAGGAAATGAATCATACCAACCAGTACTATCCAATATAAATGGAATGCAATTCACATATGTAGTTTTAAATTTTCTAATACCAGACCACCTAACCTACCTCTTGAGAAATCTGTATGCAGGTCAGGAAGCAACAGTTAGAACTGGACATGGAACAACAGACTGGTTCCAATTAGAAAAAGAAGTACATCAAAGCTGTATATTGTCACCCTGCTTATTTAACTTCTATGCAGAGTACATCATGAGAAATGCTGAACTGGAAGAAACACAAGCTGGAATCAAGATTGCTGGGAGAAATATCAATAACCTCAGATATGCAGATGACACCACCCTTATAGCAGAAAGTGAAGAGGAACTAAAAAGCCTCTTGATGAAAGTGAAAGAGGAAAGTGAAAAAGTTGACTTAAAGCTCAACATTCAGAAAACGAAGATCATGGCATCCGGTCCCATCACTTCATGGGAAATAGATGGGGAAACAGTAGAAACAGTGTCAGACTTTATTTTTTTGGGCTCCAAAATCACTGCTGATGGTGACTGCAGCCATGAAATTAAAAGACGCTTACTCCTTGGAAGAAAAGATATGACCAACATAGATAATATATTCAAAAGCAGAGACATTACTTTGCCGACTAAGGTCCTTCTAGTCAAGGCTATGGTTTTTCCAGTGGTCATGTATGGATGTGAGAGTTGGACTGTGAAGAAGGCTGAGTGCCGAAGAATTGATGCTTTTGAACTGTGGTGTTGGAGAAGACTCTTGAGAGTCCCTTGGACTGAAAGGAGATCCAACCAGTCCATTCTGAAGGAGATCAACCCTGGGATTTCTTTGGAAGGAATGATGCTAAAGCTGAAACTCCAGTACTTTGGCCACCTCATGCAGAGTTGACTCATTGGAAAAGACTCTGATGCTGGGAGGGATTGGGGGCAGGAGGAGAAGGGACGACCGAGGATGAGATGGCTGGATGGCATCACTGACTCGATGGACATGAGTCTGAGTGAGCTTCGGGAGATGGTGATGGACAGGGAGGCCTGGCGTGCTGAGATTCATGGGGTCGCAAAGAGTCGGACACGAGTGAGCGACTGAACTGAACTGAACTGAACTGAATGTCACATTTTAACAAAGTGAAAAAAAGCAAAATTAATTGTAATAATATATTTAATTTAATTTAATGTATCCAAAATATTGGGCTTCCCAGGTGGCTCACTGGTAAAGAATTTGCCTGCCAATTCAGGAAGCGCCAGAGATGTGTGTTTGATCCCTGAGCATGAAGATCCCCTGGAGGAGGAAGTAGCAACCCACTCCAGTATTCTTGCCTTGCCTGGAAAATCCCATAGACAGAGGAGCCTGGAGGGCTACAGTCCATGGAATCGCCAAGAGTCGGACATGACTGAGAGACTGGGCACACAAGCAAATTCAAAATATGATTTCAGCATGTGATCAATATAAAACACTATTAATAAGATAATTTTAAGCATCGTTTGTACCCACCCTCTGATGAGTGATTCTCACACTTCTGTTGCATCTTCATTTCAAATGGTCACATTCAAGACACACATTGTGTGGAGAGGCCATCGTGCTATACAGTGATGTACACCCATATCAAATGCAGACTGCATATGAGAAATTTGTATCATGTTTAATCTCAGCATAGGCTGCAAAAGCAGCAGGGCCATTCACTCCTGGGATTACTCGGGTTATCGGTAACTAGTTTTGGGTTATTGGCTTCAGAAGGGCTGCCTCTGCAGCATTCATGGGCCACGGCTGTCAGGACATCCTCTCATCTCAACAGATCCTGCACAGTAATTCCCAAGGCACGTCAGATCCTCCTGGATGGGGAAGAGAGCCTGGGGCACTCCAACTCAAATCCCCATTTACCTTAAAACAAGCCCTAAAACTGGCTTAAAAAACAAAAACCCCAGCTGACTTGAGATTTACATGTGACTTGTTGAGGAAAGGTAGGATGCAATCTATACTATCTGGTTTTACCAAAATAAATGATAGTACAAATATTTTTCTGATGGCCAGTATAATCTGGGATACAGTGAGAGAATGTCAAGGAACATGTCCCATCCCTGCAGCCCTTCTTTCTGTCAGCCTTTTAGTCTGCTGTGCTGTGCTAAGGATACTGGAGTGGGTAGCCTATCCCTTCTTCAGAGGATTTTCCCAACCCAGGAACTGAACTGGGGTCTCCTGCACTGCAGGCAGATTCTTTACCAACTGAGCTACCTGGGAAGCCCACAGAGCTTGCTAACTTGTCATATAATATTCTCTGGTGGGCACAATGTTTCTTTTTTTTAAATTTTTATTTTTACTTAATTTTACTTGACAATACTGTATTGGTTTTGCCATACATTGACATGAATCCACCACGGGTGTAGTCACAAAATTTGGTGCCAAAAAGAAAACTGATAACTCAGTTTAATCCCTAGTTCAAGTCCCTTACATTTTATGAAACTCCCACTCCAATAATAATGAGAATAACAATCACTCATCCATTTAGAATTTTCTGGTAAATTCAAAATCCCCCTGCCCCTCCTCATTTGGAGGATGACTGAGTTGGTAGGGGCAATGGCAGGGCCCTCTCACACAGTCCGCTTCCTGCGCTCCTAGCTAGGAGGACACCTCCCCAGCTTGGGCGTTCCAGCAGCATCTTCTACAGGGTCTGGTCAAGGCCCCTCTCTGGGAGCGGTCCCTGTTCTTGACTAGGGCCTTCCAGATCCTGGCCCTCAACCTCACACTGCAGGGAATGTTTGCCATCTTGCCCATACTCCAGAGAGCTGAGGAACTCCACAGGCCCAGTGTGGAGCTGGAGTGGGGACTGTGTAGAAGAATGAGGGGTCTTAGTGGAGAAGATAACCCCCCAGCCCTCCATCAGTGCCTAGCTGTCTTGCTGTCTCCCAGTTCCTCTCCATCTCACTTATAAGATCTTGAGCAAGTATTTTCCTGAAACCTTTTTGTCTGTATATGCCTCTGGAGTTGCTTACTATTTCTAAAACTTAAAAGCTGAGAATTTGAAACTTTTATGTCCAGAGCTGGCTAAGCTGGTTCCCCCAAAGCCATAGCAGCCTCCTGCCAGCCCATGGAGAGGCAGACTACTGGCGACAAATGCAGTTACCTGATGAGGCAGGGCCTGTCAGCTCATCATTGGGAGCTACAGCTCTGGGGCATGGAGTCAGATGGTTCATTCGTTTCCACAAAGCAAAGGCTGTGTGAATAACTGAAGATATTTTGGCACTCTAAGACTTCAAAGCTGGTTCAGTCACCAAAGCACATAAGACGTTTCTCCTCTTTCCCCTCTTCAGTTCAGTTCAGTTCAGTTCATTCACTCAGTCTGAAACTCTTTGCAACCCTATGGACTGAAGCACACCAGGCTTCCCTGTCCGTAAACAACTCCCTGAACTTGTTCAAACTCATGTTGATCAAGCCGGTGATGCCATCCAACCACCTCATTCTCTGTAATCCCCTTCCCCTCCT
The DNA here is from genome assembly GCF_001704415.2 of Capra hircus. Lineage (NCBI taxonomy): Eukaryota > Metazoa > Chordata > Mammalia > Artiodactyla > Bovidae > Capra > Capra hircus. Next base: position 2,347,331 of record NC_030828.1, read on the forward strand.
GCTTTCTATCTTCCCCAGCATCAGGGTCTTTGCCAAAGAGTCAGCTCTTCACATCAGGTGGCCAAAGTATTGGAACTTCAGTTTCAATATCAGTCCTTCCAGCGAATATTCAGGACTGATTTCCTCTAGGATTGAATGATTTGATTTCCTTGCAGTCCAAGGGACATTCTTCTCTAACACCACAGTTCAAAAGCAATAATTTTTCGATGTTCAGCTTTCTTTATGGTGCAATTCTCACATCCATATCTGACGGCTGGAAAAAACATGGCTTTGACTAGATGGACCTTTGTTGGCAAAGTAATGTCTCTGCTTTTTAATATGCTGTCTAGGTTTTTCATGGCTTTTTTTCCATGGGTCAAGTGTCTTTTAATTTCATGACTGCAGTCACCATCTGCAGTATTTTGGTGCCCCAAAAATAGTCTGTTACCATTTGCATTGTTTACCCATCTATTTGCCATGAAGAAATGGGACTGGATACCATGATCTTCGTTTATTGAATGTTGAATTTGAAGCCAGCTTTTTCACACTCCTCTTTCACATTCATCAAGAGGCTCTTTAGTTCCTCTTCACTTTCCTCCATAAGGGTGGTGTCATCTAAAACTCTGAGGTTATTGCTATTTCTCCCTGAAATCTTGATTCCAGCTTGTGCTTCATCCAGACCAGCATTTCTCATGATGTATTCTGCATAGAAGTTAATCAAGCAGGATGACAATACATGGCCTTGAAGTACTCCCTTCCCAATTTGGAACCAATTCATTGTACTATGTCCAGTTCCAATTGTTGCTTGTTGACCTGCATGCAGATTTCTCAGGGGCCAGGTAAGGTGGTCTGGTATTCTCATCTCTTGAAGAATTTTCCAGTTTGTTGTGATCCACACATTCAAAGGCTTTCAGTTCAGTTCAGTCACTCAATTGTGTCCGACTCTTTGTGACCCCATGAATTGCAGCACGCCAGGCCTCCCTGTCCATCACCAACTCCCAGAGTTCACTCAGATTCATGTCCATTGAGTCAGTGATGCCATCCAGCCATCTCATCCTCGGTCGTCCCCTTCTCCTCCTACCCCCAATCCCTCCCAGCATCAGAGTCTTTTCCAGTGAGTCAACTCTTCACATGAGGTGGCCAAAGTACTGGAGTTTCAGCTTTAGCATCATTCCTTCCAAAGAAATCCCAGGGCTGATCTCCTTCAGAATGGACTGGTTGGATCTCCTTTCAGTCCAAGGGACTCTCAAGAGTCTTCTCCAACACCACAGTTCAAAAGCATCAATTCTTCAGTGCTCTGCGTTCTTCACAGTCCAACTCTCACATCCATACATGACCACAGGAAAAACCATAGCCTTGACTAGAAGGACCTTAGTCGGCAAAGTATTGTCTCTGCTTTTGGATATACTATCTAGGTTGGTCATAACTTTTCTTCCAAGGAGTAAGTGTTTTTTAATTTCATGGCTGCAGTCACCATCTACAGCGATTTTGGAGCCCACAAAAATAAAGTCTGACACTGTTTCCACTGTTTCCCCATCTATTTCCCATGAAGTGATGGGACCGGATGCCATGATCTTCGTTTTCTGAATGTTGAGCTTTAAGCCAACATTTTCACTCTCCTCTTTCACTTTCATCAAGAGGCTTTTTAGCTCCTATTCACTTTCTGCCATAAGGGTGGTGTCATTTGCATATCTGAGGTTATTGATATTTCTCCAAGCAATCTTGATTCCACCTTGTATTTCTTCCAGTCCAGCGTTTCTCATGACGTACTCTGCATAGAAGTTAAATAAGCAGGGTGACAATATACAGCCTTGACGTACTCCTTTTCCTATTTGGAACCAGTCTGTTGTTCCATGTCCAGTTCCAACTGTTGCTTCCTGACCTGCATACAGATTTCTCAAGAGGCAGGTCAGGTGTTCTGGTATTCCCATCTCCTTCAGAATTTTCCACAGTTTATTGTGATCCACACAGTCAAAGTCTTTGGCATAGTCAATAAAGCAGAAATAGAGGTTTTTCTGGAACTCTCTTGCTTTTTCCATGGTCCAGCAGATGTTGGCAATTTGATGTCTGGTTCCTCTGCCTTTTCTAAAACCAGCTTGAACATCAGGAAGTTCATGATTCATGTATTGCTGAAGCCTGGCTTGGAGAATTTTGAGCATTACTTTACTAGCATGCGAGATGAGTGCAATCGGGCGGTAGTTTGAGTATTCTTTGGCATTGCCTATCTTTGGGATTGGAATGAAAACTGACTTTTTCCAGTCCTGTGGCCACTGCTGAGTTTTCCAAATTTGCTGGCATATTGAGTGCAGCACTTTCACAGCATCATCTTTCAGGATTTGAAGCAGCTCAAGTGGAATTCCATCACCTCCACTAGCTTTGTTCATAGAGATGCTTTCCAAGACCCACTTGACTTCACATTCCAGGATGTCTGGCTCTAGATTAGTGATCACACCATCGTGGTTATCTGGGTCGTGAAGATCTTTTTTGTACAGTGCTTCTGTGTATTCTTGACACCTCTTCTTAATATCTTCTGCTTCTGTTTATTCCAGACCATTTCTGTCCTTTTTCGGGCCCATCTTTGCAAAAAATATTCCCTTGGTATCTCTAATTTTCTAGAAGAGATCTCTAGTCTTTCCCATTCTGTTCTTTTCCTCTGTTTCTTTGCATTAATCGCTGAAGAAGGCTTTCTTATCTCTTCTTGCTATTCTTTGGAATTCTGCATTCAGATGCTTATATCTTTCCTTTTCTCCTTTGCTTTTCCCCTCTCTTCTTTTCACAGCTATTTGTAAGGCCTCCCCAGGCAGCCATTTTGCTTTTTTGCATTTCTTTTCCATGGGGGTGGTCTTGATCCCTGTCTCCTGTACAATGTCACGAACCTCATTCCACAGTTCATCAGGCACTCTATCTATCACATCTAGGCCCTTAAATCTCTTTCTCACTTCCACTGTATAATCATAAGGGATTTGATTTAGGTCATACCTGAATGGTTTAGCAGTTTTCCCTGCTTTCTTCAATTTAAGTCTGAATTTGGTATTGAGGAGTTCATGATCTGAGCCGCAGTCATCTCCTTGTCTTGTTTTTGTTGACTGTATAGAGCTTCTCCATCTTTGGCTGTGAAGAATAGAATCAATCTGATTTCAGTGTTGACCATCTGATGATGTCCATGTGCAGAGTCTTCTCTCGTGTTGTTGGAAGAGGGTGTTTGCTATGACCAGTGCATTTTCTTGGCAAAACTGTATTAGTCTTTGCCCTGCTTCATTCTGCATTCCAAGGCCAAATCTGCCTGTTACTCCGGGTGTTTCTTGACTTCCCACTTTTGCATTCCAGTCCCCTATAATAAAAAGGACATCTTTTTTGGGTGTTAGTTCCAAAAGGTCTTGTAGGTCTTCATAAAACCGTTCAACTTCAGCTTCCTCAGCATTACTGGTTGGGGCATAGACTTGGATAACTGTGATATTGAATGGTTTGCCTTGGAAATGAACAGAGATCATTCTGTCATTTTTGAGATTGCATCCAAGTACTGCATTTGGGACTCTTTTGTTGACCATGATGGCTACTCCATTTCTTCTGAGGGATTCCTGCCCGCAGTAGTAGATATAATGGTCATCTGAGTTAAATTCACCCATTCCAGTCCATTTTAGTTCGCTGATTCCTAGAATGTTGACGTTCACTCTTGCCATCTCCTATTTGACCACTTCCAATTTCCCTTGATTCATGGACCTGACATTCCAGGTTCCTATGCAATATTGCTCTTTACAGCACCAGACCTTGCTTCTACCACCAGTCACATCCACAACTGGGTATTGTTTTTGCTTTTGCTTCGTCCCTTCATTCTTTCTGGAGTTATTTCTCCACTGATCTCCAGTAGCATATTGGGCACCTACTGACCTGGGGAGTACCTCTTTCAGTATCCTATCATTTTGCCTTTTCATATTGTTCATGGGGTTCTCAAGGCAAGAATACTGAAGTGGTTTGCCATTCCCTTCTCCAGTGGACCACATTCTGTCAGTACTAAAGTTATGCTTAGTAAATATTTAATCCAATTTTCTGTTGATGGGTGGGGCTTTGTCCCCTCCCTGTAGTTTGGCCTGAGGCCAAACTATGGTAGGGATAAAGGCAGTAATGATGACTTCCTTCAAATTGGTTTATGTTAGCATGGCTCTGAGGACTGTTGTACTGAGTGTTCCTGAACCCATGGCTGGCCACCATCGACCCACACCTCTACCAGAGACTTTCAGACACTCACAGGAAAGTCTGCTATTTTGCTTTATTGACCACCCCAATGCCTTTGACTCTGGACCACCAAAAAAAAAAAAAAAAAAAAAAACTGTTGAAAATTCTCAAGATATGGGAATACCAGACAACATTACCTGCCTACTGAGAAATCTGTATTCAGGTCAAGAAGCAACAGTTAGAACTGCACATGGAACAACAGACAGGTTCCAAATCGGGAATGGAGTACATCAAGGCTGTATATTGTCACTCTGCTATTTAACTTATATGCAGAGTACATCATGCAAAATGCCAGGCTGGATGAAGGACAAGCTGGAATCAAGATTTCAGGGAGAAATATCAATAGCCTCAGATATGCAGATGACACCACCCTTACAGCAGGAAGAAAAGAAAATCTAAGGAGGTTCTTGATGAAAATAAAAGAGGACAGTGAAAAAGCTGGCTTAAAACTCAACATTCAGAAAACAAAGACCATGGCATCCCTTTCCATCACTTCATGAAGAATATGTGGGGAACAATGGAAACAGTATCAGACTTTATTTTGGAGGGCTCCAAAATCACTGCAGATAGTAACTGTAGCCATGAAATTAAAAGACACTTGTACCTTGGAAGAAGAGCTATGACCAACCTAGACAACATATTAAAAAGCTGAAACATTACTTTGCCAACAAAGGTCCATCTAGTCAAAACTATGGTTTTTCCAGTAGTCATGTATGGGTGTGAGAGTTGGACTGTAAAGAAAACTGAGCACCAAAGAATTTATGCTTTTGAACTGTGTTATTCGAGAAGACTCTTGAGAGTCCCTTGGATTGCAAGGAGATCAAATCAGTCAATCCTAAAGGAAATCAGTCCTGAATATTCATTGGAAGGACTGGTGCTGAAGCTCTAATACTTGGCCACCTGACATGAAGAACTGACTCATTTGAAAAGACTCTGTTGCTGGGAAAGATTGAAGGTGGGAAGAGAAGGGGATGACAGAGGATGAGATGGTTGTATGGCATCACTGACTCAATGGACACGAGTTTGTGTAAACTCCAGGAGTTGATGATGGACAGAGTGGCCTGGCATGCTGCAGTCCATGGGGTCCCAAAGAGTTGCACACAACTGAAACTGAACTGAATCGATGCAAGTCTGGCTCAGTCTTTTGAGGGGTCTGTGCTCTTTTCTCTTGGGTCCTTGTGCACACAAGATTTTGTCTGTGCTCTCAAAGAGTCTGTTTCCCCAGTCCTGTGGGATTTCTTTAATCAAATCCCACTGGGCTTCAAAGTCAAATTCTCTGGGGGTTTTCAGTCCCTTTGTGGGATCCCCAAGTTGGGAAGTCTGTTGTGTGCCGTAGAAGCTTGGCAACATTTTCACAACACCTTTGGTATAGTTGTTCTCCAGTTTGTGGGTTGTCTCCTTCATGGCTGTATGGTGGGGCTGATGGCGACCTCCTCCAAGAGGACTGATGCCACATGCTGCACCTCCCAGGTCTGCTGCAGCCAGAGCCCTGTCCCTGCATCAGGCCACTGCTGACCCATGCCTCTTTAGCTAGCACTCAAGCAGTCAAGGGCCAGTCTGACTCGGTCTCTTGTGGGGTCTCTGGGTCCTGGAGTGCACAAGGTTTTGTGTGAGCCCTCTGAGCATTTCTGGCAGGTATGGAGTTTGATGCTAAACACAATTTCTCCCTTCCTGCTATCTTGTTGGGGCTTCTCCTTTGCCCTTGGATGTTGGGTATCTTTTTGGTGGGGATCCTACATTCTTCTGTTGTTGATTGTTCAGTGGTTAGTTGCAACTTTGGAGTTCTCACAAGACGTGATGAACACATGTCTTTCTACTCCACCATCTTGTGTGAGCCTACAGTAGCTGCTCCCAAAAGTGAGTTCCCCTCTTTGGCCCTCTCAGATCTTCTGATTAGCAAATAAAATGGAATAAAGGAGATTAGCAGGAGAAGATCAGATGCGTTAAGTGCACACTGGAATTCATGTTAATATGAAGAACTCCAAAGACAGCAAAGCAAGGAAGAGCTGAGGATGCAGGGCTTCAAGGGGAAGTAAGGTAACTCACAGAGACAAAAAGAATTAATGTTTGGTAAACAAGTGTTTCTGGGCCATTCAAACACAAGGGGACTCAGAGAGGACTCTGATCAAGTGGGTGTTGCTGGGTTTCTCCCTATTCATTACACCCAATGCTTCACTATAGTTTACTGGGGCAAAGGCGCCTTCTTGGAACAGGCCTCTTTTCTGAAATTCTTATGGGTTGTTAGGGGGAAGTTCAAAGGTTCTTCCTGAATCTTTTGAGTCTTGACTGTTCTCAGCTCAAAATCATCCACGTGCCAGAGTAGCGTCTCTTGAGGCAGCCTTCCCAGAGACCCAGCACTCCCATAAGATTCTTCAGTAAATTACTTTAAAACAATTTGTATGAATCACACTTTGAAAAGCAATTTCAGAAATATAAGGTCTACAATGAACTCATTGTATTTAGGCCAAGCAAAGAAAAGAGGCTATTGCAAAGTTTCTACCTTAACTGAAATAGACATGGGTTTGAAATAAAGGTGATTCACCCAGTGTTCTCCATGAGCAGGAGATTCAGCTGACAGGTCTGCTCCCAGAGATGGTTCTAAGGAACTCTGAGTTCTCTGAGCTCTCCTGAAACAACAAGCCTTCTGATGATTATTGCAGATCATGTTTGGGTTGAGGCTCATCTAACTATGGGAGCCAGGATACAAAAGTTTCTTGATGCTCATTTGGTTTTGTGACTCTCACAGAATTTGAGTTTTAAAAACCCACAAAGCTCTGAAGATTATTCCTGGTATCACTTTGATAGTCAGATAGAATTATTTATCAGCTTAGATAAAGTAAAATAATGTTTCATTTACATATTGTTTCTGACCTGATCCTGCCGTTGTCTTTAGAAATGCTTTCACTTTCCAAGCAATAGCACAGTGGTATGCAGAAGGGAAATGAGGGCTGTTGTTTGGAGGAATTATTGAAAGTCCCCAATTCCTGCTGGAACTGCTAAGGATACTCATGGACTTTGTCCAGTTCCAGGTTTGGAGAGCCGGGCTGTTTGTCAAAGAGAAGCTGGAGAAGGAGCTGGTGAGAGGCCTAGGAGAGCAACAGGGCCCGTTTCTTTCTCCTGGAGAATGATAATGTCCAGGGGAGGTCTGCAAAGCTCTCTGTGCCTCTGCAAAGCTGGTGTGCTGTTACACAGGCTGCCTCCTTCAGGGTTTTGAACTCATCCTGGATGAATGAATCCCCGTGTTCCCTGTGTTATTTGTTATGATTCTGCAGATGTATCACACAGAGTTGCACTTTCTCTTTGAAAGATTAGAATGCCTGGCAGCCCCGCCTCTGGAGATCATGGCTGAGACCTGTAGTTCCTCTCCTTTGTCATCCCTGGGCACTTGCCATGGCTTCACACCCACAGAGTGAGGGAGAACACACCTGTGGCCCTGGCTCTGTTCTCCAGGTCAGCAGTCCTGCCCTTGGAGGTTTGGCTAGAAAGCATCTTTCACTGCTGCTTGGGAAAAGGCCACTGTGGCCCAGTTGTTGGCACTCAAGACCCGCCTTATTACTTTGGTGCCATGTGGCCTATGCCTCTTTTGTCCTTCTGTTTACTTTATGGAAGTCTGAGCATTCTCCAATTGCAGCCTCTGGGCTCCAGGGCCTCAGCTGACACCCTACCCTGTCATTGATAGAGTGCAGCTGTCTCCCCAGACTAGTCTCTGCAAGGACGGCAACATGACCTGTGAAGGGCAGATCTAACCACTGTCCCCTCCCTGTCCTGGGCCTGTGCACCCTGCTCAGATGCCTGTCACCCTCCCCCTCTCCTTCTGAGCTCCAAATGCCCCAGTCACTCTTTGGCTGCTCTGAGGTGCTGTGCTCCCTCCCTGTGCCCTGCTGTTCCCTTTGGTCCCAACCTCCCTGGCAAGGTGGTCAATTCTTACGTTACCTTACCTCAGCTGTGATCAACCAGGCCAGGGCACATCTGTCATCACCAACTTTCCCAAGCCCCAAGGACTGTCTGGATCACTGCAATAATGTCACGCAAGATGACTCCTGCCCCCTCACTAGTCTGAGGCCTCTTTGAGGAAGAGCCACATCTGTCTTTGTTCACAATTGCTTGCTCAGCAGGTCTGCATAAACAACCAGTGCATCAGATGAAAGAACCAGTGGACCGCAGCGTGATGTCCTTGGGCACCCCCTGCTCCTCCACTCCACCCCGCACCTGAGCGTGCTGCGCATGTGCGCATGCTCAGTCGCTTCAGTTGTGTCTGCCTCTTTGCAACCCTATGGACTGTAGCCTGCCAGGCTCCTCTGACCATGGGATTCTCCAGGAAGAATACTGGGGTGGGGTGCCACACCCTCCTCCAGGGGATCCTCCAGACCCAGGGATTGAATTCGTGTCTCTTACCTCTCCTGCTTCAGCAGGCAGGTTCTTTACTGCTAGCGCCACCTGGGAAGTCCCTGGGCATAACTTGCTTGATTATATATAATTTGTCTAAATCAATTGCACCACAGTGATGAATACGGAATGAAGATGTTTAAGGAATCACACATGATAAAACATATGGGGCTTTCCTTGGACAGACCCCCCCAGGTCTTCAGTCTGCCTTTTGTCTGCAGAAAACCTTTAGCCAAAGAATGAATTTAATCAAAGAAGTGAGAAAATGTGGATGCAAAGGAAAGAAAGCAGTCAAACAGGACCAAACAATAATAGTTTGGTCATTAAATAAAGTAAAAAACCTTTAGTTCTTTCTCAAGGGCTATAGATAATACTCAGCTATAAACTTTGAGCTGTTTTTTAGATACTAAAACCCCCACCAGCTGGAAAAAGTTATCTACATTATAACCAGACTGTAGCTATGACATACGTGTGTGCTAAGTCACTTCAGTCTGTGACCTTATGGACCTAAGCTGTCACAATTCTAAGAACTGGTTCCAAGGAAATGGGAAAAAAAACCCTAGAACTAAAGATCGACTTTACTTAAAACAATGAAAATGACCATGATCAGACCACCACATGTCTGTTAGAACTGAATGTGCTATTGTGCATGTAGCTGTTTCCTCTTCTATATGCCTCTGAAACTCCCCTTTATTAATAAAAACTCTTGCCCACTGATCAGCAGGAGCTAGTTTCCCTTTGGACACGAATCCGCTGTCTCCCCTGGTTGCCAGCCTCCGAAATAAAGCAACCATTCCTTTCTACGAATATTGCCTAAGTACTGGCTTTCAAGTGGTAAACAGCTGTACCCGAGTTTCAGTAACACAGAATGTTCTGAAGTCATTTGCAGCAAACATTACTGTTGTGCATTGGTTACAATTTCAAATCTACTTGTTTATGCTTCCTGCTTACCTAAGTAGGTCTCTCCGAATGTCTTGAGACACTGGTTTCTGCTTCAGCCAGGCCTTTCTTGGTGACAGTGGGGTTGAGCCGGGCAGCAGTCTCGGGAAGGAAGGGACGTCTGGTCCTGCCTTGGAGAGGACACTCCTTGTAGGCAGTGGTGCAAGCCCTGAGCTCCTCTCTGCTGGCACCCTTCTCTTAGTGAATGGGACTTAGTCTTTGCATAAGCAGCTGGACTTCAGCCCTTGACTGGCTAAGTGGAAGTGAAAGTGATTACAAGGACAAACTTGCAGACAGGTACACATCAGCTAACTTGGGACTTTATTCCTTTCACCTCCTTTCTGCCTGGAACAACAGTGTAATTAATCTATTATTGGTTTGAAGTGTGTTATTCATTTATTGGCTTATTGAGAACCATTATTTTGTATGCTATTGGCTTGTGAAATATTGTAAGTTATAATCTAGCAGTGAAGTTGTGTTTAATACATTATTGGCAAAAACAAGCTCTGTCTTTGAGAATAATTTGACTCAAAACCAAACAGTTATTTAAAAAAAATAACAAAACCGAAAGCAATTTAATAAAAAAAAATAATCCCTCCAAAACAATTTGCTATTTGGCATTATATTTTTAAGATTTTTAAAACCCCCTTCTCCCATCCACACGTGATGGCTGCTGCCAGGGTCCAGTCTACACCAACTGTGTGTTTGCTGATGACAATGATGACGGCATCTTTAGTCCACAGGTGATCGATCTTCACAGTGACAGACCTGAGGCTTTGTGATGAAAGAGAAAGGCAAGCACCACAAGAGGCAGCAACGCTTTCTGGATAAAAGCAATTGTTCCAGTGTAGTTATCCTAAGTGCTTTTATTGGATTTCAAAATTTTTTAGTTAGTAATCCTTGTGGGAGATACACGACAGCATCACTGAGCAGGTATTTGATTGACACTGGACTGGCTGTCAGCCATGCTGGCTCACCGTGCCAGTGTCTGGCACACTCACCACGGTCACACTCACTTTTGCACAGGCGCTCAGAGTTCCTGTGCTAACACCTCCTTGCTCTCTGTTCTTGGAGGCAAGTGCTGGCTTTTCTGAATCTTTGATAAATCAGTGATTTAATAAGGAGATGTTGCCTTATACTTTCTGATGGCTATCTTAGCAAAGTGGGCTTTTTGTAGACAGTTCTGAGGTAAGTATAGGGCAGATCAAATTCAGAGGCAACTCTTCTTGCTGCATGGGTGCTTTCCCCAAATACACGATCCCATCCAGTCTCCATGGCACTCTGGTGGTACAGGGTTTGCTGCACACATTTTTCATATGTGAAGTCTGAGACTTGGACAGGATAGAAGGCTTGCCAAGGTCAGGTCTGGCAATTATGTCTTCTGACCGGGAGGCCCACACTGCATAGCTATTCCTTGCAATTTTTTTTTTTTTTTCGGTGTGTGTGTGGAATCCAAGAGATGCAAGGCCAACTTCAGCTTTTGCAAACAGTCAAAAGAGAAAGCCAGCAGAGGCAGGTAAAACCTGACTTCTTAAATACACTGCGAAGGTGCTTATGCTCCAAGCAGTGTACAAACTGAGTCCAAGAATTTCCAAGTGAACCACATCAAGAATGCCGTTGGGCAAATCCTTCTTGAATCTTATTTGTTCAGTAATTGGTGGCATTTATCTGTTATAATTTGTCAACTGAAAAAGCAAACAACTTGAACTCATTTGCAGAAAACTGCATCTGGAAAGACCAACAGAATAATCATGAGGGAAATGTTGCTGGAAACCACTAAGCAGGCAATTACAAGAAGAGGAAAGATGAGCTGTGTTTCAGTCTGTGCTGTTGAGTGGTCCCGGGAAATGCCAGTGGCCAATGAGAAATCAAGTTGAAATTCACACTCAGCCAGTCAAGTAGCTTATCATATATGGAAATGTGGGAGAGAGCAAGAGAGCAAGAGAAGCAGGGAGGGGAGATGCCTGGGGACTCTGAATCTCTGAGGCGAGAGAACATGCTGCCCACCAGCAAAGAGCAGGTGGTGTCCGTTGCTGTTTAGTTGCTCAGTTGTGTCTGAGTCTTTGTAACTCCATGGATTCTAGCTAGCCAGGCTCCTCTGTCCATGGGATTCTCCAGGCAAGAATACTAGAGTGGGTTGCCATTTCCTTCCTCAGGAAATCTTCCTGACCCAGGAGTTGAACCCACATCTCCTGCACTAGCAGGCAGATTCTTTACCATTGAGCCACCAGGGATTTTCACAAAGAAATAACCGGCAAAGAGCAGGTATATTCCATTGAAAATTAGGACAGACTACAGAGCAATCCAAATGTGAAACAATTCCTTCTTTTTTTCTTCTGCAAAACATCCTTTACAATAAAAGGCGATGGACCCCAGGCCATGCCGCATGTTTTAAGAAACAGAGCATTAGAGCCTTCCTCCCTCCATCCTCCCTTCCCTCTCTTCATCCTCTGTTCTTCCTTCCATGTGTGTCTTTGGATAGCCCTCCCATTTCTTCTCTCCTTCCCTCCCTCCATACTTCTATTTATTTTTCCAGCCATCCACCCACCCACTAGCATACATTCAAAAAATATCTTTATATTGCCTATGATGTTCCAGGGACACAGTTCTGGGAATACAGCCATTGGTCATAGCAACATGGCTCCATTTCTTCCGGAGTTTACCGTCTCAGGTGGGTACAGATGGGACCAAAGCACGAGAGCTCTTCCTGGTCAGTGCAGATACACCTCCCTTGCGGAGCTCTGCAGCAGACACCGTGACGTTCCCGGCTGCCGTTGCTGCTCCAGGCTGCACTCTCATAAAGCCTACAGAGTGCATCCTGTTTTGAAGACTTCATGTACAGTGACTGACTTAATTCCGTGACAGCCTTATGAGGTTTGCGCTGTTTTACCGTTTAACTAATGAGGAAATCGAGCCGCAGGAACACGTGGTGAGTGCCACGGGGTCCTAGCCTGTGGCAGAGGGTCACCCCTCTCCCCTCAGCTTCTCTCCCCCTGCTCTCCAGGAGTTTCTCTCCTGGCCTGTCTGTCTGCGCTGCATGCCACATCCCCTCCCCAGAGGAATCTGAGGATGTGCGCCCACTATAGAAAAATTCTGTTTGCTCAAGAAGCTTGGGCCACATTCATAAGGAAATAAAATATTTATTCCTCTGAAACTCATTTTGTCCCTTATTCTTATAAATCCCTTCTTTGCCATCAGCGGAAGTGACTGGAGAAGCAACACGTGTGAGTCCTGGGTCAAAGCATCCTGAGAACGAATGATGCCGTCTCTCCTGATGAGCAGCAGTCTGAGTGCGTTTGCCAGTAGTGACGCTGGGCCCTGGGGTGGAGATCTGGGCAGGGTTGCTCTCAGCGCACTGTGCGCAGAGAACTGAGGCGGTAGAATGAAAGGATACTCCCATCCTACAGCCACAGGCTGCAAAGGAAGGAGGAGATGCTAAGCTTTTTATTTCTAGACAGCTCTCCAGGGCAGTCCTGCTCACAGCATCTCTACTGAGCTGCTCTTATTTCTAGCTTGTCATCTGTTCAGCACAGATTTGCTGCTCTCTGCCATCATACTCTAGAGGTTCAGGCTTCCTGATATGCTGTGGTTCTTTCTCCAGCTTGGACTGTTCATCTTTATTTTCACAGGAAGATTCTCCAATGACTAAGCCCCATGGTGGCCATCCTCTGTTCTGACCTCCACATCTGCAGAAACCACACTTTCTCAGATCATCTGCGACACCATGATCAAATGCTATCAGTTTTTCCATGCTATATTTTTCATATTTGTAGCCAGCATTCAATCTGACCCTTGAAAGGTTTTCCATCCTGGTCTAAACGATGTTACATTTGTGGTCCTGCTCACATCCTAAGGCTCTTTTTTGGCCCCTTTTATGTTCCTACTTTTGACTGCAGACATTCCTAGCCCCTCTCTTACTATGCCCTCTCTTGGAAACCTCAGACATTCTCACAGCTTTAGCCATTATTTCTATAAACATGATTCCGAAATTCCTATTTCTAGTGTGTCTCCTCTCTACAGCAGCAGCCCTATTCTTCTCTATAGTACTTTTAAATTAGACCCAAAATAATTACAAACCAAGCTTCCTTCTTTCATATCAGCCTGCTTTCTTTCCAGGATTCTGTCTCTGAAGGTTGTGTCATCCTTTCTCTTGGAGTCACACTTCATGCTCCTTCCCATGGTCTGCATCCCACCGGTCTCTCCTTCCCTTGCTGATTTTGCTCCTTGCTTCTGCTTCTTCCTTCCCATTTTCTGCCACCATTTTAACTTCAAGCTTGATTGTCCTCACTTCAAGCCTTTATTTCAGTCAACTTTTTGTTGGTGTTGGGTAGAAAGACATTGTCCTGTACCCATCTAGATTCTTCTGGGTGGTTTCAGAATTAAATTGACATGAGACAGATTAACAGAAGAAAATAAAAGTTTGGTAACAAGTATATATGGGAGCTTCCCAGGTGGTGCTAGTGGTAAAGAACCTGCCTGTCAATGCAGGAGACCAAAGAGATGTGGGTTCAATCCCTGGGTTGGGAAGATCCACTGGAAGAGGGCATGACAACCCACTCCAGTATTCTTGCCTGCAAAATGTCATGGACCGAAGAGCCTGGTGGACTAGAGTCTATAGGGTTGCAAAGAGTTGGACATGACTGAAGCAATTTAGCACGCACATACATGAGAGACCCAGGAAAACTAACTCCCCAAATGACTGAAGCCCTCGCCTTAAATACCATCTTCAGCTAAAGACAAAAATAGAAGTAGTGGTTTAGGACTTCAAAGGGAAGAAAGACACTTCACGTGAAGATAGAAGAGCGTTTGTTACTTAAATGGTTGCTGGGTCAAGCAGAGACAATGAGAAACAGAGATGAACTTTAGAAAACAGACTTTACTGGGTTTCTCCCCGTCTCCATGCCTACTGTATACTACACTCATCTATGGTGATAGCTCCTCTGTCTGCAACAGGTCTGTAGACAGGTCCTCTGTCTACATTCTCATTTTATTTTTTAAATATATACAACTTCACCTGTCAATTATATGCTGTTAAAACTGGGAAAATATATGAAGCAAAATTTGATAATATTGAAAAGAGAAATACAACTCTACAATAAGAATTGGAGAAATCAATATCTCATCCTCAATACTGGATAGAACAACCAGACAGAAGTAAGGAACTAGAGGACTTTAACAATGCAAACCAGGTAGAGTGTTCTGGTTTGCCATTCCCTTCTCCAGGCAAATCAACTATACCCCAATATAAAATATCCAACAACAAAATACACATTCTTCTTAAGTATACATGCAAAATTAAACAGTAAGAGCCAAAAGGTGGAATCAACCCATGTGTCCACTGACAAATAAATGGATTTAAAACAGATATATATATACATATATATATATATATATATATATATATATACATGTATCTTACTAACCCCATATAAATATATACACACAGACAAATTTGAAAGACTGTTACATGTGGGAAGTAGACTTATTTTTGAGGTGTCCTACAGGGCACAGCTTGACCAAATAGAGAAGGCATAAGGAACTAGCTTTTGGCTTAAGGACAGTTGGTGGAAAAAAATCAAGCAAAAGTAAGAAGGCCACTGCTGTAGCTGTTGTAAAGGGAATTCAGGCAACAGGTCCTCTTCAGCACTTGTTAATCTTATGACAGAATGTGTTAACTGTAGTTTTAATGTTTCAGCTAATATAAGAGGGAAATTGGATCTAATAAGATATTTGTTCTCATCTTGTTCCTACCTCTTCACCCCTCCTTCTTCCCAAAGTTAGTTTCATAGATGAGTAGGTGGGTGGTGGTTGGTTGTATCTTTGATATATATCAGTGAATAAAATGGTGATGCACAGGAGGCCTGGTGTGCTGCAGTCCATGGAGTCGCAAAGAGTCAGACACAACTGAACTGAACTGAATGAATAAAACAAACACCTAAGCCAGTTCCTGTCACATACTAAACACCCAAATATTTGAATGAAGAATGAGTAAAAACTCATGAAGTGTTTAATTTTACTGTCCTCTGCCTCAATATTAGCTGCTGCAGCCAGATACAGGTGACCTGTATTGACATCAGAGGTGTTTTTGCATGTGATGAGTCACTCTTACAATTTTCTACATTTTAAAGAGAAATAAATGTGGGAAGATTTTCAAGTATAGCACTGAAAGATCTAGAGTTCATTGAGTTGGGTAACTAGGAGGTTCTGTGCTGGTGCTACTCTTAAAAATGTATTTATTTTATTTACTTTTGGTTGCACTGGGTCTCCATCGCTGCACTTGGGCTGTCTCTAGTTGTGGCCAGTGGGGGCTTTTCTCCAGGTGTAGTGCATGGCTTCTCGGTGCAGTGGCTTCTGTTGTGGAGCACAGGCTCTAGGCTTCCAGGCTTCAGTGCTGTGGAACGTGGGTTCAGGAGGTGTGGCACACTGACTTAGCTGCTCTGTGGCAGAAGGGGTCTTCCTGGACCAGGGATCAAACCCGTGTGCCCTGCATTGGCAGGCTGATTCTTATCCACTGTACCACCAGGGAAGTCCTGTGCTGGTTCTGCTATTGTTTAGAAAGAAAGATGTGGTCTTGCGGTTAGTAAGACAGATGATTTTTGTCGTTGCTGTTTAGTCGCTAAGTTATGTCCGACTCTTTGTGACCTCACAGACTGCAGCCTGCCAGACTTCTGTGTCCATGGGATTTCTCAGGCAAGAATGCTATAGTGGGTTGCCATGTCTTTCTCCTCTCTATCTACATTCTTTAGGCAATTAGGAGGAAGGTTATCTGATACACCCTTGAAAACTTTTTAAAAGCATACCTTCATTATACATGTTCCCTTGAAAGTGAAAGTCACTTAGTCCTGTCCAACTCTTGGAATTCTCCAGGCCAGAATACTGGAGTGGGTAGCCTATTCCTTCTCCAGCGGATCTTCCACACCCAGGAATCCAACCGGGATTCCCAGCATTGGAGGAGGATTCTTTACCAACTGATGTATCAGGGAAGCCCATTCCCTTACTTACCAGGGAAACATATTTCCTTACTTAAACACTATTGCAGACTCTAGGAAACATGGCCCCAACTCAGAATGCCAAGTGCCTCTTCATCAGCCCGTCTATTCAGCCATGTTGATAAGTTCTCTTGACATACCCAATGCCTGTTCCTACCACCATATCTTTACAAAAAGCCTTTAAAAAACTTAATTTTTACTTTATATTGGGGTATAGTTGATTTACTGGAGAAGAGAATGGCAACCCATGCTAGTATTCTTGCCTAGAGAATTCCATGGCCAGAGGAGCTTGGTGAGCTGCAGTTCATGGGGTTGCAAGGAGTTGGACATGACTAAGTGACTAACACACACATACATAGTTGATGTAATGGGCTCCCATGGTGACTCAGCAGGAAAGAGTTTACCTGCAATGCAGGAGACATGGGTTCGATCCTTGGGTTGGGAAGATTCCCTGGAGAAGGAAATGGCAACCTACTCCAGTATTCTTGCCTGGAGAATCCACAGACAGCGGAGCCTAGCAGGCTACAGTCCATTGGGTTGCAAAGGGTTGGACATGACTGAAGGACTGAGTACACACAATCATAGCTCATTTATAATGAGTTAATTTCAAGTGTACAGCAAAATGATCCCATTATACATATACATGTATTCATTCTTTTTCAGATTCTTTTCCCTTATAGGTTGTTACAGAATACTGAGTAGAGTTCCCTATGCTATCCAGTAGGTCCTTGTTGATTATCTATTTTATATATAATAGTGTGTATATTTTAATTCCAAACTCTTAATTCATTCCTCCCCCTATCTTTCCCTTTTGATAACCATGTTTGTTTTCTAAGTCTGTGAGTCTCTCTCTGTTTTGTAAACAAGTTCATTTGTATCATTTTTTTTTAGATTCCACTTAGAAGCAATATCATATGATACTTGTCTTTCTCTTTCTGACTTAGTTCACTTACTATGATAATCTCTAGGTCCATCCATGTTGCTGTAAATGGCATTACTTCATTCTTTTTTGCCTTAGGAGTATCTCATTTTATATACACATCACATTTTCCTTATCATCTGTCAGTGGACACTTAGGTTATTCCCAGTTTTCCTGCATGAAGTGCTTTGCCTGCCCTCTCTATTACATCAACTAAATCCCACTCATTTTTCAGAGACCACCTGAGGTCTTTCTCGTCCTTCATGAATACTTTCCTCCTTGTTCCAACCACCAGTCATTTCTGAAACATCTTAGAGCTGGAAGTACACTGGCTCCCAGATATTTCAGACTATGTAATAGGGCTGAGCTGGCAAGTAGGTATACTCAAGAGTTTAATAATAATATAGTGTTTGTGGGTCTGCTGTGGGCATTGGGAATTTCATTTTTATGGACCTACCCACAAGATTCTGATGTGCGATATGTGTTCAGTATGTAACTCTCAATATCATTTATGTTGACTTTCTACAGATCAGGCATTGTTTACCCAGCTAAGGTGTGCAAGCAGCTTCAGGATGGGTTAATCACCATGGTGGCATCCTGCTGGAAACACAAGGAGCATGCGAGAGTCACATTTATAAGCAGCCTCCAAATCAACCTTCCCCACACAACTCTAACAAGGTAGATAGCTATGTGCATCCACTCATCTGTTTTTCATTAAGTCCATCCATTCACTTAACAAGCACATACTGGTCACTGTCAAGGTCCTGGTAAGTAAGGAGGTAAGTTCACTCAGGAGAGGAGAACCCCTGCATCCCATCTGACAAAAGTTTTGCTGCCAGATCAACAGAATGCTATGGGAGCCCAAGGAAGAAAACAGTTACATTTTTGGAGAGCCCATAAATTCTTCAAAGAAGAGGTTACATGGGTGACATTTGAGCTGGGTTCAGCTCAGTTCAGTCGCTCAGTCATATCCAACTCTTTGCGACCCCATGAATTGCAGCACACCAGGCCTCCCTGTGCATCACCAACTCCTGGAGTTTACTCAAACTCACGTCCATCGAGTTGGTGATGCCATCCAGCCATCTCATCCTCGGTCGTCCCCTTCTCCTCCTGCCCCCAATCCCTCCCAGCATCAGAGTCTTTTCAAATGAGTCAACTCTTCTCATGAGGTAGCCACAGTACTGGAGTTTCAGCTTCAGCATCAGTCCTTTCAAAAAACACCCAGGACTGATCTCCTTTAGAAGGGACTGGTTGGATCTCCTTGCAGTCCAAGGGACTCTCAAGAGTCTTCTCCAACACCACAGTTCAAAGGCATCAATTCTTCGGTGCTCAGCTTTCTTCACAGGCCAACTCTCACATCCATACATGACCACTGGAAAAACCATAGCCTTGACCAGATGGACCTTTGTTGGCAAAGTAATGTCTCTGCTTTTAAATATGCTATCTAGTTTGGTCATAACTTTCCTTCCAAGGAGTAAGCTTCTTTTAATTTCATGGCTGCAGTCACCATCTGCAGTGATTTTGGAGCACAGAAAATAAAGTCTGACACTGTTTCCACTGTTTCCCCATCAGTGAGGGCTAAACAGAGAGGAAGGAGGGGGCATTCCTAGGAGAAATGGAAGTGTGATAGAAAAGAGCAAAGGTCAGAAGTTGACACTACTTGGAGAGAAAAATGAATGGTTCCACGTGACTAGAGGGGATAAATGGAGAGATGGTGTCAGGAAATACAGGCAAGAAACGGAGGTCAGACAGCACTGTGGGAGTTGTCTAAAGGCTCTACATCAGACCTGTGTTCTGGGATCATAAAGCTTGCCACAGGGCAGAGAGTAAGAAATAAGGAAGATCTTGTAGACTGAGAACATGACCATGAAGCTGTGACAGGGAACCTGGGGAAGGTGGACAAGCCCTCGGTCTTCTGAGGTGTGACTGAAAATCCAGAGAAGGCAGAAGTTGGAGGGACAGTGACTGGTCTCCATTCATCCCAATCAATTCTCTTCGGCTGCCTCCCCATGCATCAGCTTTCTCTCAGGTTGTCAGCCTCGGCCACTGAGTGAATAGTGATGCTGTTAACCAAGACAAGGGCCAAAAAGAAGCACAGATTTGGGGGGGAAGAAAGTGGAGAGTGGCCTTTGAAACACTGAAGTTAAGTTGCCTACAAGGCACCATGATGAGATGCACAGAGCCCAAGAGGGTTGTGAGAGGTGCAGGTGTCCACTTGGAGTCACTGAAAAAGAAGAAGTAGCTGGAGTCTTGGGAATGACTGGGGTTTGGAAATGACTTTGAGAGAAGGTTGGGCTTAGAAAGTTTTGTAAACATTCAGCAAGAAGGAAATGACAGTGCTTGAGTATTATTTTAATTTCTTCTATTTCGTCTGCTTGGGATACTGATGAATAAATGAAGCCCATTAAGACAGAGGGTAGATTAAGTTTATTAAGAGTTTACAAGGTAATCCCCCGGTGATCTGGTGGTTAGGACTCAGCACTTTCAATACAAGTTCAGTTCAGTTCAGTTCAGTTCAGTCGCTCAGTCGTGTCTGACTCTTTGTGACCCCATGAATCGAATCACGCCAGGTCTCCGTGTCCATCACCAACTCCCGGAGATCACCCAAACTCACTTCCATCGAGTAGGTGATGCCATCCAGCCATCTCATCCTCTGTCGCCCCATTCTCCTCCTACTCCCAATCCCTCCCAGCATCAGAGTCTTTTCCAATGAGCCAACTCCTCGCATGAGGTGGCCAAAGTACTGGAGTTTCAGCTTTAGCATCACTCCTTCCAAAGAACACCCAGGGCTGATCTCCTTTAGAAAGGACTGGTTGGATCTCCTTGCAGTCCAAGGGACTCTCAAGAGTCTTCTCCAACACCACAGTTCAAAAGCATCAATTCTTCAGCACTCAGCTTTCTTCACAGCCTGTCTCTCACATCCATACATGACTACTGGAAAAACCATAGCCTTGACCAGACGGATCTTTGTTGGCAAAGTAATGTCTCTGCTTTTGAATATGCTATCTAGGTTGGTCACAACTTTCCTTCCAAGGAGTAAGCTTCTTTTAATTTCATGGCTGCAGTCACCATCTGCAGTGATTTTGGATCCACAGAAAATAAAGTCTGACACTGTTTCCACTGTTTCTCCATCTATTTCCCATGAAGTGATGGGACCGGATGACATGATCTTCGTTTTCTGAATGTTGAGCTTTAAGCCAACATTTTCACTCTCCTCTTTCACTTTCATCAGGAGGCTTTTTAGTTCCTCTTCACTTTCTGCCATAAGGGTGGTCTCATCTGCATATCTGAGGTTATTGATATTTCTCCTGGCAATCTTGATTCCAGCTTGTGCTTCTTCCAGCTTAGCATTTCTCATGATGTACTCTGCATATAAGTTAAGAAAGCAGGGTGACGATATACAGTCTTGATGTACTCATTTTCCTATTTGGAACCAGTCTGTTTTTCCATGTCCAGTTCTAACTGTTGCTTCCTGACCTGCATATAGTTTTCTCAAGAGGCAGGTCTAGGGCCCAGGTTAAATTCTTGGTTGGGGAAACTAAGATCCCACATGCCACTTGGCATGGCCCAAAAAGAGAAAAGAAAGAGCTTACAAGTTAAACAATTAGTATCAAAAAACAAAAACACACAACAGTGTGAACTAAATGGAAGTGTTGTGTGATAGGAAGGGTGAAAACAGGCCTTCTGAACCCAGAATTTAACATTATTTATTATCTATCATTGAAGGAGAGAGGAGATAGAGATTTACTGTAAGTATCAGGAAAATATTATGTGCAAGGAAGAAACTATTATTTATGATGTGGTATAGTGATGATATATTCAGAATCTATCACTACAGGGAATTTCATTATCTTTTTACTTGCTATAATTTATTTACCTCCTCAAGAGCTCAACAAATTCTCATATTTAGGAAATGTTCATTTAGTAAAAATTATATTTTACACACCATTTTGAAAATAAGAGTTAAATTAAAGTAAGATAAAAAAGAAAAAAAATACATTTCTTGACTTGCTCAATGTTGCAGGACAGGGTGAAGGATGAATAATAACACAGAAATCTTCCATCAAACATTATTTTCTGAGTTCCCAGTTGCCGGCATTGTTTTCTATTACTTTTAAAAGCTGATTGGAAAGTGTAATGCTTAATATGTATTTACTTCACATGAGACTAAATTGTTTAGTATCTATTTGTGGTCCCATATTTTCTTGAATGAAACCTTAGACAATCTCAGTATTATTTACATTGATGTTTTTCATATGCAGGATAAAAATAATTTGTCTACTAAGACTTAACATGATGTCAGAGAATCCACCTTATTCCCTACCTTTATGTTTCTAGGTTCTTTAGGTCTTTTGTGAGAAAATGACGTAAATATACACATATCAAGATGTCTTTGATTCTTAACAATTCCTCGTTTCATACCTACCACCATCATACAATAATTAAAAAAAACATTCAGTTCAGTTCAATCACTCAGTCATGTCTGATTCTTTGCGACCCCATGGACTGCAGCACACCAGGCTTCCCTGTCCATCACCAACCCCCAGACCTTGCTCAAACTCATGTCCATCGAGTCAGTGATGCCATCCAACCATCTCATCCTCTGTCATTCCCTTCTCCTCCTGCCATCAATCTTTCCCAGCATCAAGTTCTTTTGCAATGAATCAGTTCTTCAGATCAGGTGGTCAAAATATGGAGTTTCAGCTTCAGCATCAGTCCTTCCAATGAATATTCAGGGATGATTTCCTTTAGGATGAACTTTTGTAACTTCTTGCAGTTCAAGGGACCCTCAAGAGTCTTTTCCAGCACCACAGTTCAAAAGCATCAATTCTTCAGTGCCCAGCTTTCTTTACAGTCAAACTCTCACATCCATACATGACTACTGGAAAAATCATAGCTTTGACTAGATGGACCTTTGACAGCAAATAAAGTTTCTGCTTTTTTTTTTTAAATATAAATTTATTTATTTTAATTGGAGGTTAATTACTTTACAATATTATATTGATTTTGCCATACATCAACATGAATCCACCACAGGTATACACATGTTCCCCGTCCTGAATCCCTCTCCCTCCTCCCTCCCCATACCATTCCTCTGGGTCACCTCAGTGCACCAGCCCCAAGCATCCAGTATCCTGCTTCGGACCTGGACTGGCATTTCATTTCATATATGATATTATGCATGTTTCAATGCCATTCTCCCAAATCATCCCACTCTCGCCCTCTCCTACAGAGTCCAAAAGACTGTTTTATACATCTATGTCTCTTTTGCTGTCTGGCATACAGGGTTATTGTTACCATCTTTCTAAATTCCACATATATGCATTAGTATACTGTATTGGTGTTTTTCTTTCTGGCTTACTTCACTCTGTATAATAGGCTCCAGTTTCATCCATCTCATTAGAACCGATTCAAATGTATTCTTTTTAATGGTTGAGTAATACTCCATTGTGTATATGTACCACAGCTTTCTTATCCATTCATCTACTGATGGACATCTAGGTTGCTTCCATGTCCTGGCTATTATAAACAGTGCTGCGATGAACATTGGGGTGCACGTGTCTCTTTCAATTCCGGTTTCCTTGGTGTGTATGCCCAGCAGTGGGATTGCTGGGTCATAAGGCAGCTCTATTTCCAGTTTTTGAAGAAATCTCCACACTGTTCTCCATAGTGGCTGTACTAGTTTGCATTCCCACCAACAGTGCAAGAGGGTTCCCTTTTCTCCACACCCTCTCCAGGATTTATTGCTTGTAGACTTTTGGATGGCAGACTGGCATGAATGGTACCTCTCTGTGGTTTTGATTTGCATTTCTCTGATAATGAGTGATGTTGAGCATCTTTTCATGTGTTTGTTAGCCACCTGTATGTCTTCTTTGGAGAAATATCTATTTAGTTCTTTGGCCCATTTTTTGATTGGGTCATTTATTTTTCTGGAATTGAGCTGAAGGGGTTGCTTGTATATTTTTGAGATTAGTTGTTTGTCAGTTGCTTCCTTTGATATTATTTTCTCCCATTCTGAAGACTGTCTTTTCACTTGCTGATAGTTTCCTTTGTTGTGCAGAAGCTTTTAAGTTTAATTAGATCCCACTTGTTTATTTTTGCTTTTATTTCCTATACTCTGGGAGGTGGGTCATAGAGGATCCTGCTGTGATGTATGTCGGAGAGTGTTTTGCCTATGTTCTCCTCTAGGAGTTTTATAGTTTCTGGTTTTACATTTAGATCTTTAATCCATTCTGAGTTTATTTTTTTGTATGGTGTTAGAAAGTGTTCTAGTTTCATTCTTTTACAAGTGGTTGACTAGTTTTCCCCGCATCACTTGTTGAAGAGATTGTCTTTAATCCATTGTATATTCTTGCCTCTTTTGTCAAAGATAAGGTGTCCATAGGTGTGTAGATTTATCTCAGGGCTTTCTATTTTGTTCCATTGATCTATATTTCTGTCTTTGTAACAGTACCATACTGTCTTGATGACTGTGGCTTTGTAGTAGAGCCTGAAGTCAGGCAGGTTGATTCCTCCAGTTCCATTCTTCTTTCTCAAGATTGCTTTGGCTATTTGAGGTTTTCTGTATTTCCATACAAATTTTGAAATTATTTGTTCTAGCTCTGTGGAAAATACTGTTGGTAGCTTGATAAGGATTGCATTGAATCTATAAATTGCTTTGGGTAGTATACTCATTTTCACTATGTTGATTCTTCTAATCCATGAACATGGTCTATTTCCCCATCTATTAGTGTCCTCTTTGATTTCATTCATCAGTGTTTTATAGTTTCCTATATATAGGTCTTTAGTTTCTTTAGGTAGATATATTCCTAAGTATTTTATTATTTTTGTTGAAATAGTGAATGGAATTGTTTCCCTAATTTCTCTTTCTATTTTCTCATTATTAGTGTATAGGAATGCAAGGGATTTCTGTGTGTTGATTTCATATCCTGCAACTTTACTATATTCATTGATTAGCTCTAGTGATTTTCTGGTGGAGTCTTTAGGGTTTTCTATGTAGAGGATCATGTCATCTGCAAACAATGAGAGTTTTACTTCTTCTTTTCCAATTTGAATTCCTTTTATTTCTTTTTCTGCTCTGATTGCTGTGGCCAAAACTTCCAAAACTATGTTGAATAGTAATGGTGAAAGTGGGCACCCTTGTCTTGTTCCTGACTTTAGGGGAAATGCTTTCAATTTTTCACCATAATGTTTGCTGTGGTTTTATCATTTATAGCTTTTATTATGTTGAGGTATGTTCCTTCTATTCCTGCTTTCTGGAGAGTTTTTATCATAAATGGATGTTGAATTTTGTCAAAGGCTTTCTCTGCATCTATTGAGATAATCATATGGCTTTTATTTTTCAATTTGTTAATGTGGTGTATTACATTGATCGATTTGTAGATATTGAAGAATCCTTGCATCCTTGGGATAAAGCCCACTTGGTCATGGTGTATGATCTTTTTAATGTGTTGTTGGATTCTGATTGCTAGAATTTTGTTAAGGATTTTTGTATCTATGTTCATCAGTGATGTTGGCCTGTAGTTTTCTTTTTTTGTGGCAGTTTTGTCACCTTTGGTATTAGGGTGATGGTGGCCTCATAGAATGAGGTTGGAAGTTTACCTTCCTCTGCAATTTTCTGGAAGAGTTTGAGTAGTATAGGTGTTAGCTCTTCTTGAAATTTTTGGTAGAATTAAGCCGTGAAGCCGTCTGGACCTGGGCTTTTGTTTGTTGGAAGATTTCTGATTACAGTTTCAATTTCTGTGCTTGTGATGGGTCTGTTAAGATTTTCTATTTCTTCCTGGTTCAGTTTTGGAAAGTTGTACTTTTCTAAGAATGTGTCCATTTCTTCCACGTTGTCCTTTTTATTGACATATAATTGCTGATAGTAGTCTCTTATGATCCTTTGTATTTCTGTGTTGTCTGTTGTGATCTCTCCATTTTCATTTCTGATTTTATTGATTTGACTTTTCTCCCCTTGTTTCTTGATGAGTCTGGCTAATGGTTTGTCAATTTTATTTATCCTTTCAAAGAACCAGCTTTTGGCTTTGTTGATTTTTGCTACGGTCTCTTTTGTTTCTTTTGCACTTATTTCTGCCCTAATTTTTAAGATTTCTTTACTTCTACTAACCCTGGAGTTCTTCATTTCTTCCTTTTCTAGTTGCTTTAGGTGTAGAGTTAGGTTATTTATTTGACTTTTTTCTTGTTTCTTGAGGTAAGCCTGTATTGCTATGAACCTTCCCCTTAGCACTGCTTTTACAGTGTCCCACAGGTTTTGAGTTGTTTTGTTTTCATTTTCATTCGTTTCTATGCATATTTTGATTTCTTTTTTATTTTTTCCGTGCGTTATTGGTTATTCAGCTGCTGACCCCAATGCAGGCATCTGCCAGGCAGGCATTTTCATATTGTCTTGGCAACTAGTTCAGCCCAGACCTCTGATTTCTCCAACTTTTCACAGCAATCAAAAGGCCAACAAAAGCCCTCAGAGAATGCATCCTGACAGAATTTTCTCAAAACTTGCACTTTCATGTCTCACATTTATTTAAATTATTGCAGATTCCTCCTTTAAAACCTTTAAAGGATTTTTCTGAAATAGCTCTGCATTCATCCCTGTTTGTCTCCCATGCACCTTACTTATTTCCACTTCCCAGGTGGTGCTAGTGGTGAAGAACTCTCTTGTCAATGCAGGGGACACAAGAGACATGGGTTCTATCCCTGGATCAGTAAGATACCCTGGAGGAGGAAAAAGCAACCCACTCCAGTATTCTTGCCTGGAAAATTCCATATACAAAGGAGCCTGGTGGGCTACAGTCCATTGAGCCACAAGCAATTGAACACGTACTTTACTTGTTAATTTACTATTAATGTCTGTGTCAATGTTTGCTGTCTGCAGTTTTTTTGTTTAAGTCTTCTTCCACTCCTGTTCCTTTTAAATCCCTCTTCAAAGAAAGACTCATCTTCAAAACTTTCTGTTTGTAGCAACATAGCTCATTTTCCCAGTGTCACAGGGCAATGCAAATATTATAGCTAATCTTCAAGAAGGGCCGGGAGAGCAAGAACTTCAGAGGCATTAAAACAAAACAAGTCTCTGTTTCAAGTGAGAGGATCTAAGATATCATGCAAAAGAACTGTTGAACTACAGATGATGATATGACCTTGAATGACAGCTGTGAAAAAACTAGACTGACTTCTGGATGAAGTCTGAGACCTTTTAAAAACAGGAATAGACGTCAGCTCTAACATTTGCCACGAAAGCTCTGGGGTGACATAAACTGTATTGAAATCTTCCTCCTGGTCTGAGTATGATGAACTCCTCTGGAAGGGAATTTTGCCACAGGGAAACTTTACAGCTTGCATACATCTCCCCAGATGGGGGAAGGTTCAGGCATTCAGGTTATTAGGACAGCAATATTTTTCTCATAGAAAAATGTAAAATTGGCTATGGGCTTGTCTTGAGGAGAAATATTTATGGAAAGGTTCTGCCTGTTTTGTGGGTAGAAAAAATAGTTTCATTTGCTTTTGAGACTTGTAAACTCCCTAGCATGGATTTATGAATATTACTGTTACTTTACAGAGAGATGAGCAAGGCATTGAGGAGGCAAACATTTCAAGGACGTGGCAGAAACAGAATCAAAGGAACTCTATTTAGCCCCCTCCTACCTTCTTATATCTATCCATCTACCTGACAAGAGCTACATAGTTAATGTTTCGCTGAACTGTACACAAAGAGTGAGCTTTCTGCTGTTGCTCCACATTGTGTGAGGGGATTACAGCGGAAGAGGGGTGTGTTGCCCTACATCTGGAATTCCAGTTGCAAGAAAGAAGAGGATGGCAGACTTAGGCTTACAAACAAAGGACTGACTTTATGCATATCATGCCCAAGGATCTTATTTTATTCTTGAAGTTACTTTTCTCTGGTGATCAGTTCAGTCTGCTGAAGTTCAAGAGCACACGGTAGGTGAAAGCACGCTCATTAGCACAGGGGATGCAAAGCTGGGGAAATGGAGTCTCTCCTCCTTCAGACTTGCACCTCAGAATCCTGAGCTACCTCTGGAGGTCACCTTGTGTGACCCTAGATTGATGCACTCACAAGTGTGTGTTTGTGTGTGTTTTCTTGTTGTTGTCATCACTGTCATGTTGGCTCTTTCTTGACCTCGTAGACTATAGCTCGCCAGACTCCTCTGTCCATGGGATTTTCCAGGCAAGAATCCTAGAGTGGGTTTCTGAAGGGTTAATAGGGTAGCAGAGATGTGCCTGCAAACGGGCCTCTCTGCTAGGGCTGGACGTCCTTGCAAACAAGGCGTTCTGCCAAAGAGTCTGGACACAGCCTTGAGTTTAATGGTCCCTTGCAAATGAGGGAGCATTCCTTTCTTGTGATAAAGAAAGAATAGAGGGCTTTGTACAGGCTCTGCAGTAGACTAGGATTTTACTCCCCTTTGCTATACGATAACATGTATGCACCTGTGCTGTGCTGAAAGGCTTATTCATGCAGTCTGGAATTCTGCCTAGGGGGCTTTTATAATAAACGGCAATTAGTTTTTTGCCCAGTTCTGTTCCTCCAGTGGAATGCGTGTGTCGTCTGTCTCTTGTGTGTCTTGTTCTGTGTCATTTCACTCGTAATCTCCAACAGTTTTCCATATCCTTCTCCAGGGGGTCTTTTCAACACAGGGATAGAACCTGCATCTCCCACATTGGCAGGCAGATTCTTCACCACTGAGCCACCAGGGAAACCCTATGTATATCTATCTATCTATCTATCTATCTATCTATCTATCTATCTATATATATATATATACATATATATAAATTTTTATCCATTCATCTGTCTATAGACATTTAGGTTGCTTCCATGGCTTAGCTATTGGAAATAATGATGCTATGAACATGGGCATGCAAATATGTTTGAAATAGAATTTTTTCGACATATGCCCAGGAATGGGATTGCAGGATCATATGTTAACTCTATTTTAAGTTCTTCAAAAAACATCCATTATGTTCTCTATAGTGGCAGTACCAATTTATACTCCAAGAAACAGTTTAGAAAGATTTCCTTTTCTCCATACCCTCTCCAGCATGTATTATTTGTAGGCTTTTTGATGGTGATCATTCTGAATTCTATGACACAACTGAGCACACAGTCTGACTTGTGTGTGGTGATGATACCTCATTGTAGCTTTGGTTTGCATTTCTCTAATAACCTGCTATGTTGAGAATCTTTTCATGTGTCTCTTGGCCATCTGTATGTCTTCCTTGGAAAAATGCCTATTTAGGTCTCCTGCCCATTTTTGATTGGGTGGTTATTGAGCTATATGAACTGTTTTATATTCTTGAAAATTAAGTCCTTGCTGGTTGCATCATTTGCAAATATTTTCTCCCATTCCGTAGGATGTCTTTTGTTTTGTTCACAGTTTTCTTTGCTGTGCCAAAACTTATAAGCTTTATTAGGGTCCACTTTTTTATTTTTGCTTTTACTTATATTGCCTTGGGATACAGCATGAGCTTTCTAGACCTTCAAGGAAAACTATTCTGGATTTTTCAGATTTGATGTCTTACAAATCTGTCATTTCGAGGAAACCTTATTTTTATTTATCTGTGATGTTTTGATACCCATAAACACACACAGGCTCACACACACACACAGAGAAATAAATTATGTGACCTTCTTTCTCAACTACCATGTTTACCTCTGCCTCTAAATTCTTCATTTAAAGATGGACAAGGGGTGGTGGGAAAGCCTAGACTCCTGTTACAGAGTCTATTGTGCTGTCTTAAGAAGTGATGGCCAGGGAAGGAACTCATCAATTATAGATATGTGCCTACATCTTCAAGCAGACTTAGACAGAAACACTATAGAATCACTTCTATGGCTAATAAATACTCTGTAGGCAAATTTAACTCCAAATATATCCTCATATTTCACCTAGATTTCAATGAAAAAATGGGCTTAGGCATAAACAATGAAATTAAGTCTCAGTTAATTCCATTCATTCACTTTGCGGTTTACACTTTGGTGGTTTTTTTTTTCTTTGTCCACATTATCAGTCTATCAACAGATGTATTAATGTAAATTTTAGGTTTTCAATCTCTAAATTTTAAAGAAAAGAACTGAAGATCTTGTATATACAGTTTACAGGGAAGCCCTATACCAAAACAGATTTTCTCTAACTTTAGACATTTGTTAGTCTTGGGAGTGAAAATGAATGAAGCAGCGTTCCTTACTGTATATAAGGATCCATACTTCGAAAGGCAACTTGTGTCCTAGATTTTACTTTTTGATGTCACAAGGATAAATCACATGCCAAAGATATTTATGGAATGCATACATGATGCTTTGGCTGTATGTAACTGCACTGTTAGTGTTTGTGAAGGACTGTGGAATATGAAAAATATTTCACTGAAGAAGTGTAATGAAAAATTATTGTAACAATGTTGAAAAAAACTTCAGTGACTTGGCACTAACTCTAAAAGCGCAGGTGAAAGTATGTTTAATTAAATGGGTAGATTTAAACCCCAGATTTTACAATATGAAGTTTTCTTTACATAATCCTTTTTTTAAGGTAAAATTATTCTGTTTGTTAAGATTTTGTTATTTTTTTCTCATGATTCAACCATGAGTTCTGTTGTGGTCAGTTTCTGTCTTCTGCTTTTTATTAACACCTTTTGCGCTGGGACAAAAAAATTGTTCTTGATGTTTTTAAGCACACTTTGTTTGGCTGTCAATAATAATCAACAAAATATAACACCAACATTGAAGGACAATGGGCAGAAGTTTGTTAACATTGTACAGGAAACAGTGACTAAAACCATCCCCAAGAAAAAGAGATGTAAAAAGGCAAAGTGGTTGTTTGAGGAGGCTTTACAAATAGCTGAGAAAACAAAAGAAATTAAAGGCAAGGGAGAGAGGGAAAGACACACCCAACTGAATGCAGAGTTTCTGAGAATAGCAAAGAGAGATAAGACCTTCTTAAACAAACGATTCAAGTAAATAGAAGAAGACAATAGAATGGTAAAGACTATGGATGTCTTCAAGAAAGTTGGAGACATCCAGGGAACATTTTGGGGGCTTCCCTGGTGGTTCAGAGGGTAAAGCATTTGCCTGCAATGCAGGAGACCTGAGTTCAATCCCTGGATTGGGAAGATCCTCTGGAGAAGGAAATGGCAACCCACTCCAGTACGCTTGCCTGGAAAATCCCACTGATGGAGAAGCCTGGTAGACTACAGTCTGTGGGGTGGCAAACAGTCAGATATGACTGAGTGACTTCACTTTCACTTCAGGGAATATTTCATGCAAAGATGGGCATGATAAAAGACAGAAAGAGTAAGGACCTAACAGAAGCATAAGAGATTAAGAAATGGTGGCAAGAACACACAGAAGAACTAAACAAAAAGTCACAATGACATGGATAACCATGATGGTTTGGTCACTCACTTAGAGCCAGACATCCTAGAGCATGAAGTCAAATGGACCTTAGGGGGCATATTACTATGAACAAATCTAGTGGAGGTGATGGAATTCCAGCTGAGCTATTTCAAATCTTAAAAGATGATGCTGTTAAACTACTGCATAATATGTCAGCAAATTTGGAAAATTCAACAGTGGCCACAGGACTGGAAAAGGTCAGCTTTCATTCCAATCCCCAAAAAAAGGCAATGCCAAAGAATGTTTGGGGCCTTCCCTGTAGCTCAACTGGTAAAGAATATGCCTGCAATGCAGGAGACCCAGGTTTGATCCCTGGGACAGGAAGATCCTCTGGAGTAGGAAATGGCAACCTACTCCAGTATTTTTGTCTGGAGAAAACCCATGGACAGAGGATCCTGGCGGGCTACAGTCATGGGGCCACAAAGAGTCAGATACAACTGAGTGGCTAAGAACAGACTAACACAAAGAATGTTCAAACTACTGTACAATTGTGCTCATTTTACTTGCTAGCAGGGTAAGGTTCAAAATCCTTCACTCTAGGCGTCAGCAGAACATGAACCGAAAAATTCCAGATGTACGAGCAGGATTTAGAAGACATAGAGGAACCAGAGATTGAATAGCCAACATCCATTGGATCATAGAAAAAGCAAGGAAATTCCAAAGAAACATATACTTCTGCTTCATTAACTACTCTAAAGCCTTTGACTGTGAAGATCACAACAACTGTGGAAACTTCTTGAAGAGATGGAAATACCAGACAACCTTACCTGTTTCCTGAGAAACCCGTATGCAGGTCAGGAAGCAGTAGTTAGAACCAGACATGAAAAAATGGACTGGTTTAAAATTGGAAAAGGAGTATGTCAAGGCTGCACATTGTCACCCTGCTTATTTAACTTATATGCAGGGTACATTATGTAAAATGCCGGGCTGAATGAATCACAAGCTGGAATCAAGATTGGTAGGAGAAATATCAATAACCTCAGATATGCAGATGAAACTACACTTGTGGCAGAAAGTGAAGAGGAACAAGAGACTCTTGATGAGGGTAAGAGAGGAGAGTGAAAAAAAATGGCTTAAAACTCAACATTCAAAAAAATAAGATCAAGGCATCTAGTCCTATCACCTCATGCAAACAGATGGGGAAAAAGTGGAAGTAGTGACATTTTATTTCCCTGAGCTTCAAAATCACTGCAGATGGTGACTACAGCCACAAAATAAAAGACACTTGCTCCTTGGAAGGAAAGCTATGACAAACCTAGTCAGGGTATT
The DNA here is from genome assembly GCF_001704415.2 of Capra hircus. Classification (NCBI taxonomy): domain Eukaryota; kingdom Metazoa; phylum Chordata; class Mammalia; order Artiodactyla; family Bovidae; genus Capra; species Capra hircus. The sequence continues at coordinate 2,379,444 of NC_030828.1, forward strand.
AAAAAACTGAGATATCACTTTGCCAACAAAGTTCTGTCTGGTCAAAGCTGTCATTTTTCCAGAAGTTATGAATGAATGTGAGAGTTAGATCATAAAGAAGGCTGAGCACTGAAGAATTGATGCTTTTGAACTGTGGTGTTGGAGAAGACTCTTGAGAGTCTCTTGGACTGCAAGGAGGTCAAACCAGCCAAATCCTAAAGGAAATCAACCCTGAATATTCATTGGAAGGACTGATGCTGAAGCTGAAGCACCCATACTTTAGCCACCTAATGCAAAGAGCCAATTCATTGGAAAAGACCCTTATGTTGGGAATGATTGAAGGCAGGAGGAGTAGGGGGCAACAGAGGATACAGTGGTTAGATAGTATCACCATTTCAATAAACATGAATTTGAACAAATTCTGGGAAATACTGGAGGACAGAGGAGCCTGGTGTGCTACAGTCCATGGGGTCACAAAGAGTTTGACATTACTTAGCAATTGAATAACAACAATCATTCTTAGTATCAATCTCCCTGATTAAATCTCAGAATGAATGTGTTTCATGAATGTTTAATGAATTCTGATTAAATGACAGATTTTAATATTTATATCATATATGATACTTGATATCTCATCTGTGAAGGAGAATTGCATAGGCTGCAAAACACAGAAATGCACTGAACCTACATACATGAAAAAATTATGACTAGTTAGAGCCACAGGGTCTCTTACGAAGCCCCAATTCTGGGGCATTAGGCCTCAGAAATGAGTCTCCCCAAGGAAGGATCCATAGTCAGTAATTTCTTTTTCTTGGAGTACAGTTGATTGATAATGTTGTGTTAGTTTCAGGTGTACAGAAAAATGAATCAGTTTTACATATACATACATCTAGTCTTTTTTAGATTCTTGTCGTCATTCATGTCTGTTTCTCTTTGTAAGGCTGCTCTGCTATACTATCCTTGCAGGCTCGCTCTAATTTGGGCTCCATAATAGAAGCGTGATACATGACCATCTTCAGCCTGGGACTACACTTCTTTCATTAAAGACGCCAGTCAGATTGAACCTGAAATCTAGTTCACATTACAGATTTGAAGAAGAGCAGTCTCTGGTGCTCACTGATGCTATTCACTTCTGTTGGTTGAGAATGCATGGTGCTGCTGTCCAGCTCTGTTAAGTCTGGAGTCTCCTTTGGAACAAGAAGATCAAGGAGAAGATGGAAGGAAGGGAAGATATGAAGCAAATTCCCAGAAAAATGTGAAGACAGCTCAACAGCTGCTCTAAAGAGACCACTGCAAGGAGCTTAGACTAGAGCCCTCTAAAGTTTTCTTGATTCTACTCCAGTACGTTGGCCACCTCATGCGAAGAGTTGACTCATTGGAAAAGACTTTGATGCTGGGAGGGATTGGGGGCAGGAGGAGAAGGGGACGACAGAGGATGAGATGGCTGGATGGCATCACCGACTCGATGGACATGAGTCTGAGTGAACTCCGGGAGTTGGTGATGGACAGGGAGGCCTGGCGTGATGCGATTCATGGGGTTGCAAAGAGTCGGACATGACTGAGTGACTGAACTGAACTGAAAGAGCTACAAAGACACTTCTTATAAATTTTTTACTCCTTTTTTTTATTGAATTGAAATTCACATGACACTATAGTTAACCATTTAAAAGTATATAATTCAGTGGAATTTAGTACATTATGACAATATTGTACAACTTTCACGTCTATCAGATTCCAAAATATATTGACCACCTTAAAAGGAAACATATTGATTAGCAGTCATCCCCCATTCCTCTGCCTCTGGTTAACACTTACCTGCATTCTGTCTCTATGGATTTATCTATTCTGGATATTTCATATAAATGGAATTACATATGTGAGTCTGGCTTCTTAGCATGGTGTTTTTCAGTTTCACTCATGTTATAGCACTCTTTTTATGGCTGAATAACTTCTGATTATATATACTACAACTGATTTATCCATTCATTCACTGATGGACATTTGGACTGCTGCACCTTTTGGCTATTATGACTCAAGCAGCTATGAGCATGTGTTGCATATTTGTTTAAGGACCTGTTTTCAATTATTCTGGATATATATTTAACAGTTGAATTGTTAAATCATATGATAATTCCACATTTAACGTTTAGAGGAACTGGCAAACTGTTTGCCACAGTGGCTGAACATTTTACATTATCACCAGCAATGTATGATGATTCAATTTCTCCATGTCCTTGAGAAAATTGTTATTTTCTTTAAAAAAAGTATTATTACTCTAACCATCCTAGTAGGTTTGAAGTAATACCTTACTGTAGTTTTAATTTGATTTTCCTAATAATCAATGATTTTGAGCATGCTTTTATCTGTTAGCTGACCATTTGTAAATCTTCAGAGAAATGTCTATTCGCCTATTAAAAATTGATTTGTTTCCTAGTTGCAATAGGTCTTTATATATTCTGGGTACTGGACTCTTATCAGATATGTAGCTCATTAATATTATGTTCCATTGTGTAGAGGTTGTCCTTTCATTTACTTAATAATGTCCTTTTAATTAAAAGTTTTTAATGAAAAGTTCAATTTACCTATTGTCATTGTTGTTACTTTCAGTTTTGGTTTCATACCTAAGGGTCTGTTGACAAACCTAAGATTGTGAAGATTTAATCTCATAATTTCTTTTGTAAGTTTTACAGATATATCTTTTTTATTTTAAATTTTTATTTATACTTTATTTTACTTTACAGTACTGTATTGGTTTTGGCATACATTGATATGAATCTGCCATGGGTGTACATGAGCTCCCAAACATGAACCCCCCTCCCACCTCCCTCCCCACATCATCCCTCCAGATCATCCCCGTGCACCAGCCCCAAGCATCCTGCATCCTGCATCAAACATAGACTGGCAATTCGTTTCTTACATGATAGTATACATGTTTCAATGCCACTCTCCCAAATCATCCCACCCTCTCCTTCTCCCTCAGAGTCCAAAAGTCCACTCTACACATCTGTGTCTCTTTTGCTGTCTTGCATACAGGGTCATCACTACCATCTTTCTAAATTCCACATATATGCATTAGTATACTGTATTGGTGTTTTTCTTTCTGGCTTACTTCACTCTGTATAATCGGCTCCAGTTTCACCCATCTCATTAGAACTGATTCAAATGTATTCTTTTTAATAGCTGAGTAATACTCCATTGTGTATATGTACCACAGCTTTCTTATCCATTCATCTGCTGATGGACATCTAGGTTGCTTCCATGTCCTGGCTATTATAAACAGTGCTGTGATGAACATTGGGGTACATGTGTCTCTTTCAATTCTGGTTTCCTCGCTGTGTATGCCCAGCAGTGGGATTGCTGAGTCATAAGGCAGTTCTATTTGCAATTTTTAAAGCAATCTCCACACTGTTTTCTATAGTGGCTGTACTAGTTTGCATTCCCACCAACAGTGTAAGAGGGTTCCCTTTTCTCTACACCCTCTCCAGCATTTATTGCTTGTAGGCTTTTGGATTGCAACCATTCTGACTAGTGTGAAGTGGTACCTCATTGTGGTTTTGATTTGCATTTCTCTGATAATGAGTGATGTTGAGCATCTTTTCATGTGTTTGTTAGCCATCCGTATGTCTTCTTTGGAGAAATGTCTATTTAGTTCTTTGGCCCATTTTTTGATTGGGTCATTTATTTTTCTGGAATTGAGCTGCAGGTGTTGCTTGTATATTTTTGAGATTAGTTGTTTGTCAGTTGCTTCATTTGCTATTATTTTCTCCCATTCAGAAGGCTGTCTTTTCACCTTGCTTATATTTTCCTTTGTTGTGTAGAAGCTTTTAACTTTAATTAGATCCCATTTGTTTATTTTTGCTTTTATTTCCAGTATTCTGGGAGGTGGATCATAGAGGATCCTGCTGTAATTTATGTCGGAGATTGTTTTGCCTATGTTCTCCTCTAGGAGTTTTATAGTTTCTGGTCTTACATTTAGACCTTTAATCCATTTTGAGTTTATTTTTGTGTGTGGTGTTAGAAAGTGATCTAGTTTCATTCTTTTACAAGTGGTTTACCAGTTTTCCCAGCACCACTTGTTAAAGAGATTGTCTTTTCTCCATTGTATATTCTTGCCTCCTTTGTCAAAGACAAGGTGTCCATATGTGTGTAGATTTATCTCTGGGCTTTCTATTTTGTTCCATTGATCTATATGTCTGTCTTTGTGCCAGTACCATACTGTCTTGATGACTGTGGCTTTGTAGTAGAGCCTGAAGTCAGGCAGGTTGATTCCTCCAGTTTCATCCTTCTTTCTTAAGATTGCTTTGGCTATTCGAGGTTTTTTATATTTCCATACAAATTGTGAAATAATTTGTTCTAGTTCTGTAAAAAATACCGCTGGTAGCTTGATAGGGATTGCATTGAATCTGTAGATTGCCTTGGGTAGTATACTCATTTTCACTATATTGATTCTTCCAATCCATGAACATGGTATATTTCTCCATTTATTAGTGTCCTCTTTGGTTTCTTTCATCAGTGTTTTATAGTTTTCTATATATAAGTCTTAAGTTTCTTTAGATAGATATATTCTTAAGTATTTTATTCTTTTCATTGCAATGGTGAATGGAATTGTTTCCTTAATTTCTTTTTCTACTTTCTCATTATTAGTGTATAGGAATGCAAGGGATTTCTGTGTGTTGATTTTATATCCTGCAACTTTACTATATTCATTGATGAGCTCTAGTAATTTTCTGGTGGAGTCTTTAGGGTTTTCTATGTAGAGGATCATGTCATCTGCAAACAGTGAAAGTTTTACTTCTTCTTTTCCAATTTGGATTCCTTTTATTTCTTTTTCTGCTCTGATTGCTGTGGCCAAAACTTCTAGAACTATGTTGAATATTAGCGGTGAGAGTGGGCACCCTTGTCTTGTTCCTGACTTTAGGGGAAATGCTTTCAATTTTTCACCATTGAGGATAATGTTTGCTGTGTGTTTGCCATAGATAGCTTTTATTATGTAGAGGTATGTTCCTTCTATTCCTGTTTTCTGGAGAGTTTTTATCATAAATGGATGTTGAATTTTGTCAAAGGCTTTCTCTGCATCTATTGAGATAATCATATGGCTTTTATTTTTTAATTTGTTAATGTGGTGAATTACATTGATTGATTTGTGGATATTGAAGAATCCTTGCATCCCTGGGATAAAGCCCACTTGGTCATGGTGTATGATCTTTTTAATGTGTTGTTGGATTCTGGTTGCTAGAATTTTGTTGAGGATTTTTGCATCTATGTTCATCAGTGATATTGGCCTGTAGTTTTCTTTTTCTGTGGCATCTTTGTCAGGTTTTGGTGTTAGGGTGATGGTGGCCTCATAGAATGAGTTTGGAAGTTTACCTTCCTCTGCAATTTTCTGGAAGAGTTTGAGTAGGATAGGTGGTAGCTCTCGAAATTTTTGGTAGAATTCAACTGTGAAGCCATCTGGACCTGGGCTTTTGTTTGCTGGAAGATTTCTGATTACAGTTTCAATTTCCGTGCTTGTGATGGGTCTGTTAAGGCTTTCTATTTCTTCCTGGTTCAGTTTTGGAAAGTTGTACTTTTCTAAGAATTTGTCCATTTCTTCCACATTGTCCGTTTTATTGGCATATAATTGCTGATAGTAGTCTCTTATGATCCTTTGTATTTCTGTGTTGTCTGTTGTGATCTCTCCATTTTCATTTCTAATGTTATTGATTCGATTTTTCTCCCTTTGTTTCTTGATGAGTCTGGCTAATGGTTTGTCAATTTTATTTATCCTTTCAAAGAACCAGCTTTGACTTTGTTGATTTTTGCTATGGTCTCTTTTGTTTCTTTTGCATTTATTTCTGCCCTAATTTTTAAGATTTCTTTCCTTCTACTATCTCTGGGGTTCTCCATTTCTTCGTTTTCTAGTTGCTTTAGGTGTAGAGTTAGGTTATTTATTTGACTTTTTTCTTGTTTCTTGAGGTATGCCTGTATTGCTATGAACTTTCCCCTTAGCACTGCTTTTACAGTGTTCCACAGGTTTTGGGTTGTTGTGTTTTCATTTTCTTTCATTTCTATGCATATTTTGATTTCTTCTGTGATTTGTTGGTTATTCAGAAGTGTGTTGTTCAGCCTCCATATGTTGGACTTTTTGATAGTTTTTCTCCTGTAATTGAGATCTAATCTTAATGTATTATGGTCTGAAAAGATGCTTGGAATGATTTCGATTTTTTTGAATTTATCAAGTTTAGATTTATGGCCCAGGATGTGATCTATCCTGGAGAAGGTTCCGTGAGCACTTGAAAAAAAGGTGAAATTCATTGTTTTGGGGTGAAATGTCCTATAGATATCAATTAGGTCCAACTAGTCTATTTTATCATTTAAAGTTTGCATTTCTTTGTTAATTTTCTGTTTAGTTGATCTGTCCATAGGTGTGAGTGGGGTATTAAAGTCTCCCACTATTATTGTGTTATTGTTAATTTCCCCTTTCATACTTGTTAGCATTTGTCTTACATATTGTGGTGCTCCTATGTTGGGTGCATATATATTTATAATTGTTATATCTTCTTCTTGGATTGATCCTTTGACCATTATGTAGTGGCCTTCTTTGTCTCTTTTCACAGCCTTTGTTTTAAAGTCTATTTTATCGGATATGAGTATTGCCACTCCTGCTTTCTTTTGGTCTCTATTTGCATCATATATCTTTTTCCAGCCCTTCACTTTCAGTCTGTATGTGTCCCTTGTTTTGAGGTGGGTTTCTTGTAGGCAGCATATATAGGGGTCTTGTTTTTTTATCCATTCAGCCAGTCTTTGCCTTTTGGTTGGAGCATTCAACCCATTTACGTTTAAGGTAATTCTTAATAAGTATGATCCCATTGCCATTTACGTTATTGTTTTGGGTTCAAATTTATACACCCTTTTTGTGTTTCCTGTCTAGAGAATATCCTTTAGAATTTGTTGGAGAGTTGGTTTGGTGGTGCTGAATTCTCTCAGCTTTTGCTTGTCTGTAAATCTTTTGATTTCTCCTTCCTATCTGAATGAGATCCTTGCTGGGTACAGTAATCTGGGCTGTAGGTTATTTTCTTTCATCACTCTAAGTATGTCTTGTGATTCCCTCCTGGCCTGAAGAGTTTCTATTGAAAGATCAGCTGTTATCCTTATGGGTATCCCCTTGTGTGTTATTTGTTGTTTTTCCCTTTGTGCTTTTAATATTTGTTCTTTGTGTTTGATCTTTGTTAATTTGTTTAATATGTGTCTTGGGGTGTTTCGCCTTGGGTTTGTCCTATTTGGAACTCTCTGGGTTTCTTGGACTTGGGTGATTTCTTCTTTCCCCATTTTAGGGACATTTTCAACTACTATCTCCTCAAGGATTTTCTCATGGTCTTTCTTTTTGTCTTCTTCTTCTGGGACTCCTATAATTTGAATGTTAGAGCATTTCATATTGTCCTGGAGGTCTCTGAGATTGTCCTCATTTCTTTTAATTCGTTTTCCTTTTTTCCACTCTGATTCATTTATTTCTACCATTCTATCTTCTATTTCACTAATCCTATCTTCTGCCTCCATTATTCTACTATTTGTTGCCTCCAGAGTGTTTCTAATCTCATTTATTGTGTTATTCATTATATATTGACTCTTTTTTATTTCTTCTAGGTGCTTGTTACACCTTTCTTGCATCTTCTCAATCCTTATCTCCAGGCTATTTATCTGTGATTCCATTTAGATTTCAAGATTTTGAATCATTTTCATTATCAATATTCAGAATTCTTTCTCAGGTAGATTCCCTATCTCTTCCTCTTTTTTTGGTTTGGTGGGCAACTCTCCTGTTCCTTTTCTTGCTGAGTATTCCTCTGTCTCTTCTTGGTTATATTGCTGCATTAGGGGTGGCCTTTCTATATTCTGGGAATTTGTGGAGTTCTCTTTATTATGGAGTTTCCTTACTGTGGTGGGGTTGTATCAGTGGTTTGTCAAGGTTTCCTGGTTAGGGAGGCTTGTGTTGGAGTTCTGGTGGGTGGAGCTGGATTTCTTCTCTCTGGAGTGCAATGGAGTGACCAGTCATGGGTTATGAGACGCCAGTGGTTTTGGAGTAACTTTGAGCTGCCTGTATATTGGAGCTCAGGGCTGTGTTCCTGTGTTGCTGGAGAATTTGCGTGGTATGTCTTGCTCTGGAACTTGTTGGCCCTTGGGTAGCGCTTGGTTTCAGTGTATGTATGGAGGCATTTGATGAGTTCCTATTGATTAATGTTCCCTGGATTCAGGAGTTCTCTGATGTTCTCAGAATTTGGACTTAAGCCTCCTGCTTCTGGTTTTCAGTTTTATTTTTACAGTAGCCTCAAGCCTTCTCCATCTATACAGCACCAATGATAAAACATCTAGGTTAAAGATGAAAAGTTTCTCACATTGAGGGACACCCAGAGCGGTTCACTGAGTTACATGGAGATGAGAAGAGGGAGGGGGTAGTTAGAGGTGACTGGAATGAGATGAGGTGGGATCAAAAGAGGAGAGAGCAAGCTAGCCAGTAATTACATCCTTATGTGTGCTCCACAGTCTGGACCACTCATAGGTATTCATGGAGTTATACAGGGAAGAGGAGAGGGAGGAAGTAGACAGAGGTGGCCAGGAGGATAAAAGACGGAAATGAAAGGGAGAGAGAGAGATCCGGCCAGTAACCAGTTCCTTAAGTGTTCTCCCCCGTCTGGAACACACAGAGATTCACAGAGTTTGGTAGAGAAGAGAAGGGGGAGAGAAGAGACAGAGGCCACCTGGTGGAGAAAAAGGAGAGTCCAAAGGAGGAAAGAGTGGTCAAGCCAGTAACCTCGCTCTCAGGTAAAATTGGGTAGTGAAGTTTGGGTTTTTAAATGTACAAAATTGACAAAAAAACCCAAAAAGCAAAGATTAAAAATCTAGAGTAGAGGTTGGATTTTCAAAAATACAATATTGAAGAAAAGAAGAAGAAAGGAAAAGAAGCAAACAAAAACAAAGCCACAAGAATTATTAAAAAACAACAACAACCAAACAAAGACTATATATGGTGTTTGCTTTTAAAAATAGGGTCTTTTTTTTTGAAAAGTAATAGTAGGTTATAGAAATAAAAATTAAAGGAGAAATAGAGGACTTAACAATTTTAAAAAGTTAGAAAAAAAAGTAGAGGAAAAAGAAAAGAAGAAAAAACAACCACACAACAACATCAAGAACAACAACAAAAAGGAAAAACAAAACAACAAAAAGGAAAAACAAAACAACAAAAAAAGAATGATTGTAAAAATAGTAAAGATATATCTTACCCTTTCTTTGGTGTTGTGGGCAGTGTGGGGTCAGTTCAAAGGTGGTTCCCTTTGTTTAACTTCTTCTGTTTGCTGGTCTCTTCATTGTCTGATTTCCGTCCTGACACGGGGGTGGGGGGGGGCGGTGGTGGTGGACACTTTTTTTTTGTTTGTTTGTTTAGGCTCACTTGTTCAGTCGCGCTGTGGGGAGGGAGGGAGGGATGCTGCAAACAAATAACACTGTCGTGTGCATGCAGTGTCAGCCCTGCTGGGCTTGCCCCTGCTCGCAGCGCACAAACCGCTCAGGCTCTACGTTGCTCCGCTGGGAAACGTCTGAGGCCAGCCCTAGGCTGCATGCATCTCCCTGGTCTAAGCTGCTCAGGTTTGGTGCTCAGGTAGCCTTCAGAGGCGCAGATTCGGTTGGGACTGCATTTTGTGCCCTTCCCAGGTCCGAGTAGCTCAGGTGTTTGGCGAGCGCGGTCGCTGCGACTTGTCGCCTTTCCCGTCTCTGCTGCTCAGTTTTCTGGGTGGACCGCTGGCACCCCCTGTGAGGCGGATGGTGACTGTCCAGGACCCCCAGAAGTCTTAGCAAAGAAGCCTGCTTGCAGTTTGGTAGGTAAAATCTCTCCGGGGCTGCGATGTTCCCTTTCCAGCCCTTACAGCTCTGGCTGCCTGTCACTGGAGGGGGATGGTCTGCAGCTGGCTATTTCTGTTCCATCCTTTGTTCTGTGAGCGGTACTGGCGGTGTCTTATGTTAGAGCTTTTCATGTGGTAGCTATCCCACAGTCTGGTTTGCTAGCCCAAGTTAGTTCGATCTGGTTACGTGCGAGGCATTCCTGCCCGATTCTTAAAAGCACTGCAGCCGGCACCTCCTGCGCCTCCCTGCCCTGCCCCCACTTGCTAGTGGCGGATGCAGGCGTTTGTGCTGCTTTTCGCTGGGGGAGTTACTGTTGGGTTTGTAATCTGTTGGCTTTAATTATTTATTTATTTTTCTTTCCTGTTATGTTGCTCTCTGTGTTTCCAAGGCTCGCCACAGACTCAGCAGGGAGAGTGTTTCCTGGTGTTTGGAAACCTCTCTTCTTAAGCTTCCCTTCCCGGGACAGAGCTCCCTCCCCACCTCCTTTGTCTCTTTTTTTGTCTTTTATATTTTTTCCTACCTGTTTTTGAAGTCAATGATCTGTTTTTCTGGGTACCTGATGTCCTCTGCCAGCATTCAGAAGTTGTTTTGCGGAGTTTGCTCAGTGTTGAAATGTTCTTTTGATGAATTTGTGAGGGAGAAAGTGGTCTCCTCGTCCTATTCCTCCGCCACCTTATGACCCCCTGCAGATAAATCTTTAACATCAGTTCAGTTCTTCAATCCATTTTGAGTTAGTTTTTGTGTATGATGTGAACTAAGGATGTAACTGTGTTCTTTTGCATGTGACTATCCAGCACCATTTATTGAAAATTGTCTTGGCACCTTTGTTGAAACTTAACTGCCCATAGGATCCTTAACTCTTTCTCCTTGATCTGTATGTTTACCCCTATGTCAGTGCCATAAGGTTTTGGTTACCATAAACTGGCAGTAAATTTAGAAATCAGGAAATGTGAGTCCTTCATCTTTGTTCTTTTTCAATATTGTTTTAGCTACCTGGAGTTCCTTGAAATTCCATATATGTTTGAGTATTGGCTTTTCCATTTCTGTGAAATTGGTCATTGAAGTTTTGATAGGGATCACATTGTATTTATCGGGCGGTATTCCTTACTGTAAGCTCCAGGAGTTGGTGATGGACAGGGAGGCCTGGCGTGCTGTAGTCCATGGGGTCGGAACGAGTCAGACATGACTGCGCGACTGAACTGAACTGATTCCTTGTTGTTGTTGTTCAGTCACTCAATCATGTCCAACTCTGTGACCCCGTGGACTGCAGCACACCAGGCTTCCCTGGCGTTCGTTATCTTCCTGAGTTTGCTCAAACTCGTGTCCATTGAGTCAATGCTGTCATCCACCCATTCTCTGTACCACCTTTTCCACCTGCCCTCAACCTTTCCCAGCATCAGGGTCTTTTCTAATGAGTTGGCTCTTCACATCAAGTGGCCCAAGTATTGGAGTTTCAGCTTCAGCATCAGTGCTTCCAATGAATATTTAGGGTTTATTTCCTTTAGGATTCTCTGGTTTGCTCTCCTTGCTGTGCAAGGGACTCTCAAGAGTCTTCCCCAGCACCCACATTTCAAAAGCATTAGTTCTTTGGTGCTCAGTCTTCTTTATAGTCCACCTTTCACATTCATACATGACTACTGGAAAAACCATGGTTTTGAATAGATGGACCTTTGTCGGCAAAGTGATGTCTCTGCTTTTTAATGTGCTGTTTAGGTTTGTCACCCGTTTTCTTCTAAGGAACATGCGTCTTTTGATTTCATAGCTTCAGTCACTATCTGCAGTGATTTTGGAGCCCAAGAAAATAGTCTGTTGCTGTTTTGGTAGTTTCTCTGTCTATTTGCCATGAAGTGATAGGGACAGATGCCATGAACTTCATCATTTGAATGTTGCATATTAAGCCAGCATTTTCAATCTCCTCATTCACGTTCATCAAGAGGCTATTTAGTTCCTCTCTGCTTTGCTTTCTGCCATTAGGTCAGTGTCATCTACATATCTGAGGTTGTTGATATTTTTCCTGGCAATCTGGATTCTAGCTTGTGATTCATCCAGCCCTGTATTTCACATGATGTATTCCGTGTATAAATAAACAAGCAGGGTGAGAATATACAGACTTGAGGTACTTCTTTCCCAATTTTGAACCAGTCTGTTTTCTATGTGCAGTTCTAACTGTTGCTTCTTGACCTGTATACAGGTTTCTCAGGAGGCATGTGAGGTAGTCTGGTATTTCATATCTTTAAGAATTTTCCACAGTTTTTTGTTATCCAAACAGTCAAAGACTTTAGAATAGGACAATATTCTGATCTTGACAATTTAATCTTGCAATCTGTGAATACAGTTTATGTTTCCATTTATTTAGGTCTTCGTCAGTTTCTTCCAGTAATGCTTTGTAGCTTTCAGTTTAATTATAGCATTGCTTGGCTAAATATGTTCCTGAATATTATATTCTTGTTTATTTTATTGTGAGTAGAATTGTTTTCTTAATTTTCTTTTCAAATTGTTGGCTACTATTATGTCTTTTACACTACAATATTGCTTAACTTTTTTTAATTTTTATTTTACTTTATTTTACTTTACAATACTGTATTGGTTTTGCCATAAACAACATGAATCCACCATGGCAACTGACAAACAACTAATCTCAAAAATATACAAGCAACACCTGCAGCTCAATTCCAGAAAATAAATGACCCAATCAAAAAATGGGCCAAAGAACTAAACAGACATTTCTCCAAAGGAGACATACAGATGGCTAACAAACACATGAAAAGATGCTCAACATCACTCATTATCAGAGAAATGCAAATCAAAACCACAGTGAGGTATCATTTCACGCCAGTCAGAATGGCTGCAATCCAAAAGTCTACAAGCAATAAATGCTGGAGAGGTTGTGGAGAAAAGGGAACCCTCTTGCACTGTTGGTAGAAATGCAAACCAGTACAGCCACTATGGAGAACAGTGTGGAGAGTCCTTAAAAAACTGGAAATAGAACTGCTTTATGACCCAGCAATCCCACTTCTGGGCATACACACTGAGGAAACCAGAACTGAAAGAGACACATGTACCCCAATGTTCATCACAACACTGTTTATAATAGCCAGGACATGGAAGCAACCTAGATGTTTATCAGCAGATGAATGGATAAGAAAGCTGTGGTACATACACACAATGGAGTATTACTCAGCCATTAAAAAGAATACATTTGAATCGGTTCTAATGAGATGGATGAAACTGGAGCGGATTATACAGAATGAAGTAAGCCAGAAAGTAAAACACCAATACAGTATACTAACGCATATATATGGAATTTAGAAAGATGATAATGATAACCTTGTATGCGAGACAGCAAGAGACGCAGATGTATAGGACAGTCTTTTGGACTCTGTGGGAGAGGGAGAGGGTGGGATGATTTGGGAGAATGGCATTGAAACATGTATAATATCATATAAGAAATGAATTTCCAGTCTAGGTTCAATGCAGGATACAGAATGCTTGGGGCTGGTACATTGGGATGACATGTGTTTAACTTTTAAGTTAACCTTACCAGTTACCTGTGTGTGTGTTTGAATTCTTTAGAATTTACTGTGTGTGTGATTTTTGTTATCTATGAAAAGGGACAGTTTCACTTATATATTTTTAAATTTTAATTGGAGGCTAATTACTTTACAATATTGTAGTGGTTTTTGCCATATATTTTTAACTTGAATATCTTATTTACTTTTCTTACCTAATTGCCCTGGCTGGAACTTCCAGTACAGTATTGAATACAAGTGGCAAAAGTGGACACACCTATCCTGTGCCTGACTTTAGGGGGAAAGTTTTGAGGCTTTCTCCACTGAGTATGTTAGTTGTAGGTTTTTCATAAATGTCCTTTACTAGGTTGAGGAAGCTTCTGTCTACCTATATTGGTAAATGATTCTGTCATGAATGATTGTTGGATTTTGTCAGATGCTTTTTTCTGCCTCTATTGGGATAATCATATTATTTTTCCTTCATTTTAATAATATAATGTATTACTTTTTATGTATTTAACCACTTCTGCATTCCTAGGCTAGATTCCACTTGGCCTTGGTATAAATTCTTTTCATATGGTATTGGATTCACTTTGCTAATTTTTTTGTATCAATATTCATAAAATATTTTGGCCTATAGTTTTCTTGTGATTTTTTATCTGGCTTTGGTAACAGGGTTAATGCTGGACTCATCAAATGAGTTTTATAGTCTTCCTCCTTCTGTTTTTTAGTTTGAGAAAGATTGCTGTTACTTCTTTTTAAATGCTTGGTATTAATAGAATTCACAAGTAAAGTTTTCTGGTCTTGGGCTTTGCTTTATTGAGAGGTTTTTGATTATTGATTTAGTCTGTTTACTTGCTATAGGTCTTTTCAGATTTCTGTTTTTCTCTTGAGTCCCTTTTAGTAGTCTGTGTATTTCCAGAAATTTGTCCATTTCATCTATGTTATCTAATTTATCAGTGTACAATAGTTCATAGTATTCTCTTAATAGTCCCTTTTATTTCTGTTTTATTTGTTAATTTTTTTCAAAGAGCCAACTTTAGATTTTGTTGATTTTATATATTATTCCTCCATTTCAATTTTCTATGCTCTAATCCTCATTGTTTCCTTCCTTTTTCTGGCTTTTGGTTTGTGTGTGTGTGTTAGCTGCTCACTCAGGTCCGACTTTTTGCGACCCCATGGACTGGGACTAGCCAGGCTCTTCTGCCCATGGGATTCTCCAGGTAAGACTGGGTTGGGTTGTTATTTCCTTCCCCATTTAGTTTGTTCTTATTTTTATCTCCTTAAGATGTAAATTTAGGTCACTGATTTGAGTTCTCTCTTCTTTTTTAAAGAAGGCTATTGCAAGTATAAATTTTCCTATGAGCACTGCTTTCAGAGAATCCCAAAAGTTTTGGTCAATCCATATAGATGTTTTTGATGACAGGCTGTTTTAAGTCTTCATGCCTTTGTATCTGGGACTTTTGTGTACATTATTCTTGCAGTTATCTCAACAAGTCACAGAAAGTCAGGAAGAGGGACTTCCTTGGCACTTCAGTGATTAAGACTTCTTTAAATGCAGGGACAGTGGGTTCAAATCCCTGGTTGGGGAGCTAAGATCTCACATGCCTTGGGGCCAAAATATCAAAACAGAAACAGAAACAATATTATAACAAATTTAAAAAAAAACTTTAAGAATGGTCCACATTTTTAAAAAATCAAGAAGAGTGGTTTTTAGAAGGTTAATATATTACTAGAGTCCTTATATTTTTATGTATTCTAAATTTTGGCACATATAAAATAAATTAAAAAGCAAATTCTGTTTTCAAATACCACCTAAGAGAAGAAATACAAGCAACATACCAATATACCAAGAAACACTGACGGACTAGGAATATAAAATATTCTAATGTAAAAACAAATTTAAACATGTCAGTCTCAAGCCAAAAACCCTTTTCATAGCTGCTTCCTGTTTTGCAATAAGGCCCAAGTTCCTTTTCAGAACAAGCAAGGATCTTCAAAAAATGGTTGTTATTCAAGTCTCCAATTCCCCATAGCACCTTCTTTTTATTTTCTAGCAATAGCTGTTGTGACGTCTTGCTCAGCCTTTGATGCTCCAGAGTCCTAGATCTTTGTCAGTGCTGTTTCCTTGCCTGGAGTGCTCTATCCTCTTTCTTTGCTTAGTTAAATATTCCTTGTCTTTAAAGATTCATTTCAGGCATGATTTCCCCCAGAAAACCCCAGATATTCTCAAGTACAGTTTGCACGTATGCTTGAGCTGTGAAAATCTGTTTTACTGAATTAAACTGAAATTTCTGTTTTTGTATTATCCCCTAACCCCCACCACCAGACTGACAGCTCCTAAATCTGAAACCTCAATTGGTTCACATTTACTAAGTACCTCTTTAAAAACTGCCACATAGTAAATTCCTATTAAGTACATGTTGAATTGAATGAAAGGAGGCCATGCTGCTGGGTGACACGGAGGCCATGAGAGCTACAGGGTTTAAAAAAGAAGTTAAGAAGTTGCCAAGAGCTACAGTGTCAGAAGGAGTCACCAAGGAAATAGGACTTGGGTTGTCTCGGGAAAGTAGGACTTGGATAGGAGGAAGAAGGAAAGATCGGTTCAAGCCAGGGGCTGACCGCTAACAGGTGAAGCTAAACAAAGAAGAGACCTGGATAATCTTGGGGCAATGAAACGAGGTGAATTGGAAGGTCATGAGGCCTTGGGAGCTCTGAGAATGCCCGCGGCTATAGGTGGGCTGGTTCAGTGCTGTGTTCACCACAGCCCCCAACCTTCAGTGTTTCCTCCCAGTCCCTCCCTATTGGCCAGATAGTTTGGAATCTTCTGTCTCTAACATGCAGAAGGCTGCTTTCTCTTGACTGCCTGTCCCTAGAAGACTTTGTCCTCACTGAACATGGAAGTTAGTTCCAGGGGAGTGCTGGAGAATCAGGAAACCCGGATGAAACCTGAAATGGTCAGTGAGCCCCAGGACCCCTGAGTGGATGGGCCAGCTCAGCTGAGTACTGCTCATTATGCATGCTTGTATTTCCCCTAAACCTGAAATTGTTTTATTTGCATGTTATCTAATGGGATACTATTTACACTTCTAATGAACCAGTACCTGGGGCATTAAACCTGAACTCATTTCTTCTTAGAGGTTTTATTTTTGAAACAGAGCATTTTAGTATACAGATGTAAGATAATAATGTTTCATTTAATATGTATTTTTCCTTTGTGTATCAACCATCATTATGCCTGATTATTCCACCATAATATGAGTTTTGTTAAAAGTAGGAAAAACAGCTTGTCTTCCTTATGGTTAAAAAAGAAAGAAAGGAAATAAAATAAACCAACTGAATATAAGTGATGCTATATATAAAAGGGGCTATGGGTTGCCATGGTAACCAACAAATTCTAAAAATGATGGAAAGAAAGGAACATCAGGTTGCTATGATAAATGACACTCGAAGTGACAGGTTTCTTGTGGTGCTTGCTTTTAATTAATGCAGCTCTGTAAGTAGCATTATTATTGAATAATAGATTAACGTGGAAATCAGGAACCTGGCTTGAAGACTCATTTTTTCAGCACTGGGATAACTACTGAGAGGATGCAGGGACCAACAGGAGAGTGACGCACTGCAGTGAAAGAGGGTGCAGAGGGTGGTTCTCTGAGGTCACCTGAGAAGCGTACGCACCACACTCTCCTAGGCTGCGGAAACAGCTGGCTCCACATCAGTCATCAGAGTGAAGCTAAAGATACAACCATCACCACCGAGGACAGAAGTTGTGCAACATAAAAAATCACTAGCTTAAAAAGTGTCTTAACACACTATTTTTATTGTTGGTGCTTTTAGGCAAGTGTTTTAAAGTCTGCTATTTAAAATGAAAACGTGTGTGTGTGTTGTGTGTGTGTTGTGTGTGTCTGTGTGTATATGCTCAGTCCCTCAGTTGTGTCTGACTCTTTGCAACCCCACAAATGGTAGCTGGCCAGGTTCCTCTATCCATGATATTATCCAGGCAAGACTGCTGGAATGGATTGCCATGCCCTCCTCTACAGGATCTTCCTGATCCATGGGTCAAACCCATGTCTCCTGCACCTCTGAATTGGCAGGTGGATTCTTTACCACTGGTGCCACCTGGGAAGCCCCATATAATACATACACATGTATTTATGTCTCCTTTGGCAACTTCTTTCTTTCAGCAGAATGAGAGATTCCCCCCAACACTGAATTCCTAATGAATTGTGCTCCCCACATCAGGAGATCTGAGTGGGGTCCTGCTCAGGTATGTACACACATCGAAACACACATGTAGTATTTTGACAAGACAATCATTGTTTAATACACATGGAAGAGAAGACATACAGACTCTTGCTCAGTTCAGTTCAGTTCAGTTGCTCAGTCATATCCGACTCTTTGAGACACTATGAACCGCAGCATGCCAGGCCTTCCTGTCCATCACCAACTCCCAGAGTTTACCCAAACGCATATCCATTGAGTCACTGATGCCATACAACCACCTCATCCTCTGTCATCCCCTTCTTCTCCTGCCCTCAATCTTTCCTAGCATCAGGGTCTTTTCAAATGAGTCAGCCCTTTGCATCAGGTGGCCAAAATATTGGGATTGCAGCTTCAACATCAGTCCTTCCAATGACCACCCAGGACTGATCTCCTGTAGGATGGACTGGTTGGATATCCTTTCAGTCCAAGGGACTCTCAAGAGTCTTCTCCAACACCACAGTTCAAAAGCATCAATTCTTTGGCACTCATCTTTCTTTACAGTCCAACTCTCACATCCATATATGACCACTGGAAAAACCATAGCCTTGACGAGATGGACTCTTGCTATAGTGGTGGAAATTAAAACAAATAGAGGTGGGATAATGTCCACAAGATATGAAGCTGAGGTAGAATAATGGGAGTGTCCTGCCATCTTCTCCGGGTTGGGATGCCATGAGCTCCTTGACCTGGGTCAGGCTGATGACTGGTGTATTTGTTCATTTATCAGAAGTTCACAGAAACTCTATGAGGACATAGACACAGGAAAACATGCTTAAGGAGAGCAGAAAGTCCCTATAAATGGTACAGGTGGTAGACACATTTTTATATATATTTCAAGCTTTAGTGTGTTGAGCTGGCCAGGTTTTCCAAATCCTTATCACTTGTCTTGTTGGCTTCAGTCTTCCATCTCCCAGGACAGCTCTTTGTTGCTGTATCTCTACACCTAGTACATGCCAAATTAATAGCTTGTCTTACCTCTAACACTGTTAGCTCTTTGTGGGTAAAGCAAATGTCTTTCCATGAAAGAATGAATAAATAAAACTAACCTACACGTGTAGGTGATCTCAGAGTTTCACTATAGTTAATTAGTTCATCCGTCCATCCAACACTTTTAGGAGCAGACCTTGTTTCAATGACTGGGCAGGTGTGGTTAAGGCAATGAGACAGGCACCTGCTTTGGTTCTGGCATTCAGGGGGCAACATGAACAATCAAAGGGATAATTAAGACAGCCCAGGAAACACTGCAATGGAAGTATATGCACAGCTGAATATGGTAGGATCCAGGATTTTCAGAACTGGGAGCTTTTCATGAGAAAAACAAAACTTGAAGAGAGGCTGAAGGAGAAAGATTGGTAGGCAGAAAAAGTGAAGACTGTTTGAGATACAAGAGGCACAGACCAGCACAGGACATTTGTTGAACTCATTAGAAATGAGTTCATGTGTCTAGATTGCAGGTTTGTGTGGAGGAAGGGGAGGCTGTAGGTGGACAGGATATGGGCTGGTAGCTCACAGAGAGGCCTGCTCATCCTGCCCAGTCAGGAGGACTGCTTCCAAAGCTAAAGTGAACTTCTGGTCTCTTACAGGTACATTTTAAGTTATGAAATCAATATTAGCTCTTTTAAAGTTTGGAAAATATGACTAGTAGAGAGGAAAAAAACACCAACTGCCTCACCACCAGAAATACCTAGTGTTAACACACTTTAATGTATTTTTTTCACAGCTATGTGGGTTATGTATACTTTTTAACATAAAAATAGTAAATGCGTATATTAAAATATTTTAATTTCACAAATCCTTGGCTAAGTTAAAGAAAAGTTGGAATTACAGTGCAAAGAATTTTTTTCCTCAACCATCTGCAGGTCAGTTGCCTACCAGGTGCATCCATCCATATTCCTGTACAGGGACATTCTCCTACCTTAGTTCTCTTACCTCAGTTTAAAACTATTACAGATAAAACCATGAAACTAACTTTAGTAGGTAATACTCAGATTCTCAGACTTCAGTTTTTCCCAGTTGTCCCTAAATAGACTGTTAACAAAAAGGATCAGGTTCAGAACGCATGTTGCACTTGACTGCTATGTCCGTTGTCTGCTTTAATCTGAGATGGGTCTTCAGTCTTTGTGGGACTTTGATGACCTCAAGACTTCTGAAGATCACAGGGCATTTCTGGGGGAAAGATCCTTCAGCTGGGGTTTTCCTCCTGTCTCCTTGTGATTGGGCGTGCTCGTGGGTGTTTGGAAGGAACAACATGGACAGAGCAAGTGGGGTTGTCTTGGATGATGATGTTCATACTAATCTCCCAAGTTTTCAGCTGAGACTCTCCACTGAAAAGTGACTCTTCTAGTCTTTTGTAATTGGCAAGTATTTTCTGTGGAGTATTCTTGCTGGAAGATGATTCTCTTGCATTTCTGGCACCTCTGAGGGGGCACTGCCTCTGTTTTGTTCTGGCCTGTCTTTTCAGCCTTGTTAGGTAGAGGTAATGTTTCCCTCTAGAGTACAGGGCAGTTTTGTTCACTGCCCAGAGTAATAAAGATAATGTTTCACTAAAGGGCAAACTTTGGGCAAATTGATTAAAGACCATTATAAAAGTTTTGGGATTTCTTCCTTAAAAAAATTTATTTTATTGATATATTTTCCTGGTGATCCAGGGCAGGCCTTCCAATGCAGAGAATATGGTTTTGATCCCTGGTCAGAGAACTAAGATTGCACATTCTGTGGGGCTACTAAACCCACATGCCAAAACCAGACAAAGTCTGCACACCACAATGAAAGCTGAACGCAGTCAAAATAAAGAAGAAAAATAAATTAAATCTATTTTGTTGAAGTATAGTTGATTTACATTAGTTTCTGGTGTATAGTGGTGTATAGCATTTGCATGGATGAAGGAGCCTGGAAGGCTGCAGTCCATGGGGTCGCTGAGGGTCTGACATGACTGAGCAACTTCACTTTCACTTTCATGCATTGGAGAAGGAAATAGTAACCCGCTCCAGTGTTCTTGCATGGAGAATCCCAGGGGTGGGGAAGCCTGGTGGACTGCCGTCTATGGGATCACACAGTTGGACACAACTGAAGCGACTTAGCAGCAGCAGCAGCAGCAGCATTTGCATTATATAGCAAAGTGATATACATACATATATATATATATATGATATATAGCAAAGTGATTCAGTTATACATATATAAAATAGTTTGCATTTGCTAATCCAAAACTCCCAATCCATCCCTCCCTACCTCCACCTTGGCAACCATAAGTCTGTTCTTCATGTCTGTGAATCTGTTTATATTTTGCAGATAAGTTCATTTGTGTCATATTTTAGATTTCATGTACAAGTGATATCATATGGTGTTTGTTTTCCTCTTTTTGACTTCACTTAGTATGATGATCTCTAGCTCCATCCATGCTGCTAAAAGTGGTATTATTTCATTCTTTTTTTCTGCCTGAGTAATATTCCATCATATATATATCACATCTTTAACCATGTATCATCTGTCAGTGGATGTTTAAGTTACTTCCAAGTCTTGGCTATTTAAATAGTGCTGATAGAAACATGAGGGTGAATGTATTTTTTTGAATTATAGTTTCATCCAGATATATGCCTGGGAATGGGATTGCTGTATCATA
This sequence comes from Capra hircus, assembly GCF_001704415.2. Taxonomy (NCBI): domain Eukaryota; kingdom Metazoa; phylum Chordata; class Mammalia; order Artiodactyla; family Bovidae; genus Capra; species Capra hircus. The sequence goes on from NC_030828.1 coordinate 2,400,687, forward strand.
TGACAAAACTATTTTTACTTTTTGAGGAACCTCCATACTGTTCTCTATATAGCTGCACCAATTTATATTCTCACCAAAACTGTAGGATGATTAAAAGTTTGGGGTTTTCTAAGCTCAAGGCTCCTCAGCTGTGATATGAATGTGCTGTGTGTGCAGTATCCACCTGGGCCATGTCAAGTTGTTCCTATGGGACTTGGAGGACAAGGGTATCCAAGAGAAACTCCAAGCTCATTCTGCCTGCTGTGCAGTGAGCAAAAAAGTACTGTTTCTTCCAGCCTCTGTGAAACTATCAGCAACTTACTTGTTACACTGCAAGGGTAAAACCTCAGAGCGCCTGAGAAATTTGAAACTATGTAAATATCCCTTCCTCATCAAACTTAAAATGTATTTATTTTTATCTTTATGGGCACATGACTACCTATTTTTACAAAAGGTTATTATCCACTACTATTGTTATTCTCTTTGATGCACAGATCAAATTCCCCAATTTGGCCAATGGGAAACCCTTCAAATTGATCCACATCTTTCTGACATATTCTCATCAATCTTTGATCACTTACTTGGTTTCTGGAACAAAAAAGATATTTTAGCTTATCTGTATTTTTCATGCCCCTCCCCTTGATCCAGCCATTTCTCTAAGGAGCTCTAGTTTCATTTATAGGAATATGATATTTAGAAGCTATCACATGGGCTATAAGAAATGGCCAAGTACAGAGTCACAATCCCTCAGAACTCACCTGACTTCTAATACCAACTACTAGTTCAGAGAATGCCCCCAAAACATCTCAGATTTGATAATTCACTAGAAGGCCACCAAGCTCCCTGAAAGCTGTTATACTCATGCTTACAGCTTATTACAGGCAAGGGATACCGACTGAAATCAGCCTGGGGAAGAAGGGGTGGAGGAGAAGGGCCAGATAGGGGCTCTCTACTGTTCTCTTCCCTGAGTCAGGGGAGTGGGGTACTACCCTGGCATCTATACGTAACAGTGCACGTGAATGTTGCCATCAAGGGACCCATCCGATCTTTGCTATCTCGAGTGTTTACTGAGGTTTTATTATATAGGCATGATCAATGAATTGATTGCCTGTGTGGTTAATTTCAGTCTCCAGTTACACTGATACCAGGTGACTCCAAAGCCCTCTCCCTGAGTCACACTGTTGGTCTTTCTGAAAGGTGTAGCCAGCCTCCACCCTAAGATTGTATAGATGTGCCCAACTCTGACTCACACCATCAAACTAGCCAGCATGACCCACAGCCTACGGGCAAAGAAAGACAATCCTACCAGGCATAATGTTCCAAGGATGCAAAGACTGCCTCCCAGAGGCTGAGGGGCAGAAGCTCAGGCTTTTCTTTGGGCAAGGTCAAATTCTTCATGACACAAAGGCACTAGGTGTGCTCACTGGCGTTGGGGTGCTAATGCTACTAGGCTCTTGCATTTTTTAATGAATTCATTTATTTTGGCTGCTCTGGGTCTTCATTGCTGCATGCAGGCTTTCTCTAGTTGCACGGGCTTCTCAGTGCAGCAGCTTCTCTTGTCGTGGAGCACAAGCTCTAGAGCACACGGGCTTCAGTAGCTGCAGCACATGGGCTCAGTTCCCCATGGCATGTGCAATCTTCCCAGACCAGGGACTGAACCCGTGTTCCTTGCATTGGCAAGCAGATTCTTAACCACTGGACCACCAGGGAAGGCCTCCCAGATCCTTTTAAATGACAGCTAATGGACAAATATATGGGCACATACACACACCAACTTGCATCTTTATTCATTTCTTTCATCTCCTGTTTTCTGCATGTTTGTCTAACTGTATTGAAATCCATCTGTATTGAAAATCATGAATTAACACCAATACCTCCAATAACAGTCCAACACTGAAATTTGTTCCCTTTCCCACATTTGTAAATTCTCTTCCCCAGTAGTAAGAAACCATTAGTCTTGATATAGTTCCTTCTATGATCAACTCCTCTGTATTTATCGATCTCCCATTCCTGCCCCCACACTCTCCCACTCAGGTATAGTTGCCTTCCTAACCTGCTTGCCCTCTGACACCCAATGCTGGAGCATCCCAGTGGGAGGCAATTCCTCACTCTTTTGCACCCCAAACCCCAAGTTGTGTTACATGGCAGGTCAATGAATCAGAGATGAGGTGCTGAGGAAAGGAATATGACTTTATTTGGAGATTCCACTGACCAAGAATATGGCAGACTGATGTCTCAAAATAAGCATCTTATTAGGGTCTGGACGCCAGGTTCTTTTATAGATTAGAGATGGGAGGAGGTGAGGAAACAAAGTAAAGGCCAATAATCTTGCAAATATTCCTAGAATGGCTAGTCTTACGTAGGCAATGTGTTAGTCCCTTCCTGCCACCTACAGATGGACAGGGTGCTTATCAAAGGCACTTTAGTGTAATAGTCAGGCAGGTAAGCATGAGTTTCTGAGATGAGCCATTATGTATGATTATAATAACAAAGCAGCAGAAAGCAAGTCAAAGAAACAATTCCAATATGGAGTCAGAATTGACTTTTCCCTGCGACAGGTGAACCACTGTCTTGTGTGGATGCCATTCCCACCTTACTCATGCTCTGAGACCACATAAGAAGGGAAAGGAGAAAAGGGAGAAGAACTCTGTACTGATGTGCCAGCATAGCTTTTTTTGACAATAAAAATTAATACTTGAGGAGGCAATGGCACCCCACTCCAGTACTCTTGCCTGGAAAATCCCATGGACCGAGGAGCCTGGAACGCTGCAGTCCATGTGGTTGTTGAGGGTCGGATACGACTGAGCGACTTCACTTTCACTTTTCACTTTCATGCACTGGAGAAGGAAATGGCAACCCACTCCAGTGTTCTTGCCTGGAGAATCCCAGGGATGTGGAAGCCTGGTGGACTGCCGTCTATGGGGTCGCACAGAGTTGGACATGACTGAAGTGACTTAGCAGCAGCAAATTTGAAATATACAGAAAAAGTATAAAGAAGAGATTAAAAGTTATCTACAACTCTACTGTTTAGAGATTTCAATTAATATTTTGCTTTCCACTTTGTCTCCTTTGTTGATGTTGCTCAGTCGCTCAGTCGTGTCTGAATCTTGCAACCCCATGGACTGCAGCACGCCAGGCTTTTCTGTCCTTCCCCATCTCCTGGAGCTTGCTCAAACTCATGTTCGTCGAGTCAGTGATGCCATCCAACCATCTCATCCTCTGTCGTCCCCTTCTCCTCCCACCTTCAATCTTTCCCAGCATCAGGGTCTTTTCCTATGAGTTGGCTCTTCTCATCAGGTGGACAAAGTATTGGAGCTTCAGCTTCATCATCAGGCTTTCCAGTGAATATTCAGGGTTGATTTCCTTTAGGATTGACTTTTAGACTGTCCCTTTCCTGAGGACATTTAAAAATAGTTGATAACATAATTTATATGACTGAAACAGAGTAGGGCCCTCTGGGGCCCTCCCAGGTTCGAATCCGTTCTTTGTCCCCCATTTCTTGTTTGTACGAAACAGGTTTCATTCAGCCTCCTTGACCCACCTTGCAATCCAAAGAGCAGGATCAGACAGTTGCTAATCAGTGAAAGGAGGGATGCAGACAAGGGCAGAGAAGTCAAGAAACAATAGCAGCAGCTATTGGGGCAGAGTCCAACTAGAATTCTATCACCACCACTAGATTTGTTCATAGTGATGCTTCCTAAGGCCCACTTGACTTCACACTCCAGGATGTCTGACTCTAGGTGAGTGATCACACCATCATGGTTATCTGGGTTTTGAAGATCTTTTTTGTATAGTTCTTCTGTGTAATCTTGCCACCTCTTCTTAATATCTTCAGCTTCTGTTAGCTCCATACGATTTCTGTCTTTTATTATGGCCGTCTTTGCATGAAAAGTTCCTTGGTATCTCTAATTTTCTTGATGAGATCTCTAGTTTTTCCCATTGTATTGTTTTCTACTATTTCTTTGCATTTATCACTGAGGAAGGCTTTTTTAAATCTCTCTTTGCTATTCTTTGGAACTCTGCATTCAAATGGGTATATCTTTCCTTTTCTCCTTTGCCTTTAGCCTTTCTTCTTTTCATAGCTGTTCATAAGCCTCTTCAGACAACCATTTTGCCTTTTTTTCATTTCTTTTTCTTGGGGATATCTTGATCACTGCCTCTTGTACAATGTCATGAACCTCAATCCATAGTTCTTCAGGCATTCTGTCTATCACATCTAATCCTTTGAACCTATTTCTCACTTCCACCGTATAGTCATAAGGGATTTGATTTAGGTCATACCTGAATGGTCTTGTGGTTTTCCCTACTTTCTTCAATTTAAGTCTGAATTTGGCAATAAGGAGTTCATGATCTGAGCCAGTCAGTTTCTGAACTTGTTTTTGCTGACTGTATAGAGCTTCTCCATCTTTGGTTGTGAAGAATATAATTAATCTGATTTTAATATTGATGATCTGGTGATGTCCATGTGTAGAGTCTTCTCTCGTGTTGTTGGAAGAGGATGTTTGTTATGACCAGTGCATTCTCTAGGCAAATCTCTGTTAGCTTTTGCCCTGCTTCATTTTGTGTTCCAAGGCCAAATTTGCCTGTTACTCCAGGTATTTCTTGACTTCCTACTTTTGCATTCCAGTCCCTGATAATGAAGAGGATATTTGGGTGTTAATTCTAGAAGATCTTATAGGTCTTCATAGAACCGTTCAACTTCAGCTTCTTCAGCATTAATGGTCAGGGTGTAAACTTGGATTACTGTGATATTGACTGGTTTCCTTGGAAACAAACAGAGATCATTCTGTCATTTTTGAGACTGCATCCAAGTACTGCATTTTGAACTCTTTTGTTGATTACAACGGCTACTCCATTTCTTCTAAGTGATTCTTGCCCACAGTAGTAGATATAACAGTCATCTGAATTAAATTTACCCATTTGAGTCCATTTTAGTTTGCTAATTCCTAAGGAGGTGATGGAATTTTAGTTGAGCTAATTCAAATCCTAAAAGATGATTCTGTTAAAGTTCTGCCCCCAGTACACCAGCAAATTTGGGAAACTCAGCAGTGTCAGTTTTCATTCCAAACCCAGAGAAAGGTAATACCAAAGAATGCTCTCAGTACCTCACAACTGCACTCATCTCACATGCTAGCAAAGTAATGCTCAAAATTCTCCAAGCCAGGCTTCAACAATACGTGAACCATGAACTTCTAGATGTTCAAGCTGGTTTTAGAAAAGGTAGAAAAACCAGAGATCAAATTGGCAACATTTGCTGGATCATAGAGAAAGCAAGAGAGTTCCAGAAAAACATCTACTTCTGCTTTATTGACTATGCCAAGGCCTTTGACCGTGTGGATCACAATAAACTGTGGAAAATTCTGAAAGAGATGGGAATACGAGACCACCTGACCTGCCTCTTGAGAAATCTGTATGCAGGTCAGGAAGCAACAGTTAGAACTGGACATGGAACAACAGACTGGTTCCAAATTGGGAAAGGAGTTAGTCAAGTCTGTTTATCATCACCCTGTTTATTTACATGCAGAGTACATCATGAGAAATGTTGGATTGGATGAAGCACAAGCTGGAATCAAGATTGCTGGGAGAAATATCAATAACCTCAGATATGCAGATGACACCACCCTTATGGGAGAAAGTGAAGAAGAACTAAAGATCCTCTTGATGAAATTAAAAGAGGAGAGTGAAAATGTTGGCTTAAACATTCAGAAAACTAAGATCATGGCATCTGGCCCCATAACTTCATAGCAAATAGATGGGAAACAGTGGAAACAGTGACAGACTATTTTGGGGGGCTCCAAAATTATTTAGATGGTGACTGCAGCCATGAAATTAAAAGACACTTTCTCCTTGGAAGAAAAGCTATGACCAACCTAGACAGCTTATTAAAAAGCAGAGACATTACTTTGCCAACATAGGTCCATCTAGTCAAAGCTATTGTTTTTTCTGTAGTCATGTATGGATGTGAGAGTTGGACTGTGAAGAAAGCTGAGCACCAAAGAATTGATGCTTTTGAACTGTGGTGTTGGAGCATACTCTTGTGAGTCCCTTGACAGCAAGAAGATCCAACCAGTCAATCCTAAAGGAAATCAGTCCTGAATATTCATTGAAAGGACTGATGCTGAAGCTAAAACTCCGATACTTTGGCCACCTGATGCAAAGAACTGACTCATATGAAAAGACCCTGATGTTGAGTAAAATTGAAGGCAGGAGGAGAAGGGGATGGCACTGTATGAGGTGGTTGGATGGCATCACCAACTAAATGGACATGAATTTGAGTAAACTCTGGGAATTGGTGTTGGACAGGGAGGCCTGGCATGCTCCAGTCCATGGGGTGGCAAAGAGTCAGAAATGACTGAGTGGCTGAACTGAATTGGGGCAGAGTCCTGGTTCTCCCTCAAGGGATACACATAACAATATCTTTGAGTTCTTATTGGAAAAGACTCTAATGCTGGGAAAGATTGAAGGTGGGAGGAGAAGGGGACAACAGAGAATGAGATGGTTGGGTGGCATCACCAACTCGATGGACAGGAGTTTGAGTAAGCTTCAGTGGTTGGTGATGGACAGGAAGGCCTGGTGTGCTGTGGTCCATGGAGTCGCAAAGAGTCGGACACCACTGAGCGACTGAACTGAACTGAAGGGCCCCTCCCAGGTGCAGGATGTAACTTCAGGCTGAGCACAAAATTCCTTGACCACTGCCCTGTTTTCCCACTACCAACCAATCATAAGAAAGTCTGCACACTGTGGAAGATAATGAAGATGCTGAATCCCTCCCCGAATTCTTCCTTTAAACACTTACATGTTTGAGCATAATCTTTGGAGTTGTTTTTGGACATGGGTCGAACTCCCCAGTTTGCCAGCCTCCTGAATGAAACAAGCTTTCCTTTCCAACCAGCTCTTGTTTGTCAACTATCATCTCTTGTGCAACAAGTAGCCAAATCTGTAATATAATTAAAAGCAAAACCAACAGAAACATGTAAACCTGTTCAAGACGTTTGTTGCTATAATGAGGGCAAGCACTGAAACAGAACATCACTGGCAATTTTGATTCATTACGAAACATGGTGAGAAATCACATGTCAACTGTAGAAAAAAGGGTCAGACAGGAGAAGCATGTTTTCTGGTTCAGGATAAGGATGAGTACAGAAGCAAAGAATGAAGGGAAGCAATTCAGGGCCAAGATTTACTTAAGGTTGCTATGAAGGTAAAAACACTCCTCTCCATACTCTGCTTCAATTCTGATACTTATGACACCAAATGTGTGGGGGTTTTCCCCATACAGAGCAATTTTGCAATGTCAGCTGGGTGTCCTACAGTATAACTCAATTCTGGCACCATCTACCTGAATCAGGTAGATGAGGGAAGCCTCAGTGGCTCAGTTGGTAAAGAATCTGCCTGTTGTGAAGGAAATCCAGGTTCACTCCTTGCGTGGGGAAGATCCCCTGGAGAAGGAAATGGCAAACCACTCCGATATTCTTGTCTGGAAAATCCCATGGACAGAGGAGCCTGGTGGGCTATAGACCACGGGGTCACAAAGAGTTGGACACAGTTTAACGACCAACCCACCACCACCTGAATCAGTGTCAGATTCCACAGGATAAGTGCTGAGGCCCACAGGCCTGACAACCCCTCCCAACCCCTACCCCAGGGCAATTGCAATCAAGCAACTGAAAATCAGAAGCTTACCCTCTGTGAGTTCAATGAACTTACTAGAGGAGTTGGCAAGATTTATAAAGCCAGTTTACTCACTAGATGGCCAGTTTATTTCAAAGAATAGGATATAAATGAACAGATTGCATTCTTGTCCATCAACATGGAAGCTCTCCAAACCTCATGTTTTGGATTTTTCTGGAGGCTTCCATAAAAGTTTCAACCTTCTAATCAATTGATTGGTTCCCATGGAAACTATCCCCCATCTTGTAGTTATCTAGGGGTTTTCCAAAACTTATCTCATTTACATAAACTCAGAAGTGGTTGAAAGGTGTTGTTATGAATAACAAAAAAGCACCATTTCACCTTTATTGCTCTGGAACTATTTTAGGAACTGCAAACAGAACTAAAATTATAACAAAAGACCTATGGCTCCTATATAGGAATTGAGGGTTTTAGGAGCCATGTACCACAGACCATGGATGAAAACCAAATTTCTTATTATAAACCAGAACATCACAGGTACAGAATCCGCTGATAAGATATTTGACTACTTGTTTAAGTTTAATATGCAAGCTATTTTAGGTTCTTAATTGAGACTGAGATTTGTGTGGTTTGAATGCTTTAGAGCAACATGCGGGTGTGATGTTTATAAACTTCGTCTTTTTAAACTTTGCCCTGTTATCTTCTGACATGACAGAAAAATCACAGGCCTGCCTGCTTCTGCTCTGTTGTATTTTTGTTTATCAACTGCTTGGATGTTTTATCTTGTTTTGATAAAGTGCATTTCTAACATCTTCTGTGTACTGAACATAGAGAGGGGGATTGTGAGAGAAAAGCCACTGTTAAAGGTCATCTGTATACCAGGACCCACAAATGGAGGCTGACCCAGTGGCCTGGCAAATATCACAAAATCAACCTAAGTCACTCTGCAGTCACAGAAAATACATCTAACAATAAGCGCAATCTTACAACTCAGCTTTAGCTATCCTACTTTGTCCTAGGAAAGAGGACCTGATGGCCTTAAAGAAAATCCTGAAGTGAACTTCAGTCGCTCAGTCATGTCCGACTGTTTGCGACCCTATGAATCGCAACACGCCAGGCCTCCCTGTCCATCACCAACTCCTGGAGTTCACTCAGACTCACGTCCATCGAGTCCGTGATGCCATCCAGCCATCTCATCCTCTGTCGTCCCCTTCTCCTCCTGCCCCCAATCCCTCCCAGCATCAGAGTCTTTTCCAATAAGTCAACTCTTCGCATGAGGTGGCCAAAGTACTGGAGTTTCAGCTTCAGCATCATTCCTTCCAAAGAAATCCCAGGGTTGATCTCCTTCAGAATGGACTGGTTGGATCTCCTTGCAGTCCAAGGGACTCTCAAGAGTCTTCTCCAACACCACAGTTCAAAAACATCAATTCTTCGGCGCTCAGCCTTCTTCACAGTCCAACTCTCACATCCATACATGACCACAGGAAAAACCATAGCCTTGACTAGACGGACCTTAGTTGGCAAAGTAACGTCTCTGCTTTTGAATATACTATCTAGGTTGGTCATAACTTTTCTTCCAAGGAGTAAGCGTCTTTTAATTTTATGGCTGCAGTCACCATCTGCAGTGATTTTGGAGCCCCCCCAAAATAAAGTGTGACACTGTTTCTACTGTTTCCCAATCTATTTCCCATGAAGTGATGGGACCGGATGCCATGATCTTCGTTTTCTGAATGTTGAGCTTCAAGCCAACTTTTTCACTCTCCTCTTAATCCTGAGCCTCCTAGAAAATCATGCCTTGTTAACATATTACCTTGTCTGAGGCTCCATAAACCTTCCTCTTGACCCAAGTCCCTTGGAAATAAGTGTTATACTGCTTGTGAGGCACTGGATTCCCCCAGTCCAAGGATAGCTTTCCCTTGACTAAAGGGCATCAAACTCATTACTGAATTGTAATGCTTTTGTCACTTGACACTGGGAGTTGCACTTTCAGATTCTCTTTGCTGAGTGGTCTTAGGGTAGTTTCTCAGCACCAGCAATGGTGAGACCTGGAAAACAGGGGACAGCCAGATGTGATGATGAGACAGGAAGACAAGAGCTCAGCTGTTTTGGAGAAAAACCAGGGAATGGCCTTGAGCAAAACAAATGTTTCAAGCTAAAGAACAAAGACCTTGAGGGCCTGAGTCCAAAGATTGAAAACCAGGCTCATAGGAATAAACTATTAACTTTATCTCTGTTACATAGTTACAGAGATACCACCTTACCTGCCTTCTGTGAAACCTGTATGCAGGTCAAGAAGCAACAGCTAGATGGAACAATGGACTGGTTCCAAATTGAGAAAGGAGTACTGTATATTGTTACCCTGTTTATTTAACTTCTATGCACAGTACATCATGAGAAACTCTGGGCTGGATGAAGCACAAGGTGGAATCAAGATTGCCTGGAGAAATATCAATAACCTTAGAGATGCAGATGACACCATCCTTATAGCAGAAAACAAAAAGAAACTAAGAGCCTCTTGATGAAAGTGAAAGAATAGAGTGAAATAGCTGGCTTAAAACTCAACATTCAGAAAACTAAGATCATAGCATCTGGTCCCATCACTTCGTGGAAAATAGATGGGGAAACAATGGAAACAGTAGAGAGAGTTTATTTTCTTGGGCTCCAAAATCACTGCAGATAGTGATTGCAGCCATGAAATTAAAAGATGCTTACTCCTTGGAAGGAAAGTTATGATCAACCTAGATAGCATATTCAAAAGCAGAGATATTACTTTGCTGATAAAGGTCTATATAGTCAAAACTATGGCTTTTCCAATAGTCATGTATGGATGTAAGAGTTGGACCATAAAGAAGTCTGAGCAACAAAGAATTGATGCTTTCGAACTGTGGTCTTGTAGAAGACTTTCGACTCCCTTGGACAGCAAGGAGATCAAACCAGTAAACCCTAAAGGAAATCAACCCTGAGTATGCATTGGGAGGGCTGATGCTGAAATCAAAACTCCAAAACTTTGGCCACATTATGAGAAGAACTGACTCATTGGAAAAGACCCTGATGCTGGGAAAGTTTGAAGGCAGGAGGAGAAGGGGACAACAGAGGATGAGATGATTGGATGGCATCACCAACTCAATGGACATGAGTTTGAGCAAACTCAGGGAGATTGTGAAGGACAGGGAAGCCTGGCACGCTACAGTCCTTGGGGTTACAAAGAGTCACAACTGACCAACTGAATAACAACTGTTAACACCCATGAGTATATCTAGTTGGAAGAAGTTCTATTATAAATTTTAATTTTATCTGTTCCTGTGTTTTCTTGCAGAAAATTCTCTTGCACTTGTTTCTCTTTACAGAAGCACTCTCAATTCCTGATAATTAGTCATCCTGGAGCTACCTGCTGCTGATCAAAGAAGTTCGATGATTTCTGGAATTTATCAGTGAACATGACACAAATCTGCCATTTTGTCATAAAAGCAGCTCTACTTGGGGAACTGACACTTTTTTCCCTTGTGTTGTCCCTTGTACACAAGCTATCTCTTTTAATAAAGAAGATTTGCTTGCTGAAGATTCTCTTAGAAGCATTATTCATGTGTCTGGTATTGCTGCCCAAGAATTTGGAAAGGGCCCAGTAGCAGTGAGATCAGCTACTTAGCTCACCAGGGCATGATGCCCAAGTTGACTGTGACTGTTGGGAGAGAAAAACATCACCTGCTGCTCTCAATAAGCAAAAGATGTGGCTACCTCAAGCCATCACATCACATCATCCCTGATAGTGCACCCTGAGGGGACTCAGGGTGAAAACCTTAGTATACTGGCCCCAGGTAGCTGAGGTACAAATCGAAGAAATGATTTCTCTGAACCCAGATTTTGCATCTTCCCATACATAAAAAAGTGCTAAATTTCTTAACTTCGGATGTCTGGTTTTCTTTGATAACAGTCATGTTTTTATGTTCTTTGGCTGGGTTCTAGTCCCAGCACATGGGTTTGAGTCCCAATCTGTGGTAAATGGTTTCATTCTGACTACCTGGTCTTCCTTGAAGAAATGCCAATGTATCCTGCTCACCCTACCCCCACCCTTCCTCTTCAGAGCAGCCCTTCAGAATGACCTAAGAGTCCTGTCTCTTGGGCTTGAAGTCCTCAGAAAGTCCACCAAATAAAACATAGCTTTTAATGTCGAGTTTGTGCAGTTTTTTTTTTCCAGTTGATACTCTTTTCTCATTTCCGTGTCTTGCAGCCCCCAAACTGATTCAAACCCAAATTCCTACATTAAATCTTTCTACTCCCTTAATTTTTTGTAGTGGTTTTGTCTTCCAAACCCAAACCAGATTGGATAATACACTTTCTGCGTAGAAGTTGCTAAAATACATTTCTATGCCCAAGATAGAGCTTTCCTTGTTGGGGACATGCATCAGTGACCTGAAGCTTGAGTATCTTTCTTGCTTCTGCAAATGCTCTTCTTGACCAGAAACAGTCTACCCAGTCAGCCAGTCACCAAGCCAAGCCAATGCTGGGCTCCATAGTATTGCCTTGCTCTTTCTCATTCCAAACAAAGTTTAACTCTGTGGCCCCAGCTGATCAGATATTTTCTGTTCATCTCTTCCTTGTTTCTCATAGTTTGTACTATAATATTTTCCTACCTTCCTGCTTTCTAGCCCATTTGATGGTTCTTTGGACTCTAACTCCTTGCTTCATGAATTGTTCAATAGAATCTTTTTTATTGCCTACATTATCTTCTTTAGTCATTTTAAACAAAGTGTATGCATCTTAAAGCCAATAAAGCCAATTCAAACAGATAGGATAAAGAAAGAGAGTTAGTCATGGCTTTCTTGACAGAAGATAAATCATTTTTGACCCAAACTATTTTGGGATCTAAGCCTGAATATAAGGTTTGTCCTTGAACAGGTCCGAGTACTTGATGATCTTGAGAGAACAAATGATGGCAGGAACAAAGAGTTGTTCTCAGGTAACAGAAGTCCCTCTCCACCATGACCTGTCCATCCTGCGTGGCCCACACAGCATGGCTCATAGTTTCATTAAGCTAGATGAGGTTGTGATCCATGTGATCAGTTTGGTTAGTTTTCTGTGGTTGTTTGTCTGCCCTCAGATGGATAAAGATAAGAGGCTTGTGGAAGCTTCCTGATGGGAGGGACTAGCCATACAGGAATCTGGGATTTGCTTTGATGGCTTGGGCCATGATCAGCAAATTTTAATTCAGTTTTCTGTTGATGGGTGGGGCTGTGTCCCCTTCCTGTATTTGGTCTGAGGCCAAGCTATGGTAAGGGTAATGGTGGTAATGGCAAAGTCAAGAAGTAACAATTAGAACCAGACATGGAACAACAAACAGGTTCCAAATTGGGAAAGAAATACATCAAAGTTGTATACTGTTACTCTGCTTATTTAACTGATATTCAGAGTACATCATACAGACTGGATGAAGCACTAATTGGAATCAAGATTGCAGGGAGAAATATCAATAACCTCAGATATGCAGATGACTTGTGGCAGAAAGTGAAGCGGAACTAAAGAGCCTCTTGATGAAAATGAAAGAGGAGAATGAAAAAGCTGACTTAAAACTCAGCATTCAAAAAACTAAGATCATGGCATCTGGTCCCATCACTTCATGGCAAATAGACGGGGACACAACATAAACAGTGAGAGACTTTATTTTCTTAGGCTCCAAAATCACTACAGAAGGTGACCACAGCCACGAAAGTAGAAGACACTTGCTACTTGGGAGAAAAGCTATGACCAACCTAGGCAGCATATTAAAAAGCAGAAACATTACTTTGCCGACAAAGGTCCATCTATCAAAGCTATGGTTTTTCCATCATGTATGGAGGTGAGAGTTGGACTATAAAGAAAGCTGAACACTGAAGAATTGATGCTTTTGAACTGTGGTGTTGGAGAAGATTCTTGACAGTCCTTTGGACTATAAGGAGATCAAAACAGTCAGTTGTAAAGGAAATCAGTCCTGAATATTCATAGGTAAGACTGATGCTGAAGCTCCGATATTTTGGCCACTTTATGAGAAAGGTAACTCATTGGAAAAGACCCTGATGCTGGGAAAATTTGAAGGTAGGAGGAGGAGGGTATAATGTGATTTGAAGATGAGATAGTTCTGGTGGCTCAGAGGCTAAAGCATTTGCCCACAATGCGGGAGACCCGGGTTTGATCCCTGGGTTGGGAAGATCCCCTGGAGAAGGAAATGGCAACCCACTCCAGTACTCTTTCCTGGAGTATCTCACGGATGGAGAAGCCTGGTAGACTACATCACAAAGAGTCGGATACGACTGAGAGACTAAACTCACTCAGAAATTATTAGGCAGTCAGTGTAGACCTCTGAGACCTTGGTCTTGTTTTCAGTAAACATCCTGTTTCATTGTCTTGAATTCTTGGATTGTGTCTTTAGTCTGATAAATTATCAACACTCAGATGCAGAGAAGGGCAGTAATTAAATTCTGTTCCATATGCTTCAGGGAAAACTGGTCATTTGGAAGGAATGATGCTAAAGCTGAAGCTCCAGTACTTTGGCCACCTCATGCGAAGAGTTGACTCATTGGAAAAGACTCTGATGCTGGGAGGGATTGGGGGCAGGAGGAGAAGGGGACGACCGAGGATGAGATGGCTGGATGGCATCACGGACTCGATGGATGTGAGTCTGAGTGAACTCCGGGAGTTGTTGATGGACAGGGAGGGCTGGCGTGCTGAGATTCGATTCATGGGGTAACAAAGAGTCGGACATGACTGAGTGACTGAACTGAACTGAACTGAATGATCTTAGGCCCATACACCTGATCCATGGGAAAATGGCTGGAGGGCATGAAAAATGTTATGACTTAATCCAAGCATCAAGAGAAGCCATAAAGATGTTAAGTATCACTTGACCTTTAAATTGATTGGTTAGAAACAATGTGATTAAAGGAAAAAAAAAAAAAAAAACTGCTGTGTGTCCCAACTTGGGGGGACTCCTTACCACCTATCAGTGTCTATCAGTTCAGTTCAGTCACTCAGTCCTGCCTGACTCTTTGTGACCCCATGGGCTGCAGCACACCAGGCTTCCCTATCCATCACCAACTCTCAGAGTTTGTTCAAACTCATATGTATTGAGTTGGTGATGCCATTCAACCATCTCATCCTCTGTTGTCCCCTTCTCCTCCTGCCTTTAATCTTTCCCAGGGTCTTTTCCAGTGAGTCAGTTCTTCACATCATGTCCCCAAAGTGTTGGAGTTTCAGCTTCAGCATCAGTCCTTCCAATCAGTATTCAGGGCTGATTAATATTCCTTTAGGATTGACTGGCTTGATCTTCTTGCAGTCCAAGGGACTCTCAAGAGTCTTCTCCAACACCACAGTTCAAAAGCGTCAATTCTTTGGCACTCAGCTTTCTTTACAGTACAATACTCACATCCATATATACTACTGGAAAAAACATGGCTTTGACTGACAGGCTTTTGTCAGCAAATAATGTCTCTGGTTTTTAATATGCTGTCTATGTAGGTCATAGCTTTTCTTCCAAGGAGCAAGCTTCTTTTAATTTCATGGCTGCAGTCACCATCTGCAGTGACTTTGGAGCCCAAGAAAATTAAGCCTCTCACTGTTTTCATTGTTGCCCCATCTATATGCCATGAAGTGATGGGACAGGATGCCATAATCTTAGTTTTTTGAATGTTGAGTTTTAAGTCAGCTTTTTCACTCTCCTCTTTCACTTTCTTCGAGAGGCTTTTCAGTTCCTCTTCACTTTCTGCCATAAGGGTGGTATTATCTACATATCTGAGGTTATTGATATATCTCCCAGTAGTCTTGATTCCAGCTTGTGCTTCATCCAGCTGGGAATTTCATATGACTTACTCTACACATTAAGTTAAATAAGCAGGGTGACAATATAGAGCCTTGATGGACTCCATTCGCAATTTGGAACCAGTCTGTTTTTCTGTGCCCAATTTGGAACCATTCTGTTTCTCCATGTCCAGTTCTAACTGTTGCTTCTTGACCTGCATACAGATTTCTCAAGAGGCAGGTCAGGTGGTCTGGTATTCCCATCTCTTTCAGAATTTTCCACAGTTTGCTGTGATCCACACAGTCAATGGATTTGGCATAGTCAATAAAGCAGAAGTAGATGTTTTTTCTGGAACTCTCTTGCCTATTCAATGATCCAACAGATGTTGGCAATTTGATCTCTAGTTCCTCGGCCTTTTCTAAATCCAGCTTGATCATCTGGAAGTTCTTTATTAAGGTACTGTTGAAGCCTGTCTTGGAGAATGTTGAGCATTACTTTGCTAGCATGTGAGATGAGTGCAGTTGTGCAGTAGTTTGAGCATTCTTTGGCGTTGCCTTTCTTTGGGATTGGAATGAAAACTGACCTTTTCCAGTCCTGTGACCACTGCTGTGTTTTCCAAATTTGCTGGCATATTGAGGGAAGAACTTTAACAGCATCATCTTTTAGGATTTGAAATAACTCAACTGGGATTCCATCACCTCCACTAGGTTTGTTCATAGTGATTCTTCCTAAGGCCCACTTGACTTCACATGCCAGGATATCTGACTATAGGTAAGCGATCACACCATTGTGATTATCTTGGTCATGAAGATCTTTTTTTGTAGAGTTTTTCTGTGTTTTCTTGCCACCTCTTCTTAATATCTTTTGCTTCTGTTTGGTCCATAACTTTTCTGTCTTTTAGTGTGCCCATCTTTTCATGAAGTATTTCCTTGTTATCTCTATTTTCTTGAAGAGATCTCTAGTCTTTTCTATTCTATTGTTTTCCTCTATTTCTTTGCATTGATCACTGAAGGTTTTCTTATCTCTCCAACTCTTCTTTGGAACTCTGCATTCAAATGGATATATTTTTCCTTTTCTCCTTTGCCTTTAACTTCATTTCTTTTCTCAGCTATATGTAAGGCCTCCTCAGAAAACCATTTTTCCTTGTTGCTTTTCCTTTTTGTGTGTGTAGTCTTGATCACTGCCTCCTGTACAATGTCATGAACCTCTGTCTGTAGTTCTTCAGGCACTCTGTTTATCAGATCTAATTCCTTGAATCTATTTGTCACTTTCTCTGGATAATTATGAGGAATTTGATTTAGGTCATACCTGAATGATCTAGTGATTTTTCCTACTTTCTTCAAATTAAGTTTGTAATAAGAAGTTCATGATCTGAACTTAACATCTATTCTGAGAGCTTTGTAGTTTTCCCCCTCTTTAATAAATCCTATTTGGTTTCTACTGTGGTGTTTATGTGTTTCTGTATTCCATTCTTCAGCTCCACAGACAAGAACTTGGATTCCCATCTAAGTTGGATGGTGTCACCTACTCGATGGGCATGAGTTTGAGCAAGCTCTGGGAGCTGAAGATGGATAGGGAAGCCTGGTATGCTGCAGTCTATGGGGTCGCAAAGAGTTGGACATGCCTGGCAACTGAATGAACTGAAATGACCTGAACAGATGTCACAATAGTTTAGGTGACATATCAGTTATAAAGACTCCTAGTTCTATTTCACTGGTAAATATTAGCCTGACACCTCAACCACTAGGTCAACAGTAACCTAAGGGATGAAAATGTTGACCTTTTTTGATCCTTGTGATTTCTGTCAATTAGAGCTTGACCTCTATTGACCTCTATTTTAATTCTATACTGAATTCTCCTCTGCTCAAGCCTCTTCATGAATATGAATCTACACTTAGCTTTTGTTGTTGTTGTTGTTGTTTTAGTTGAAGGGTGTGTCCGACTCTTCATGACCCCATGGACTTCAGCACACCAGTCTATCCATCCCTCATAATCTCCTGGAGTTTGCCCAAATTCATGTCCATTGAATCAGTGATGCCATCCAATCATCTCATCCTCTGTCACCCTCTTTTTCCTTCTGCCTTCAATGTTTCCCAGCATCAAGACCTTTCCCAATAAGTCAGCTCTTCCCATAAGGTAGCCAAAGTATTGGAGTTTCAGCTTCAGCATCAGTCCTTCCAAAAACTATTCAGGGTTGATTTCATTTAAGAATGACCAGTTCTGTCTCCTTTCTGTCCAAGGAACTCTCAAGAGTCTTCTCCAGCACCACAATTCCAAACATCCATATTTTTTGGCACTTTGCCTTCTTTCTTGTCCTGCTCTGTGAGAGTCATCTGTATATGACTACTGGAAAGACCATAACCTTGACTATAGAGGCATTGTTGGCAAAGTGATACCTTTGCTTTTAACACACTGTCTAGGTTTGTCATGGCTTTCCTGCCAAGAAGGAATTGTCTTCTAGTTTCATGGCTGCAGTCACCATCCACAGTGATTTTAGAGCCCAAGAAGAGGAAATCTGTCACTACTTCCATTTTTTCCCCTTCTCTTTGCCATGAAGTGAAGGGGTGGGATTCCATCATCTTAGTTTTCTTTAATACTGAGCTTTAAAGGGGAGCTCACTCTCCCCTTTCACTTTCATCAAGAGACTCTGTAGCTCCTCTTTGCTTTGTCCCATTAGAGTGGTATCATCCATATGTCTGAGGTTGTTGATATTTCTCCCAGCAATCTTGATTCCAGATTACAACTTATCCAGCTCAAAATTTCACATGATGTGCTCTGCATAGGAGAAGGCAATGGCACCCCACTCCACTACTGTTGCCTGGAGAATCCCATGGACAGAGGAGGTGGGCTGCAATCCATGGGGTCGCGAAGAGTCGGACACGACTGAGCGACTTTCCTTTCACTTTTCACTTTCATGCATTGGAGAAGGAAATGGCAACCCACTCCAGTGTTCTTGCCTGGAGAATCCTAGGGACGGAGGAGCTTGGTGGGATGCCGTCTATGGAGTCGCACAGAGTTGGACACGACTGAAGTGACTTAGCAGCAGTGCTCTGCATATAAATTAAATAAACATGATGACAAAAAGCAGCCTTGTTTTACTTCTTTTTAATCCTGAAGCAATCTTTCTATGTGGAATTCCAACTGTTGCTTCTTGATCTGCATACAGGTTTCTCAGGAGACAGGTAAGATGCTCTGATATTCCCATCTTTTAAGAGTTTTCCACAGTTTCTTATAATCTACCCAGTCAAAGGCTTTAGTATAGTCAGTAAAACAGGGTAGATGTTTTTTCTGGAGTTCCCTTGCTTTCTCTATGATCCACCGAATGTGGCAATTTGATCTCTGGTTCCTCTGCCTTTTCTAAAACCAGGTTGAACATCTGGAAGTTTTTGATTCATGTAATGCTGAAAAGCAAAGGAGAAAAGGAAAGATATACCCATTTGAATGCATAGTTCCAAAGAATAGCAAGCCTTCCTTAGTGATCAATGCAAAGAAATAGAGGAAAACAATAGAATGAGAAAGGCTAGAGATCTCTTCAAGATAATTAGAGATATCAAGGGAACATTTCATGCAAAGATGGGCTCAATAAAGGACATAAATTGTAGGGACCTAACAGAAGCAGAAGATATTAAGAAGAGGTGGCAAGAATACACAGAAGAACTCTACAAAAAAGATCTTCACAACCCAGATAAACATGATGGTGTGATCACTCATCTAGAGCCAGACATCCTGGAATGTGAAGTCAAGTGGGCCTTAGGAAGCATCGCTATGAACAAAGCTAGGGGATGTGGTGGAATTCCAGTTGAGCTATTTCAAATCCTGAAAGATGATGCTGTGAAAGTGCTGCACTCAATATGCCAGCAAATTTGGAAAACTCAGCAGTGGCCACAGGACTGGAAAAGGTCAGTTTTCATTCCAATCCCAAAGAAAGGCAACGCCAAAGAATGCTCAAACTACTGCACAATTGCACTCATCTCACACGCTAGTAAAGTAATGCTTAAAAGTCTCCAAGCCAGGCTTCAACAATATGTGTACCATGAACTTCCAGATGTTCAAGCTGGTTTTAGAAAAGGCAGTGGAATAAGAGACCAAATTGCCAACATCCGCTGGATCATGGAAAAAGCAAAAGAGTTCCAGAAAAACATCTCTTTCTGCTTTATTGACTATGCCAAAGCCTTTGACTATGTGGATCCAATAAACTTCCAATAAAGTTCCAATAAACTGTAGAAAATTCTGAAAGAGATGGGACTACCAGACCACCTGACCTGCCTCTTGAGAAACCTATATGCAGGTCAGGAAGCAATAGTTAGAACTGGACATGGAACAACAGACTGGTTCCAAATAGGAAAAGGAGTACATCAAGGCTGCATATTGTCACCCTGCTTATTTAACTTATATGTAGAGTACATCATGAGAAACGCTGAGCTGGAGGAAGCACAACTAGACTCAAGATTGCCAGGAGAAATATCAATAACATCAGATATGCAGATAACACCACTCTTATGGCAGAAAGTGAAGAACTCAAGAGCCTCTTGATGAAAGTGAAAAGGAGAGTGAAAAAGTTGGTTTAAAGCTCAACATTCAGAAAACGAAGATCATGGCTTCCAGTCCCATCACTTCATGGCAAATAGATGGGGAAACAGTGGAAACAGTGGCTGAGTTTATTCTTCCGGGCTCTAAAATCACTGCAGATGGTGACTGCAGCCATGAAATTAAAAGACGCTTACTCCTTGGAAGGAAAGTTATGACCAACCTAGACAACATATTAAAAAGCAGAGACATTACTTTGCCAACAAAGGTCCATCTAGTCAAGGCTATTGTTTTTCCCGTGGTCATGTATGGATGTGAGAGTTGGACTATAAAGAAAGTTGAGCACAGAAGAATTTATGCTTTTTAACTGTGGTGTTGGAGAAGACTCTTAGAATCCCTTGGACTGCAAGGAGATCCAACTGGTCCATCCTAAAGGAGATCAGTCCTGGGTGTTCTTTGGAAGGACTGACGCTAAAGCTGAAACTCCAGTACTTTGGCCACCTGATGGAAAGAGCTGACTCATTTGAAAAGACCCTGATGCTGGGAAAGATTGAGGGCAGGGGAAGAAGGGGATGACAGAGGATGGAATGGTTGGATGGCATCACTCAATGGACATGGGTTTGGGTGGACTCCGGGAATTGGTGATGGACAGGGATGCCTGGCATGCTGTGGTTCACGGGGTTGCAAAGAGTTGGACACAACTGAGTGACTGAACTGAAATCATCCAAATCCTTGGATGATTTTGAACATAACCCAACTAGTATGGGAGATGCATACAACTGTTCAGTGATTTGAACATTCTTTAGTTTTGTCCTTCTTGGGAATTGGGATGAGGGTTGACCTTTTCCAGTCCTGTGACCACTGCTGGATTTTCCCAAATTTGCCGAAGTACTGAGTGCAGCACTTTAATAGCATCATCTTTTAGGATTTTAAGTAGATTTGCTGGAATTCCCTTAGCTTATACTTCCCCAGTTGGACTGTTCAGAAATATTCTGCTTCAGGAAAGATCCCCAGTGTTTTCCCTACTTTGCGGCAAGTAATAAATCCTTCCTTTTCTCAGTCTTTGGCTTGGTTGTGTCTTTTGGCTTGGCACCCACCAAGAAGTGAACTAAGTTTTGGGCTAACAATAAGGCTTGGTGGAACATGGGTGTGTCTTTTCATTCTCTTTGCCTTTAGGTCAGTGAGTGCTGACCTTTTTTTTTTAAATTATTTATTTGATTTTTATTTTTCTTTCACTTTCTATAGTTTCTGCTTCATGAAAAGCTAGTCTTTCTTAACTCCCAGCTCACTTTCCTGTTAGTGCTGGCTTCTGAGTGATCCTATTGACATGTTTGTTGCCTTATTTCTGAGAGGAGCTTTAATTTTCCATGTACATAGCAAATTCCATTTTCTGCAGTGGCAAGTCTGCTTTTTACTCCCTCACAAGGCTTTTCATTCTGCGTTTGTCACTATGCTTAATTTTTTAACATTTTCTTTCTTCACATATTTTTCATCTCAGGCTGTTCTCAGGGGTTACTGCTCTTGTTTCATAAATGTCATATAGTTTCGCAGACATTTTCAGGCTGAGTTTGTCTAGGTGAGTCTGTGGTTTCAAAATCCATTTGCAGGGGCCCGCTATCCCTCTAAATCCTTCAGGTGATGTTATTATTCTTCTTTTTAAGTGTTCTGTTACAGACCATGGCTGGTTTTGTCTTATTCAGTCTCAGAATTGAAAGAATGATCAGCTTAGAGTGGAGTATGAAATGAAGCAGGACACTATGGAACTCCTGGGCGTAAAAGCCTTTCTGTGTCCCCTGATTCTTCTTTGTAGGAAAGAGCCTTCAGCCTCTGTGGTCTTCCCTGAGTTCCAGAAGACAAGTTAAATAGCTGCTGCTGCTGCTGCTGCTGCTAAGTCACTTCAGTCGTGTCCGACTCTGTGCGACCCTATAGATGGCAGCCCACCAGGTTCTCCCATCCCTGGGATTCTCCAGGCAAGAACACTGGAGTGGGTTGCCATTTCCTCCTCCAATGCGTGAAAGTGAAGTCGCTCAGTCGTGTCCGACCCTCAGCAACCCCATGGACTGCAGCCTACGAGGCTCCTCCGTCCAGGGGATTTTCCAGGCAAGAGTACTGGAGTGGGGTGCCATCTATTAACCAGGGAAGGAAGGAGCTGCAGAGACATGGAAGCAGCAGCCAAAACACAACAGTGCAGCCGTGGGGCAGGGTCCTGGCTCCACCTCATGGGATACACACAACAGTATCTTTGAGCTGTTTCAGAACTAAAACTCCAACAAATGGAAGATGTGAACACTCTTCATTCCAGAAAAAAACTTCCTGATTAAAGGAGCTGGAGAAGCTCAACAAGATTAGGAGACTACCTGAGGCCAAATTACAGGAGTGCAGGCCCTGCACACACCCTGATTCTTATTAGCAACTCTGCCCTTGAACCACTGCTATAAAGTGAAAGTCACTCAGTCCTGTCTGACTGTTTGTGAGGCCATGGACCTTATGGTCCATGGAATTCTCCAGGCCAGAATACTGGAGTGGGTAGCCTTTCCCTTCTCCAGGGGATCTTCCTGACCTGGAATCAAACCTGGGTCTCCTGCATTTCAGGTGGATTCTTTACCATCTGAGCTATCAAACCCCTCACCAAATCCTTCTGAGTTGGATACTCAGTTTTGGGAGGCATGAGTGTGCTATTTCCCCCTTTGCCTGGCAAAACAATTAAGCTACTCTTTTCTACCTCACCCAACATCTGTCTCTGAGATTTGATTCAGAGCCAGTGCATAGAGGCTGAGTTTTCAGCATCAGGTGTTTGTCCCCTTCTCCGTTCTCCAGCAGACCACTGCCTGCTGTGTGGAGCTCCTGGCTCAGTTTTGAGGGTGGCAGGCTGTTCCGGGTGCAGCCTGGTTGGCTTATGCTGGAACCTTTTCCTTATCAGGGCTCAGCTGAACTGGAGAGATCTGGGCTGCCAAGTGTCAGAGAAACTGGTTAAGTAATGTCACCAGGGGAATAACGCTCAAGCCTTTAATCACCAGCTGTGATCCTATCAAAGGAAAGTGCACCTTCCCCATCTCTCATTTTCTCTGGCAAGCCCTCTAAGGGCCAGGTGGGTCTGCACAGACATACAAACAGGTGTGATCATCTCACTGCTAGGGGAGCACTGAAAAGGAATGGCCATGGAGGTGGGAGAGAAACTATTGCCAGGATTGGAAAAGCACTGGACCCTGAGTTGGAGAAAAGTGTTTCAAGCCTCCTCTCTGCCCTATTTCCCATAAAGGGGTCTCAGCAGAGGCACTGCGCCATGTCCTTCCTTATAATTTCCTGTGTATGAGCAACAGGAGAACTTTTCATCTAATCAATCGTTGGGGCCCAGGGGACACTGCCATAAAAAGTGCCTCGATGGCATATTGATCATTTTTAATTAAAATAGCTTAAGAAATGACCAATGCAAGAGATACACTCTGACCCTCCTTTCTGTCTCAGCAGGACCTGGATCTCATGTGAAAGTTCTCTCCTTGCATCTAGAGGTAAAAGGACACCCCTAGAGCCAGAGATGAGAATTCACTCTGAGTAGTCTATAGAGACAAACCTCCTTATTTCTTCAGTTTACTACCCCAAGCCCAGACTGCTTAGATTCTTCACCAACTAAGCACTCAAAGCCCAAGATTCTCTGTCCTGTCAGTTCCTCACAAATTTATTGTTTCTTTGTCTAAAAAATATAAAATCTGCCCGGTTTCTCCACTACTTAGATTTCAGTTCTATGAGACCTCCACGGGCTTGAATTAAAATGTTTCTTTATTTCCTGTTAATCCATCTTGTGTCAGTTTTAGTCCAACCACAAGAATGACAGAGGCATGGAGTGGGGAATGTGCCCCTCACGGACGCAATGGTGATGCTCCCTTAAGCTGACCTACAGAGCCCCCAGTGGCTGCCTGCTCCCCTTCTCACTGTCATGGCCTTAGCTCCAAGCCCCAAACCTCCCACCTAGAAGATCATCATCAGCCTCCTGTTGGCATTAGTATGCATTCAGTAGGGGACGTTGGGACTGGAACGACATCAGGTGGCAGCCCCCGACAAACCCTCCATGGCTTTTCACTTCTGTATCTATGATGATGCCTTGAATGGAGCCATCAAGGCAGAAAGCATGACTCTACAGACTGAGTGTGCATTTGTATCTCTCACAACCAAAGGGAACAAACGAGGTGCAAGCGGGATGAGCAGGCCCCTGCATTGTCCACCTCCAGCAGGTAATGGGATGCCAACCACAGGGTACCTGGGCCACTGCTGCCCCCGTGTTTGTCCCATTGAGTTCCAGCCCCCACCCCCAGCCATTACTCCCACACAAGCTAAGTCCATGACTTGGCAGTAGTAGGGCAGGCGTCTCTCAATGACAGTGATTCCTAGAGGGGAGAAGAATTTGTCCCCTGCAGGAGGCATGACCAAAGTGGCTGGTGATATTTTCAGGTCTTCTTTCCCAGATACCCAGCATCCCCACACCCGCTCATCCTCTCATCATAGCTGTCATCACCAACAGGAGCATCTTCCTAGATGTGTTAGAGTGAAAAAGTTGACAATGTTCAGATTATGGCAGAAGCTTTTTGAAGTAGACATAGAACTGATTCCTACTACCTCCATTTCCTCTTCTCTCTTTCTATTTCCAGACTACAGATCCAGAAAACAAGCCACCTCAGCTGAACTCCTGAGAAGCTGCTGCAGCGAGCAGGGAAGCTGAGTGAGCATGCTGCCATTCTGGACCTGAAGAATGGCTGGAGTCTGTGGGGCCTTGTGGAGGATGCTACTGGACCACTTTCTAGAATCTGTGGATACGACAGCACATCTCCAGTGGGCCTTAGGAAGACCTAACAGACTCTGCCCACATGAGGGACCTTTTATCCATCCCTTTAGTCCCTGACTCCCTAGCTGAGCTCCACCGAGGGGCAGGATCAGAGATGCAATGGAGAGAGTCAGCGAGAGCTGGGGAAATAGTTCTTGAACCACTGCTTAAGGCATCTGGTCAGTGGTACCAGCTATGTCAAAGGGAGTTGTGTTCGTGCTAAATTGCTTCAGTTGTGTCCAACTCTTTGCAAACCTATGGACTGTAGCCTGCCAGGCTCCTCTCTCCATTGGATTCTCCAGGCAAGAATACTGGAGTGGGTTGCCATTTTCTTCTCCAGGGGATCTTCCTGACCCAGGGATTGAACCTGCGTCTCCTGCATCGTCAGGTGGGTTCTTTACCACTAGCACCACTTGGGAAACCCTAAAGGGGGGTGGGTCCCTGTGAAATGTTCACCTGTGGGAACTTCCCAGGACAGATCCTTCCCTACCCTCCACCCACTCACGTCCTCAGACTGCCTTTTGTCTGTAGAGAAACTTTAGCCAAAGAACAAGCTTAATTTGAGGAGTGAAAAAATGCAGAAGCAAAGGAAAGTAGTCAAACAGGACCAAAAGTATTTAGTCACTAAACAAAGTCAAGAACCTTTAACTTCCCCACAATGGTTATAGATAATGTTTCCAGCCATATCCTTTGAGCTGTTTTGCAGATACTGAAGCCCCCACCAGGTGGAAGAAGTTAACAACACAATGACCAGACTGTAGCCATGACAGAAGCTGCCATAATTCTGAGAACTGGCCCCAAGGAAAATGGAAAAAGTCAACCCTGGAACTCAAGATTAACTACTTAAAAGATGACACTGATCAGACCACCACATGGCTAGTTTCAAGATGACGTCAGAGCTGCCTGTGCTGTCCTGCATGTACCCCCTCCTTCCACAGATAAACCCCTGATATTCCCCTTTAAGCTCTTTCTCACTGATTGGCAGTGGGGAGACAGCATTTGGACATGAATCTGCCTCTTCCCCCAGGTACTGGCCTCCTGAATATAGCAACCTTTCCTTTCTACCAACATTGGCCTCTCAAGTATCGGTTTTTGGGTGGCAGATGGACCTGAGTTTGGTAACACCTGTGAGTCTAGTGACCCTAAGCATGTCCCTGGTGCCCATAAACACCACTGGTGGAAGTGGCTGGGACCTAGGTGACAGAGACACCCTCCGGAGGTAACCTACTGAAGCTAGCAAGGGAGAGGGACACAGAGTGGGACAAACCCCTCCCTCCTGCAGGGGGACTGATGCCTGCCCTGTCAGGACCACTGAAGGCAGGAAGCAGCCCCAGAGCCCCAGCACAAGTCCCTCCCCGGCCGAGAAGTGGGCTCAGCTCAGGCCTGTGCTTGCAGCCCACGTGGGGGTCCCAGTGGCTAGGAAACAGCTGCTTACATTACCCCGTGCACCACCCTCGCCTCCTTCTCTCTGGATAACTTGGATTGCACTCTTTGTGTGTGCGTGCCACCTGTCAGACACCCAGCCCTGGAAAGTGTTCAGGTCTTCAGATCAGATTCAGCTTCCTTGTTAGAGTTGTGAGGTACCTGAAATGACCCAGGGCAAGGTAAGAGATTCATTCAGAAATGCAAGCAGAACTGACTTTCTCAAATAGCCCCTAATGAGACCTCTTACTCTGGCCTAGTGATAGTTGGAACTCATGGCTACTTTTGAAACTGAGTCCCCCTGAAACTGAGTTCCCTTGCTAAGTCTACGATGACCTCAATCCCTTTTTTGTGCCCTCAGGTCTCAATTGTGTGCTGACTGGATATTAATCAACCAGAGTCAGATGACTCAGATTGCTGTTGTTGATAACATCACTGATGTGCTAAAATTGTTGTCATCGAAATCATCATTAATGCACAAACTCAGCTTGTTTAACCAGGGCAAGATGAATTCACAGTACTGCCTTCCTGCCCAGCCACGGACCTCTTAGCCAGAGATTCAGAAACTAGAGACATCCTGACCCTCAAAACTATGACCAATAAATGTCAGAGAAATGTCTCAGACAATGGTTGATTCCAGCCTCTTTGATTTTCCTTTTAAAAACACTCCCAACTCAAAGGCCATATTGCAGTGAATCTGAGATTTTCTCCCATTCTCTTGCTTGGAGACTTGAAAGTAAAGTACTTTGCTTTACCGCAGACTTCCACTGTCAGAGCTGGCTTTCTGCCCAAACGGGTACACCAGCTTTTGCTCAGCAATACTTTCTACCATGCACGCAGGCCTGGTCGTCTGCGAGGCATAACCTTGATTTTGGCATTGATTGGTTGTTGACTCAGACTAATGGACCAGTTTTGTCACAACCCCTCAAAGTCTGACCTATTCAAACCCAGGACAGGGTAGCCCTCAAGTTTCTCAACTGAGTCCTGAATAAAGGTCAAGGAGTAATCTGGCTCCAGGCCAAATGCTTCTGTGATTTATGAGGCTCAACCATAGTCAAGCCCAATGCTGTTCCTGGAGGCCTCCCGGGAAGCTGCCCTCCCCGCCAGACTTGGACAGGCAAGGCTGGCAGTCTGCGAGTTGTTGTCAGGCACTGGCTCCCTCCAGCGTTCTTGGGCATATCTGCTCATACCTACTCCGGGTGCCCTCATTTGGAAGCCTCTTTCTGGGCCATGCTTAGTGTCTCTGGTTGAAGGAAAGACAAGTACACACTGAGTCGGTAGAATCATGATTTCTGCCATGATGTCTCCATTCAAGGCATCATCATAGATACAAAAGTGGAAAGTCAAGGAGGATTTGTCAGAGGCTGCCACCTGATGTCATTCCAATCCCGATGTTCCCCTACTGAATGCCTGCAAAAGCTAATGGGAGGCTGTAGACCCATTTAGTGGGAGGGTTGGGCTCAGAATCAAGGCCATGGTAGAGAGGAAGGAGGATAGGGGATCACTGGGGGCTCTTTAGAAGGTCAAGTTGATCTCTGAGCAGCAGTGAGCAGTGGCATGAAGCAGGATCTTAACTCCCTGCCCAGGAATTGAACAGGGAATTGAAACTGGATTAGAACCAGGGATCCTAGCCACCAGACCAGCAAGGGCTAGAGGCTAGAGCTATTTTTCCCTGGATCTTTGTCCACAGTGAAAAATACATTTATCACAGAGGCAGAAACTGTAAATGCAGGTACAATCTTTATTATTAGAGACACAGCACAGCAACAAGTGAGAAAGCACATAGAGAAATTGTTTGTTTAGTTAAGATGGAAACAAGGCAAAAACACACACCTGGAGAGAAAGGGTGTGGACATCTCCCTTAGTGAGGAGGAGTGCAGTAAAGAGGCGGTTAAATCATTTATATAGGTCAGTTCTTCTGGTCTTTGCCTTCCTTCAGGCCAGGTATCTGGTTTCTTTTTCCATATCTGACCTATCATGGGACCCTCCCCTGGGGCACGCATACACCCCTCAGCCAAGACGGATTTCAAAGTAAAGGTTTCTGGAAGAAGTAAGACTCATAGTCTGGCCTTACCCCTGACTTTTGACACACAAGGAGCCTTTCTGTGCATGTACAGCCTCTCCCTTGTGCCAAAAGAGGGAGGAAAGGACATCCCACAATCCTTTACTCACAGAGGATTTTGCAGCTGTTTGCCCTCACCATGACTATTACATTAAGGTGTTTGCAAGAGACAAACACTGACTATTTCATATCATTGTTACTTCCATTTCGGAGGGCAAACTGGAGGCTGATTGTAAATACCTTAACTGGAGCCCACCTATCTCTTATCTCAAGAAACGCTAACAGCTGTAAGTATCCAGCCTGAAGCCCACTTCTTCATGCCCCATAAAATGTAAGTACGAGGCCAGCTGTAAATGCCTAACCTGGAGACCATCTATCTCCTACCTCAAGATCAAGGGAACATCACAACTGAGTAGATGTAGACTGAGAGAGAATCAGAAAGAAAGATGCTCTCAGGTTTTTCTACATAGGGGAATCAGGAGTCAATGGATACGCTAAGGACATTCAACTTTTTCTCTCTAACAACTACATCATAAAAAAGCATCCTGAAGAGTAAGAACTGGATCGTCTTCTCTGGGCTGTCCACAATACCTGGCTAAGTGGATGAGTTTTTAGCCTTACACTCCCATAGGCCTTAGGGTGTCTGACTCTTTGCAACCCACCAGGCTCTTCTGTCCACGGGATTCTCCAGGCAAGAATACTGGAGTGGGTTGCCATGCCCTCCTCCAGGGGATCTTCCTGACCTATGATCAAACCCAAGGATCAAGCCCAATGAGCTTGATAATTGTCTCTGGAGCACACGAGGAGCTCAGAATGTGCCCCCCACCCCAGGAATACCACATCTGCTCGATTCTGTCTACAAGAGAGGCTCTGCTTCCAGGGCTTAGCTCCTACGTCATCAAAGTCCCAAGCATGGAATTTGGAATATAATTTAACCCTCAGGACACATTTATGCTTTTTATCCTCTCTTGATTAGCATATTTCTTGTATATTTGTTTATATATTAATGTGAATATCGTATTAACCCCTTTTGAAAAGCAAATTTCAACTGAGTAAATTTTAAGCTCTTGTCTCTATTTGATAATTTGTGAATTGAGCAGCATTCAATCTAGCAGAGGGAAAAGAGCTCTGAGGAGTTGTTACAAAATTAAGAAAACTTTTATAGGCAGAGGAGAAGGCAATGGCACCCCACTCCAGTACTCTTGCCTGGAGAATCCCATGGATGGGGGAGCCTGGTGGGCTCCAGTCCATGGGGTCACTGGGAGTTGGACATGACTGAGTGACTTCACTTTCATTTTTCACTTTCATGCATTGGAGAAGGACATGGCAACCCACTCCAGTGTTCTTGCCTGGAGAATCCGAGGGACGGAGGAGCCTGGTAGGAGGCCATCTATGGGGTCGCACAGAGTCGGACACAACTGAAGTTACTTAGCAGTTATAGGAAGCGAGAGGGACATGGAAGTAATACTTCCCAGAAAAGAAGATTGGTTACTGCAAGGTTACTTTCTTTAAGAGAATGACAGGGGTTAAACTGGCAGATGACTTCACTGGTATGGATCAACGATTCCCTGTTGACTGGTTTAAGATTTTGCTCTTCGGAGAGCAGAAACTGTAACTAAGTTTCAATTTAGGGAAGTGGGGGTTAGTAGAAGCAACTCCATGTTGAGTCTTGTTTGCCTTGTTTTTTAAATCCTTTTGAAATAACTGGTAAGATTTATTAATACATTTTGGCTTCCCTGGTGGCTCAGCTGGTAAAGAATCTACTTGCAGTGCAGAAGATCTGGGTTCAATCCTTGGATTGGGAAGATCCCCTGAAAAAGGGAATGGCTACACACTCCAGTGTTCTGGCCTCAGAATACTGGGTCACAAAGAGTCAGACATGACTGAGCTACCTTCACTTTCACTTTTCATTAATGCATTGGATTTTCTAGGTGGTGCTAGTGGTGAAGAACCTGCCTAACAATGTATAAGAGGTTAGAGATATGGGTTTGATCCTTGGGTCAGGAAGATCCCCTGGAGGAAGGCATGGCAACCCACTCCAGTATTCTTGCCTGGAGAATCCCATGGACAGAGGAGCCTGGTGGGTTGCAAAGAGTCAGACACAACTGAAGTGACTTAGCATGCATACATTAATACATTATCAAGAACAATTTATTTTTATTAATAAAAAATGAAACAGTATGAAATAAGTATAGCCCTATAAGGGAAAGTTGGAGAAGGCACTGGCACCCCACTCCAGTACTCTTACCTGGAAAATCCCATGGACGGAGGAGCCTGGTGGGCTGCAGTCCATGGGGTCGTGAAGAGCTGTATACAACTGAGCGACTTCACTTTCACTTTTCACTTTTGTGCATTGGAGAAGGAAATGACAACCCACTCCAGTGTTCTTGCCTGGAGAATCCCAGGGATGGCGGAGCCTGGTGGGCTGCCGTCTCTGGGGTCGCACAGAGTCGAACACAACTGAAGCGACTCAGCAGCAGCATAAGGGAAAGTATGAAAGGCAGTGAGAGTAAACTAGCTGGTGAGAATCTAGGGTTTTCGTGGTTTATGCAAATATTAGGAAAATGGGTTATTGCCAATTCTGTCCCACATTAAGTCATAAGCCACAGAATAATTTCAGTTGTTTTGCTCCTCCCTCGGGGTGCACTAAGAAGAACTCACACCTTTTAATAAAGCAGGCTTCTATAAAAGATTGATTGCTTTTTTTTTAATGAGCATTTTGTTTTCTCAGCAGAAATGGAGCATCCTTTACTGAGGCTTCAAATCAAGGCATTGTTCATATCTGCACAAGACCTTAGAGGCAAAGTGGGAAAGGAGATTGGAGACTAGAGAGAGGACTGTGGGAGACAATTCTGAGAAATTCTGGGTTAGGTTTGTTTGAAAGTTGAAAACAAGACCAACACATTTCTAGATGTTACCGCCACCATTATTTATTCTCTCTACATAAATGTGTGCTTCTCCTTGCCTGAGGAGGGGGGTGTCTATTTCTCCATTCCCTAATCTGAGCTGATCTGGGACAGCACTGATGAAAAGAATATAGAGGAAGTGACACTAAGCCAGTTCTCACTTAGCTTTGGAGAGGTCATTCCCAATCCTTTCTTTTGGAAATCAGTGACCATGTAAAAAGTGAAACCGCCTTGAGATCACCATGCATAAGAAGCTCACAGCATGTATAGAAGCACCAGAGAAAGATGCCACGTCGTGAAGTCCTGGCCTCAGCCCGGCCTAACCACCAGCTGAATCCGGCCAAGGGAGCGACTGGCAGGTGTCATGTGAAACAGGAAAACTACACTGCTGAGCCTTTCCTAAATGATGAGCAAAGAATAGAGTTGTTTCTTAGCAAGTATGTGTTGGGAGCGCTTGTTATGTAAACTCAAATTCAAAGCCTCTTGTTTCAGAGATGACTGTCAGCTAAACAAGTGGTAAAGTTAAGTATGGTAAACTCTGTGCCTGTTTTATCTGCTCTGTATTGCAGGGGCCTGTAAACCTATAAGCATTTCCACTATTCCTGGCCAGCTGGCTTCTGATTAGATTCAGTCACTTGGAGACACTGACAGAAGTTTGGAAGATAGGAGGAAGGGGTAATTTTTCTTCTCAAGTATGGCGATTGATCCCAGCCCCCAGTGTCTTTGGCATTTCCAAAAGAGGTAACAGAGCTGTCCATGTACTTCAGTAGCAGCCACCACAAGTGACTGAATGACTGCAGATTTAACAGCCTGGCTGGTTCCAGATGTATTATCTGCAGACTCCAAAATGTCAGCAGTAAGATCCTCCTAAATCTGCTAATGCCACCTCCTTCCTCTTTGCTCCTCTATCCCTTCATCTATTAGACTTTTTTTTTTAATTTTTATTTTTACTTTATTTTACTTTATAATACTGTATTTGTTTTGCCATACATTGACATGAATCCGCCGTGGGTATACATGAGTTCCCAATCCTGAACCCCCCTCCCACCTCCCACCCCATATCATCTCTCTGGATCATCCCCGTGCACCAGCCCCTATCATCCTGTATCCTGTATCAAACATAGACGTGATTCGTTTCTTACATGATAGTATACATGTTTCAATGCCATTCTCCCAAATCATCCCACCCTCTTCCTCTCCCTCAGAGTCCAAAGGTCTGTTCTATACATCTGTGTCTCTTGTTGTCTTGCATACAGGGTTATCATTACCATCTTTCTAAATTCCATATATATGCATTAGTATACTGTATTGGTGTTTTTCTTTCTGGCTTACTTCACTCTGTATAATCAGCTCCAGTTTTATCCATCTCATTAGAACTGATTCAAATGTATTCTTTTTCAATGTTCATTGCAGCACTGTTCATAATAGCCAGCACATGGAAACAACCTAGATGTCTATCAGCAGATGAATGGATAAGAAAGCTGTGGTACATATACACAATGGAGTATTACTCAGCTATTAGACATTTTTGAAGTATTTCTATTGTTGAGCTAGATATTCACATACCCAGTATTTATAGACAGCAGTGCTTTAAAAATTCAAAACTGAAAATCAGACATTGATTATCTTTCCCTGGGCATAAACATAACAATGACTTCATTATCAGTGGAAAATGAAACACTGGTAGCTCACATATGTAGTAGTAACATATTTACTTAAATTATAACCTGGCATTACCTAGAAAAATAGGTCTATCAAAGGTAAGGTATTCAATTAACTACAGTGACAGTGAGCTGGATGTTTCTGACTGCACTGGAGAGTGACATCAAGAAAATGAGTTACTGTAAGTTTAAGCTCTCAATTCAAGATACGGTCAGAGGACTAGAGATCTGCTATCACGGACCTGAAAACTGAGTTTTCAGATCCCAAACTGAAATTCAATCTCAGCCCAGCACAGAAGGTCAGATATTACATAGCATGAGATAGTTTAATATTGTTAGATTAAACCAATTTATATTAGAAGAAAGATAAGGAATATGTGTGGGGATGATGGATCCTAAGATTACTAGACCAAGAAGGCATAAAATAATGTTGGGAGTGAAACTCATTGATATGAATCTATCTGTTTGGGAATCTAGGAATGGCTATAAGTCCAAGTTTGCTTGGTTTAGTTAACTAGATCAACAGTGACCCACCTTCAATGAGGTTATAAAGCCATATATCCACAGTAAAGATAGATTAACATGTTAAAGGCTTAGGTAAATAGTCATGCTGGAGTTCAGTTCAGTTCAGTTCAGTCACTCGGTTGTGTCCAACTCTTTGTGGCCCCATGGACTGCAGCACACCAGGTTTCCCTGTCTATCACCAACTCCTGGAGTTTGCTCAAACTCACGACCATCGAGTCAGTGATGCCATCCAACCATCACATCCTGTCATCCCCTTCTCCTCCAGCCTTCAGTCTCTCCCAGCATCAAGGTCTTTTCAAATGAGTCAGTTCTTCCCATCAGGTAGCCAAAGTTTTGGAGCTTCAGCTTCAACATCAGTTCTTCCAATGAATATTCAGGGTTTATTTCCTTCAGGATTGACTGGTTTGCTTTCCTTGTAGTCCAAGTGACTCTCAAGAGCCTTCTCCAACACCACAGGTAAAAAGCATCAATTCTTTGGTGTTCAGCTTTCCTTATGGTCCAACTCTCACATCCATACATGACTATTGGAAAAACCATAGCTTTGAGTGGATGGATCATTGTTGGCAAAGTACTGTCTCTGTTTTTTAATATGCTGTCTAGGTTTGTCATAGCTTTTCTTCCAAGGAGCAAGTGTCTTTTAATTTCATGGCCACAGTCACCATCTGCAGTGATTTTGGAGCCCCCCAAAATAAAGTCTCTCACTGTTTCCATTATGTCCCAATTTATTTGCCATGAAGTGATGGGACTGGATGCCATGATCTTGTTCTTTGAACACTGAGTTTTAATGAAGCTTCTTCACTCTCCTCTTTCAATTTCATCAAGAAGCTCTTTAGTTCTTCACTTTCTGCCATAAGGGTGGTGTCATCTGCATATCTGAGGTTATTGATATTTCTCTCAGCAATCTTGATTCCAGCTTGTGCTTTATCCAGTCTGCATTTTGCATGATGCCCTACATATAAGTTAAATATGAAGGGTGACAACATAGGGTCTTGAGGTACTTCTTTCCCAGTTTTCCCAATTCCCCAATCTGTTGTTCAGTGTCTGGTTCTAATTATTGCTTCTTGACCACATACTGCTTTGTCAAGAGGCAGGCAAAGGTAGTCTGGCATTCCATTCTCTTTAAGAATTTTTCCACAGTTTGTTGTGATCTAGCCATGAAATTAAAAGATGGTTGCTTTTTGGAAGAAAAGCTATGACCAACCTAGACAGCATATTAAAAAGCAGAGATGTTACTTTGCCAACAAAGATCTGTCTAGTCAAAGCTATGGTCATTCCAGCAGTCATGTACGGATATGAGAATTGGACCATAAGGAAAGATGAACACCACAGAATTGGTGCTTTTGAACTATGGACTCTTAAGAGTCCCTTCTTCTGCAGGAGATCAAACCAGTCAATCCTAAAGGAAATCATTCCTGAATACTCATTAGAAGTACTGATGCTGAAGCTGAAGCTCCAAAACTTTGGCCACCTCATGCAAAGAACTGACTCATTGGAAAAGACCCCGATGCTGGGAAAGATTGAAGGCAGGAGGAAAAGGAGACAACAGAGGATGAGACAGTTGGATCGCATCACTGACTTGATGGATGTGAGTTTGAGCATGGCCTAGGAGTTGCTAATAGACAGGGAAGCTTGGTGTGCTGCAGCCCATGGGGTCACAAAGAGCTGGACACAGCTGAACGATTGCATTGAACTGAACTGAGACAGTCAAAGGCTTTAGCATAGTCACAGAAAAAGAAGTAGACGTTCTTCTGAAATTCACTTGCTTTTTCTATGATCCAACAGATGTTGTCAATTTGGTCTCTGGCTCCTCTGCCTTTTCTGTATCCAGTTTGAACCTCTGGAAGTTCTCAGTTCATGTTCTACTGAAGCCTAGCTTGGAAAAATTTGAGCATTGCTTTGCTGGCATGTGAGATGAGTGCAATTGTGCACTAGTTTGAACATTCTTTGGGATTAAAAACTGACCTTTTCCAGTCCCATGGTTCAGTTTTCCAAATTTGCTGGCATATTGAGTGCAGCACTTTCACAGCATCATCTTTCAGGATTTGAAATAGCTCAACTGGAATTCCATCACCTCTACTAGCTTTGTTCACAGTGATGCTTCCTAAGGCCCACTTGACCTCACACTCCAGGGTGTCTGGCTCTGGGTGAGTGATCACACCACTGTGGCTATCTGGGTCATTAAGAACTATTTTGTATGGTTCTCCTATGTATTCTTGCCACTTCATCTTAATATCTTCTGCTTTTGTTAGGCCTATATCATTTCAAATGTTCTTTATAGTGCCCATCTTTGTATGAAATGTTACCTTGGTATCTCTAATTTTCTTAAAGAAATCTCTAGCCTTTCCCATTCTATTGTTTTCCTCTATTTCTTTGCATCGGTCACTGAGGAAGACTTCTTCTTTCTCCTTGATATTTTTGGAACTCTGCTTTGAGATGGATATATTTTTCCTTTTCCCCTTTGCCTTTCAGTTCTTTTCTCACCAATTTGTAAGACCTCCTCAGACAACCGTTTTGCCTTTTCGCATTTCTTCTTCTTTGGGATGGTTTTGATTACCGCCCACTGTACAAACCTCTGTCCATAGTTCTTCAGGCACTCTATCTGTGAAATCTAATCCCTTGAATCTATTTGTTACTTCCACTATATAAGGGATTTGATTTAGGTCATACCTGAATGGTCTAATGATTTTCCCTACTTTCTTCAATTTAAGTCTGAATTTTGCAATAAGTAATTCAGGATCTGAGCCATGGCCAGCTCCTGGTTTTGTTTTTGCTGGTTGTATAGAGCTTCTCCATCTTCAGTGGCAAAGAATATAATCAATTTGATTTTGGTATTGATCACCTGGTGATGTCCATGAGTAAAGTCATCTTTTGTGTTGTTGCCAGAGGGTGTTTGCTATTATGACCAGTGTGTTCTCTTGGCAAAACTCTGTTAGCATTTTCCCTGCTTCATTTTGTACTCCAAGGCCAGGCTTGCCTGTTATTCCAGATATGTCTTGACTTCCTACATTTTTCATTCCAGTCCCCTGTTGATGAAAAGGACATCATTTTTTTTTCTTTTTCTTTTTTGGTATTAGTTCTTGGACGTCTTGTAGGTTTTCATAAAACCCTTCAAGTTCAACTTCTTTGGCATTAGTGGTTGTGGCATAGACTTAGATTACTATGATATTGAATGGTTTGCTTAGAAATGAATAGAGATCATCCTGTTGTTTTTGAGATTGCACCCAAGTACTGTGCTTGGGTGTACAGTCCTAGAGATTGTACTCAAGGACTCTTTTGTTGACTATGAGGGCTACTCCATTTCTTCTAAGGAATTCTTGCCCACAGTAGTAGATTTAAGTTCATCTGAATTAAATTCCCTCATTCCAGTCCATTTTAGTTCTCTGATTCCTAAAATGTCAACATCCACTCTTGCTATCTCCTATTTGACCACTTCCAGGTTACCTTGATTCATGGACATGACTGAGCAACTTCACTTTCACTTTTGACTTTCATGCATTGGAGAAGGAAATGGCAACCCACTCCAGTGTTCTTGCCTGGAGAATCCCAGGGACGGGGGAGCCTGGTGGGCTGCCGTCTATGGGGTCACACAGAGTTGGACACGACTGAAGCGACTTAGCAGCAGCAGCAGCAGCATGGACCTAACATTCCAAGTTCGTAAGCAATATTGTTCTTTATAGCATCAGACTTTACTTCCATCACCAGTCACATTCACAGCTGGGAGTAATTTTCATTTTGGCTCTGTCTGTTCATTTTTTGAAGTGATTTCTCCACTGGTCTCCAGTAACATATTGGGTACCTACCGAACTGGAGAGTTCATCTTTCATGTCCTATCTTTTTGCCTTTTCATACTGTTCATGAGGCTCTCAAGGCAAGAATACTGAAGTCGTTTGCCATTCCCTTCTCCAGTGGACCACATTTTGTCAGAACTCTTCACCATGACCTGTCTGTCTTGGGTGGCCCTACATGGCATAGCTCACAGTTTCATTGAGTTAGACAAGGCTGTGATCCAGGTGATCAGTTTGGTTAGTTTTCTGTAACTGTGGTTTCCATTCTCTCTGCCTTGTGATGGATAAAGTTAAGAGGCTTGTGGAAGCTTCCTGATGGGAGGGACCGGCTGTGGAGGAATCTGGGTCTTGTTCTGATACGTGGGGCCATGCTCAGTAAGTCTTTAATCGAATTTTATGTTGATGGGTGGGGCTGTGTTCCCTTCCTTTAGTTTGGCCTAAGGATTTATCAAATGTAAACACAACTGTCCATCCACTGTGTCCCTCAAAGAACTCCAGAGAATATTTCCTCCATAAGGGATTGTGAAATGCACTGATGAAGACAGCATTTTTATTTGCTGCTTGAAAACCCTTTGGTAGAAGTCTTGCACAGACTAGGGCCCCTGAGAAAAGTCACAAGGACTCCTGATTAAATGGGAATCATGGAATCCCAGAGGGCAAGACTGCAAGGAGCAAACCTGCCAGGGAAAAGGTGAGCTCAGCTACTGAAGCAGTGCTGGAACAAGAAGACTCTGGCAGTGGTGTCCTGGGAATGAAATAAATGGGCTATCTACTGAAGTATTATTACAGCTAAGAAACTCTAAGCTTGGTGACCAGAAACTTTGCTTGAGTCACTGCAATGGACTGTATCGCCTCTGGCCCAGTACCAAGAGCCAAGTCAGTTCCCAGACTCTTCCCACTGAAGCAAGGATAGACTGGGTCCACCAGAGGAAGCACCTGGTGACACTGTCACAAGAACAGACTGTAAGTACATCCCCAACCCTTCTTTAGAGGAACTATAGCCATTTGTTCTGTTAACTTACACTGGCTTTGGTTTGACATTCTTCTCTTCCTATGGTTAGGCAGCTCAGAATTATTAATGTTGTTTTTTGTTTTTCCTGCTCCTCCAGGACTTTTGTGTTGTTCACTGGAGCTTGAAATAAATGAAGTTTTGGTCTAAGTTTATTTCAAAGTGGTTTTGTGGATCTGTGAAAGTACCTGATCCTGTCATGTGTAAGTCAAATCTCCTACTTGACAAGTGACATTATCCTATTGCCCCTTGAATCTTGGAGTGTGGGCTACTATGATCAGGAAAGACAAAACGGTAGCCTCTGGAAATTCCCCTTCTTAGGGGAAATTACTTCTTAAGTAGATAGTAAACTAAAAGGGACGCTGCATCTTAGGGAAAATTAGAGATTAGTGCCACCGACAAAGATTTGCATGCTGCAGAAGCTGTACTGTCATATCTAATTATTGGGGCTTCCCAGGTAGCTCAGCTGGCAAAGAATCCACCTGCAATGCAGGAAAGCCCAGTTCAATTCCAGGGTTGGGAAGAGCCGCTGGAGAAAGGATAAGCTACCCACTCCAGTATTCTTGAGCTTCTCTGATGGCTCAGCTGGTAAAGAATCTGCTTGCAATGTGAGAGACCTGGGTTTAATCTTTGGGTTGGGAAGATCCCTTAGAGGATGGCATGCCAAACCACTCCAGTATTCTTGCCTGGAGAATCCCCCTAGACAGAGGAGCCTGGTGGGCTACAGCCTGTAGGGTCCCAAACAGTGGGACTTGACTGAAGTGACTTAGCACCCAGGCATATCTAATTACTAATTGATCTCTTTGACCTGTGCAAAAGGCTCACACTTTTGCTTTCCCTTACTGCCCTGGTTAGTAATGTTTGAATCTGCTCTTTGGTATTCTGGAAAATCTAGGAGGCTGAATCCTTTATCCTGCAGGTAAGAAGCCAAAAAGGAAAAGCTTTTTGTACCTGGGAGGGCCCCACAGGGTCCTGTTCAATTTCATATGCATAGAAAGAAAGACTTTATTTTCATTCTGGAAATGGCCTAGAAGCTAAAAAGGTTTCAAGGCTTTTTCCACTTTTGAAAATTTGAATTTGCTGACCTCAAGCTAACCATGTGTGTGATTCGATCCGGAAGCTGATTCCATGCCTCATTAACCCATGTCATGTTCTGTGGAAGCTGGTTAGGTGAAAGGATCTTCTCTTGCTGTCTACATCCCTGTGCAAACCTCTGCTAAAGCAGTATTTCTTTGTCTCAGGGCATAGTGATTTCTGATTCAGGAAGATTCTTCCTTCCCTCCCAATTTGGTCATTAAACATCAGATTTTCTGGGTCTTTTCTCATCTCCTCCTGGCCAACTCCTATCCTCCTGACAGAAACACTTTGCGGGAGAAGACAGCAGTGAATTCCCTGTATAAAAGATATGCTGATTATATAATTAAGTGAGGTGAGGTGATCGAGGTGTTAATTAGCCCTATTGTGATAATCATTTCACAACACGTGTATCAAAACATCATGTTGTACACCTTAAACTTACACAGCATTATAATAACAAGTATAAGCTATATAATGTAATAATAACGCTGGGAGGAAAATAAGAGAATTCCTTTGTTTAATAGAGTTTGACCAATAAATATATTTTAAATGAATTATATCATGGGCAAAAATAACGATACTGCTTACACAAGCAGCATTTCCTGTGTTAGGAATTACAAGGTGGATTTTCAAGCTCACCACTCCCCTTCAGGGAATTGCACCTTTCTTCAATTATATTGAGTCTTCTTGCTAATAAGGATCT
This sequence comes from Capra hircus, assembly GCF_001704415.2. NCBI lineage: Eukaryota > Metazoa > Chordata > Mammalia > Artiodactyla > Bovidae > Capra > Capra hircus. The sequence continues at coordinate 2,440,559 of NC_030828.1, forward strand.
CAATTTACTTGACGGTGAATTTCTTAACCAGGTTTCTAAAAGAGTATTTCTTTCCCACACCGGGAGTCGAACCCGGGCCGCCTGGGTGAAAACCAGGAATCCTAACCGCTAGACCATGTGGGAGAGGACGTGAGAGCGCTACAGTACAAGACAATTGAACCGCATCCGCCTGCTTCCGCTTCCGCCGCGAGGTGCCGCCGCCGAGCTGCCACGGCCTTCCGCGCCTGCGCGGGTTTTCGGCGCTCGGCGCCGGCGGTGCGGGCTGTGCTGAGTCTCATCGCCCGCGGCCTGGAGCCCGGAGCGGAGTGCTGTGGCCTCCCCGACCCCTCACCCCGCCCCGGGGAGGCGTCCCGACCCCACCGCACTCTCCGCTCCGGGGAAGGGGTTCTGGGCCCCACGCAGCCCTCCCGCAGCGTCTGTGGACGGGCCTAGATTTCTAAACACCGGTTAACTACAATCTGCGGTGAGATTTGAGAGTGCTTTGAAGAACCAAGAGTAGGTTGTGAGCCTGGCTCCTGGGCTTCAGTTTCCCGGTTTTGAAAGCAGGGGATAACTTTTATTAGATCTGGTTTTTCCAGTCATGATGCTTAAGAACATTGAAGGCAATAGATGAAACCTCGAATACCCCCTGGGGAACGTTTTGGGGCCAAAGGCCTTCAGAGACTACCGTTTTAAAAGATCTTGTTTAGGGGTGGTCTTACAGCCATAAAACCAAAGCTAAACACTGCCAACTGTAAAGAAAGAATCCATACGCTGCACTGCTTTAACAACTCATATCTTGCAGGAAGAAAGGTAAAATAAAACAAACTGCTGACTGTGAGATAAACATGTACACTCCACATAAGAAATTGGTATCCCATATTGGAAGGAAACTACACGTGATTTATAAAAAGACAAATACTGCTATATAAAAGTCAGAGCTTGTGAACAAGCCTCTAAAGCAGAAGTTCCTTGCAGAGGAACCCCAAGACTAGAATGCATCTGAAAAAAAATCTCAACCCCACTGGCTCCAGGCTAGCATTAGGCCAAAAAGCAAGTGTGCAATGTGAAATGTGGGCAAGTATGTGAGAAAAAGAAAGATTTTGGAAATTGATAAAGCTTGATCAAGGAGGCAAATTGTCAGGATTTCCTGAATATGCTTATGACAAAGCAGTTCTATTAAAAAAAAAAAAAAAACTTTTGTAAAACAAATACTGTCCTAGATTTGTCTCTCAGTGAATATGGAGAAATGCTGCTCTGAAAGTAATAGGCAGACCATAGGGAGAATAAAGGGCCAGGTTCACCCTAAGCAAAAATCAGGCAAGGGTGGAGATTCTCAATCTCTAAGAATTTCGACGGTGTGATTTTTTAAAAATTAAAATTCTTAATGTTTGAAAACATTTGTGGAATGAAAAGGACTGTACATAATGTCTACAGTTGAGCCACAGACTGGAAGAAAATGTTTCATAGGGAAAAGTAACTATTCTCACTATATCTGCGCCTTAGCTCCCAGGGGAAAAAAATATCCCACAGGAATGAAAAGTGGATTGAGAGAGGAGTCAATAAATTGGGGAAATCTGACTCTCACATGTAACTATGGCAATACAAGTTAAAACAATGCTAAGATACTTCTGCTTTACTGACTGTGCCAAAGCCTTTGTGTGGAGCACAAAAAAACTGTGGAAAATTCTTCAAGAGATGGGAATACCAGACCACCTTACCACCTCCTGAGGAATCTCCTGAGGAGGTATGCTGGTCAAGTAGCAACAGTTAGAACTGGACATGGAACTACAGAGTGGTTCCAAACTGGGAAAGGAGTATCTCAAGGCTGTATATTGTCACCCTGCTTATTTAACTTAAATGCAGAATACATCATGAGAAATGCCAGGCTGGATGAAGCACAAGCTGGAATCAAGATTGCTGGGAGAAATATCAATCACCTCAGATATGCAGATAACACCATGCTTATGGCAGAAAGCAAGACGAACTAAAGAGCCTCTTGATTAAAGTGAAAGAGGAGAGTGGAAAAGCTGTCTTAAAACTTAACATTCAGTAAACGAAGATCATGGCATCCAGTCCCATCACTTTATGGCAAATAGATGGGAAAACAATGGAATAAAGTATCAGATTTTATTTTCCTGGGCTCCAATATTACTGCAGATGGTGACTGCAGCCATGAAATTAAAAGATGCTTGCTTCTTGGAAGAAAAGCTATGACACTTAGTATTTTAAAAAGCAGAGATGTTACTTTGCCAAGAAAGGTCCGCCTAGTCAAAGCTATATTTCCAGCAGTCATGTATGGATGTAAGAGTTGGACTATAAAGAAAGCTGAACATCGAAAAATTGATGTTTTTGAACTGTAGTGTTGGAGAAGACTTTTGAGAGTCCCTTGGACTGCAAGGAGATCAAACCAGTCCATCCTAAAGGAAATCAGCCCTGAATATTCATTGGAAGGACTTGCTGCTGAAGCTGAAGCTCCAATATTTTGGCCACTTGATGTGAAGAACTGATTCATTGTAAAAGACCCTGATTCTGGGAAAGATTGAAGGGAGGAGAAGAAGGGGATGACAGGATGAGATGGTTGGATGGCATCACCAACTCGATGGATATGAATTTCAGCAAGGTCCAGGAGTGGGTGATGGACAGGGAAGCCTGGTGTGCTGCAGTTCATGGGGTCACAAAGGGTCAGACACGACTGAGCAACTGAACTAAACTGAAGATATCCAGAGAGAGGAAGTAAGGGCACAAACTCAATGGAAATGGCCATCGCCCCTCTCTAGGGCTGCTGCCCAGGCTCCCCTTTCCCACGGCTCATCCACGTGTGAATGCAAAACCTTCCAAGGCATGGCAGTTGAGGCCAGAGCCACAGGATGGCTGAGTGTCTCCTGGCTTTCACTGTGTTGTTATCCCTTGCCAACCACCAGTATATACATTGCATTCTTATAGAAACAATTTTATTGCACTAAGTCATGGTAATTTGGAGATTGTTAGTACTACCCGAAATAATGCCTTAGTTTCCTAAAATAGGGGCAAGAACAATGGAAAAGAATTTTCTAGTAGATGATTAAGTGACATTTTTGGTTTCGTTTTTGGTAAAAACAAGTACAGCAGGAAGCCTTGAATATTTTACCTTGTTTTACAGAGTATGTTGGGTTTCATATCCTCCATTTGGCAGTATTTATTGAAATATTTTTTTAAAAATTAGTAGCTAATAGCTCATATTTCTACCTTTTATTGCATATTTGGTGAATTTTAACAATTTAGACTTAATAAACCTTTAGATCTGAAAGGTGACTTGGGGATATTCAAGGCCACAACCTCAAAAATATCCAGGAGCTTAAAATGATTTGCCCCAAATCATCCAACTAATAGGTTTAGTGAAATTCTTTTGGCTATCATCATAGGTTGACTCCATGATAAGGATAATATTGGAAAATGCTGAAATGGATGAAATCTAGAATTTTCTCCATAAAGAAATTTTTCCATAAAGAAATGGAACTTACAAGGACAGTATACATTCTGAATAAAAAGTTACTAAATTCCAATGTTTTTAAATGAGTTGGGAGGTAATACATTTAGATAAGCTGGGACCTGGGACCTGGGACCCTTTGCTTGCACCTAGATAAATATTTCCCTGAGCAACAAATTACAAATAAAACTATGAGGGACTAAAAATAACTGCAAGCACAGTTGGAGCAAATTATGAACAATAAGATACAAAAAGACCAAAAACCCAACTGGTACTTCTGAGATTTGGGGAGTAAAAGTGGGGTTCTGCACATGATCCCCGCACAGCGTGCTGCCAAAGGGGTGGGCAGACCACCTAAGCTACCCCTCCAGTCCAATCCATGGATCTGCCCCAGCTTTCACCCCACTTACGGGACCTAGTTCTCCCCTCCCACCCCGTGGCTCCAGGGGCGAGCAAGGGAAACTGTTCCTTGTTTTGTCATGATTCAGCACAAGTCTCAGTAAAGCCTTGCCTGAATTTCTCATCTGGCCTGTTATCAATTTGTATTGGTTGAAGAGTACAAGAACCTGGTTCAGTAACAACTTTACCAGTAATAAACTTTTTATTAACTTGCATAACTTGAAGATTAATGTAGAATAATATGAATAGTTTATTGTGTGTGCATTTGTGCATATAAATTTCTCCTGCATTTGGAAGTCAGATGTCAGTGGCATCAATCCTAAATCCAAAAACTGACTAGCTGTTAATTTTTGGAAAACTTATTGAATCTTTGAATATAAGTTCTCCCCCTTTATTTCACCAGTAACAATATATAACTGTCATTGTGAGGACAAGTTCTTAGCATCCAGCGCAGAATGAAGGTAGTGCTTGCCCAGGGTTAGCTGCCAGTGGTCACTGTCACCCCTAGAGGTGGAAGGTGTTGGTCTGACCACCTTCACTTAGGTACCCAAAAATGAACAGGATGGACTCACACCTTCCTTATTGATGGACATTCTGGATGATTCTCCAGCTGATGTTTGGTTCAGACCTAGGAAGCTCCCTGCATTTTACCATAACTTGCACTGGCTGCTCAGACCTCTGGAAGGAAGCTACAGTGATTGCTGGAGTGTGACACCAGGCTCCTCTGTCCATGGGATTCCCCAGGCAAGAATACTGGTGTGTATACAGCCAATATTTGCCTTGTTGCTTAGATTTCATGCATTCTTTGTGCATTTGGATGTGTACTCTTTCCCTTCTGGTCTCTCTTTTGCTGAAATGAGGCAGTGGTCTTTTCTCCACTATTTATTTGACAGCTGTTTAAGGTCTTGCAATTTCATCATCTTTTCATAGGTATATGCTAAAAACTTTAAATAGAAATACAAGCGTATTGGAGTAAGACTGTGATTGAACTGTTATCCTGCCCTGTCTATACCAAGTACAAAATAGATATATACCATTTTTTAATTGATTTGTTTTCAATGATAGTAAGTAAGATGATGGAAATAATATTTTGGCAAGTTGAAATTTCTCAACTTGAGTTTTAAAAATGTGTCCAGTTGGTAAGGGAGTTGGTGACCACACTCACTCTTGCTCTAACAGATACACAAAACAAAACAAAAAACTGGAGTTTTTTTTCCAAAGAGCATTTTTGGTTATTCTCTAAGCCAAACCAAACTTCTACTTAAAAGGTAATTGTTTATTACATTGGATTCAGTTCAGTTCAGTTCAGTCGCTCAGTCATGTCCGACTCTTTGTGACCCCATAAACTGCAGATTAGCCATATGAAATTACCAATTGTCCATTGATTTAGTACAATGGAAATTCCATTTTTTTTCAAGCCAATTCTTCTTCCTCTATCTGTAAACACTCAGATTCACTTACCACATTAACAGGAAAGGCTTAATAGAAAGCATGGTGTTAAAATCTGAGTTTCTCCAATGTCAAGAGCAACAAAAAATTATACTTGTTTCTAGGATATAGATACTTTGCTTTTTAAAGTGTTACAGAACACAGGTTTGGCTGTTCACTGCACAAAAGCCATTAATTTAGGGGCTGCTGCTGCTGCCGCCAAGTCGCTTCAGTCGTGTCCGACTCTGTGCGACCCCATAGAGTCCACCAGGCTCCCCCATCCCTGGGATTCTCCAGGCAAGAACTCTGGAGTGGGTTGCCATTTCCTTCTCCAATGCATGAAAGTGAAAAGTGAAAGGGAAGTCGTTCAGTCGTGTCCAACTCTTCGTGACCCCATGGACTGCAGCCTACCAGGCTCCTCCATCCATGGGAGTTTCCAGGCAAGAGTACTGGAGTGGGGTGCCATTGCCTTCTCCTAATTGAGGGGCAAGTGTCAGTAAAAAGGAAAGGCGCTTTATTCGGAAAAGCCAGCAATCTGGGGAGAAGGTGGAATTATGTTCTGAGACCAACTCTGAAGAGTCTACTCAGCCGTAACAATTTTTAAAGGGAAAAGGAGCCAACAATCTTAGTTAGTCATTAAGGTAGGAGGTCAGATCCTTCATCACTTTTTCCATTGCTTGCAGACTTGCTGACTTCTGATCTTTCTTTGGATGCTGTGTTGCCCCTGTGGTCCACCTGCAGATTTGCTAAGGAGGAAGCTGAGTGTAAAGAGACAGTCACTCATTAACTACTTAATTCTTCATTCTTGACTCCTTTTAATCCTGGAAAGGAATCAACAGGTTCAGTAAAGCACTGTGTATATTTAATAACGCAGAAGTCAGCAGGTAGGTTAAATGTTACTTGATGATCTCATTTTTATAATTAAAGTTTAAGGAAAATAGAGATGAACAAACAGAAAAGGGGCAAAAGAGCTGTTTACAAAAGTAACAATGCAAAGATGAAAGTCTAATAGGTGATATTTAGGCTAGAAGGGCTGTGGGGTATGGAAAGAAGCAGTTATAGATTATTTGTTTAACAAATCTATTCTGGGTTTGTAAGAATAGAGTTAAAATGTGATTCACAGCTTCAACTTTATTTAAATCAATGAGAATTCCTGAATTGTTAGGAGCATTTACGCATTCATCTCTAAAATGTGGACTCTTTTTAAATAAGTTGCACTTCAAAGTATGTTAAAAACCCAGTCACATTTGGGAGAATTAGTAAATAATTGAAGAGATTGCTGAACCAGTAGGAAAAAGGTGACATTATAGTGATGCTGTCTGGATTTTGAAGGAATGAAGTTGGTGGGAAGGTAACTCTTGGGAGAGTGCAGGGTAAGCAGAAGACTGTTTACGTTTGTGGAGCTTAGAGGTTGGCCAAGAGCTGGGATTCATTTAAAGGAAAATAATACAAAATTATGGCTATAATATTTGTATGAAACTTAATATGTATTTAGAGTAAGAAGAAATCACAATAAATCACACACTAAAAAATTTTAAATACAGCAAATATTTAAAAATCTAGAAATATATTTTTATTGTCTGATGCCCCACATTACTTTTTTAAAAGAAAGATTTTTAAAAAGTTTTATTATTTGAATATTTATTTTGATTAATTAATTTATTTGGCTGCTCCAGGTCTTAGTTGCAACATGTAGGAACTTGGATCTTTGCTGTGGCATGTGAACTCTTAGTTGTGGTGAGTAGGATCAAGTTCTCTGAATAGAAATCGAACCCAGGTCCCCTGCATTGGGAGTGGAGTGTCTCATCCACTGGACCACTGTGGAAGTCTCCCTATATAATTTTTTTTCCCTACATTTTTGACTGTGTCCTTTTTGACTCCGTCATCTAACAGCAGCTATAATGCTTTCTTTGGAGGAAATAGATACTATAGTCTTCAGTGTGGTTTATGAAGTTTTTCTTTTTGTTATTGATAGTTTAGAAAAATGTATTTAGTTTCTCAACTCATTACTGGTAATGTCATATAACTTTTTGACATTGCTGTCAAATTAAGGAGATTGCTGTTTCAGTTCTCCTATGTGTGAATTATAGAATTTCAGGGTATTTCAATTATTCCCTGGCCCAGTGATCAGTTTATTATCATGTTTCATTGCAGCAACATCTTTGAAGGATTTTCTGTCTCGGCAGTCTTTGTTGAAAGCAATATTTTGTGTCAAGTCAGTGAGGAATTTATTTTTCCAATGAACTGATATGGTTTCATTAAGTGGATTATCAAAAAATTTAAGAGTTTATCAGTACTTTTTGAAATGTATACCTTTGTCTTAATGAATTATTGCTTTGAAATGATTTATATGCTGTCTCATATGATGTGTCAAAGGTTCATCAAATATCCCACAATATGATCTATTGTGTTGGAATGCAAAAAAACACACAACTTCACACATGGGTGTACATTCACGGCCTATAGAATGGCTAACAGTTTGTGCTTGACAATCACAGAAATTCTTCAAATCTCTGTTACTTGTTATTTCCACCCAGAAAAATATTTGGGAGTATTTGAATATTGTTCAAGTATACATAGCAAGTATATTCCTAAGAGGAGACCTATGGTAATCACATCTTCTATTTAGATTGTTACATGTCTAGTGGTTAGAAGGATTTTCCACACACTGGTTTCTGGCTCTGTCTGTGTTACAGCTATTTTCCTTCCACTGCAGACATGCCGAGCTGTAGGAAATGTTTTCTCAAGATAACAGCTCTAGCTGTTCAGGTCACAATGCTGGGTGATCAGCACAGTGAGCAACAGAAATGTTCCTGAAAGTAATTCCTACATTGGATGACTAGTAACACCTGTATGTGAAAATGATCATAAACCACATGACCCTGAGTGAACCTTCCCTTAGCCAGACCCTGAGTTCTCACAGGCACCCACTTCTTCCCAACCTGAGGGGGAAGGAACATTCAACTGATCATGTAAAATATCTTATTTTCCAAACTTTGCAAAAACATGTGACTATCTAAGACATTCCACAGGTCACTCCCTGGAACATGAAAGGGGCCAGTGCAAAGGGAGGATCCTGAGGCGTAGGCCGCATTCACCTCCAACTGTAAATAAAAAAGGCTCTGTCACTTTCTGCCTCAGTTCCATCAGCAGAGCTGTAGTTCTAGCTTTCACTGGGTTACTCCAGATTTATTGAGAAAGCTGCCTAGCTGACTTCTCTGTACCTTGGATTTGCCTCTTATCTAACATAATCATGTTAATCCACCACTTAAAACCTTTCCATGTTTATTAATCATGTAAGATCAAACTGGAGAAGTAAATGGCAACCCACTCCAGTATTCTCACCTGGAGAATCCCAAGGACAGAGGAGCCTTGCAGGCTACAGTCCATGGGGTTGCAAGAGTCGGACATGACTTAGTGACTAAACCACCACCAAGATCAAATTAGCTATTCAAAAAGTCATTAACATTGACCTCATGCCCACACATGTTCTCATTTCTCTATACTTTGGATTCCTTGAGTTTGTCCTAACCCACCCTAAGCTTAAAAACTCCTTTCCTTTGTGTGTGCTGGTATTTTTCTGCTCAAATGTCTTCTCCCCTTTGTGTATCTTACCTGAGGATTATCTGCTTCTCTGCCAGGACTCAGCTTGGTTCTCAGCTCATCAGAACATTTCCCTGGAACCAAGCCCTGCTTCTTGGGCCCCTCACCCACAACTGCACTGGATGATTCCCTCTACCCTGCCACCACTTAGGCTGGACACATTCTTGTAACTCACCTCCCCATCCTACAGTATGATTTGTTGTTGTTTAGTCGCTAAGTTGTGTCCGACTCTTTGTGACCCCATGGACTATAGCCTGCCAGGCTCCTCTGTCCATGGGATTTCCCAGGCAAGAATACTGGTGTGGGTTGCCATTTTCTTCTCCAAGAGGTATTCTCAACCCAGGGATTGAATCCATGTCTCTTGCATGGCAGGTGGATGTGGATTCTTTACCAGTGAGGCACCAAGGATGCCCATTAATGCTAATTGCTACCCTGTCTCTATTCCCCAAATCTTTAGTTGTAAGAAATGGCAAAAATAGACTCAGATGTCCAGACAGCTGGCAGGTTACTCTCTTGGTGAATCTAAGCAGTCTTACATAGCACCAGCCTCAGATGAGGTCACTTTAAGGTCTAAGGTCACACTTCAGGCCACTTGTAAGCACACACCAAAAAAGTTCCTGTGCCACATACTAAATACAGAACACTCCTTCTCTTGGCTGGAATGAGGGGCTTCAATTTCTTTCATTTCTCTCTCTCTCTCTCTTGTTTTTTTTTTTTTTTTGGCTGCCCTGTGCAGCTGGTGGGATCTTAGTTTCCTAACCAGGTATTGAACTCATGCCTCCTGCAGTGGGAGGGCAGAGTCCTAACCACAGGATCACCAGGGAACTGCCAAGTGGCTTCAATTTCTTGATCATTTACGTTTATCCTCTTCTCATCTGGACTGTCCCTCCCCCCTCCCCCCGAGCCCCTGCCCCAGATAAGGTGAATTGTCTCTGCTCTCTGGCATCACAACAGGGCAAACTCTGGCTTCCTCTGACCCTCTCTCAACTCATCCAGCCAGGTCCAAATTGTACAATGGGTTCTTTCCAGAAGCCTCTCATGAAGACGCCATGATTCCCTATAGTGCTTGTTCTCACTGCAAAGTAGCATCAAACCAACTTGTCCAGCTGTAGGGATGTCACTGTTGGTCTTTGTTGGAAGGCGTTCACAGAAATAGAAGCTCTGGGAGCTTCCCGCCTTGGCCAGGAAGGTTTGGCCCAGTGATCGTGCCCACACCTTAGGCCTTATTCCTCCACCTGCACCAGGTGCCTCCCACTCTGGTCTGAAGGTAAGCTCTGCTGAATTAAACTTCTCTCTTTCCTTGAAGTCTTTCGGTATTGGGTTTATTATGTTTTCTTAGGAATCAAATCCCTCGGAATTTTATTAGACCAGGCTTATATCGTTCTTTGACAAAACTGCTTTTTAGGTCCTAATATCTGCATGTCTAATACTCTGCCTGTCTGCCTTTTCAATTTAATTTTGTCTGCCTGAAATCAAGATGTTTTGTTTGGCCCCAGCAGGTAATGAGTGGTCTTTGTTAAACTCCAGAGCACAGAATTGCACAAGAGGCATCCTTACAGACACTTGTCAGTTCTTATGGGGTTGTTTCAGTATAAGCCACACCTCCTCCAGGCTAACCTCCTGTATTTCTTATGCTTAACATTGGGAGTCCATTCTTGTGCATATCTTTCTAACTGGCAATTTCACCAAAGCAATTTGAAAACAAATCAGGCACTTTACAGAATGTCTAATATGAATGAAATTGCTCATTTGAGCAGACCTTTAGAACTAAAAGGAAACAAAATTCCAACTGTCCAGTGGTCTACTTTCTTCAATTGGTCCAAGGAAGCAATTGGGGCCCAAAATTTGCCTTATTCTTTACCTGAAGCTAAGGAGAAATGTGAGAAAACATGTCTCTAAGAATCATCTTTATATTTTTTTCAGAGAATTTACCATGATTTTTAACATTTTTTAAATTATTATTATTATTATTACTTACTTTACAATATTGTATTGGTTTTACCATACATCGACATGAATCTGCCACAGGTGTACATGTGTTACCAATCTTGAACCCCCTCCCACCTCCCTCCCCATACTACCCCTCTGCGTCATCCCAGTGCACCAGCCCTAAGCATCCTGTATCATGCATCAAACCTCGACTGGTGATTCGTTTCTTATATGATATTATACATGTTTCAATGCCATTCTCCCAAAGCATCCCACCCTCTCCCTCTCCCACAGAGTCTAAAAGACTGTTCTATATATCTGTGTCTTTTTTGCTGTCTTGCATACAGCGTTATTGTTACCATCTTTCTAAATTCCATATATATGCGTTAGTATACTGTATTGGTGTTTTTCTTTCTGGCTTACTTCACTCTGTATAATCAACTCCAGTTTCATCCACCTCAGTAGAACTGATTCAAATGTATTCTTTTTAATGGCTGAGTAATATTCCATTATGTATATGTACCACTGCTTTCTTTTCTTTTTTCTTTTTACTTTATTTTGCTTTACAATACTGTATTGGTTTTGCCATACGTTGACATGAATCCACCACGGGTGTATACAAGCTTGCAATCCTGAATCCCCCTCCCACCTCCCACCCCATATCATCTCTCTGGATCATCCCCATGCACCAGCCCCAAGCATCCTGTATCCTGTATCGGACCTAGACTGGCACTTCGTTTCTTACAGGATAGTATACATGTTTCAATGCCATTCTCCCAAATCATCCCACCCTCTCCCTCTCCCTCAGAGTCCAAAGGTCCGTTCTATACATCTGTGTCTCTTTTGCTGTCTCGCATACAGGGTCATCATTACCATCTTTCTAAATTCCGTATATATGTGTCAGTATACTGTATTGGTGTTTTTCTTTCTGGCTTACTTCACTCTGTATAATTGGCTCCAGTTTCATCCATCTCATTAGAACTGACTCAAATGTATTCTTTTAAATGGCTGAGTAATACTCCATTGTGTATATGTGCCACAGCTTTCTTATCCATTCATCTGCTGATGGACATCTAGGTTGTTTCCATGTCCTGACTATTATAAACAGTGTTGCAACGAACATAGGGGTACATGTGTCTCTTTCAGTTCTGGTTTCCTCGGTGTGTATGCCCAGCAGTGGGATTGCTGGGTCATAAGGCAGCTCTATTTGCAATTTTTTAAGGAATCTCCACACTGTTTTCCATAGTGGCTGTACTAGTTTGCATTCCCACCAACAGTGTAAGAGGGTTCCCTTTTCTCCACATCCTCTCCAGCATTTATTGCTTGTAGACGTTTTGGATCGCAGCCATTCTGACTGGTGTGAAATTGTACCACAGCTTTCTTATCCATTCATCTGCTGATAAACATCTAGGTTGCTTCCATGTCCTGGCTATTATAAACAGTGCTGTGATGAACATTGGGGTACATGTGTCTCTTTCAATTCTGATTTCCTCTGTGTGTATGCCCAGCAGTGGGATTGCTGGGTCATAAAGCAGTTCTATTTCCAGTTTTTTAAGGAATCTCCACACTGTTCTCCATAGTGGCTGTACTAGTTTGCATTCCCACCAACAGTGTAAGAGGGTTCACTTTTCTCCACACTCTCTCCAGCATTTATTGCTTGTAGACTTTTGGATCACAGCCATTCTGACTGGCATGAAATGGTACCTCATTGTGGTTCTGATTTTCATTTCTCTGATAATGAGTGATGTTGAGCATCTTTTCATGTGTTTGTTAGCTATCTGTGTGTCTTCTTTGGAGAAATGTCTATTTAGATCTTTGGCCCATTTTTTGATGGGGTCATTTATTTTTCTGGAATTGAGCTGCAGGTGTTGCTTGTATATTTTTGAGATTAGTTGTTTGTCAGTTGCTTCATTTGCTATTATTTTCTCCCATTCTGAAGGCTTTTTCACCTTGCTTATAGCTTCTTTTGTTGTGCAGAGGCTTTTAATTTTAATTAGATCCCATTTGTTTATATTCTGGGCTGTGGGTCATAGAGGATCCTGCTGTGATTTATGTTGGAGAGTGTTTTGCCTATGTTCTCCTCTAGGAGTTGTATAGTTTCTGGTCTTACATTTAGATCTTTAATCCATTTTGAGTTTATTTTTGTCTATGGTGTTAGAAAGTGATCTAGTTCATTCTTTTACAAGTGGTTGACCAGTTTTCCCAGCACCACTTGTTAAAGAGATTGTGTTTTCTCCATTGTCTATTCTTGCCTCCTTCATCAAAGATAAGGTGTCCATAGGTGCATAGGTTTATCTCTGGGCTTTCTATTTTGTTCCATTGATCTATATTTCTGTCTTTGTGCCAGTACCATACTGTCTTGATGACTGTGGCTTTGTAGTAGAGCCTGAAGTGAGGCAGGTTGATTCCTCCAGTTCCATTCTTCTTTCTCAAGATTTCTTTGGCTATTCGAGGTTTTTGTATTTCCATACAAATTGTGAAATTATTTGTTCTAGCTCTGTGAAAAATACCTCTGGTAGCTTGATACGGATTGCATTGAATCTATAAATTGCTTTGGGTAGTATACTCATTTTCACTATATTGATTCTTCCAACCCATGAACATGGTATATTCCTCCATCTGTTAGTGTCCTCTTTGATTTCTTTCACCAGTGTTTTATAGTTTTCCTTATATAGGTCTTTAGTCTTTAGGTAGATATATTTCTAAGTATTTTATTCTTTTCATTGCAATAGTGAATGGAATTGTTTCCTTAATTTCTCTATTTTCTCATTATTAGTGTATAGGAATGCAAGGGATTTCTGTGTGTTGATTTTATACCCTGCAACTTTACTATATTCAATGATTAGCTCTGGTAATTTTCTGGTGGAGTCTTTAGGGTTTTCTATGTAGAGGATCATATCATTTGCAAACAGTGAGAGTTTTACTTCTTCTTTTCCAATTTGGATTCCTTTTATTTCTTTTTCTGCTCTGACTGCTGTGGCCAAAACTTCCAGAACTATGTTGAATATTAGCGGTGAAAGTGGGCACCCTTGTCTTGTTCCTGACTTTAGGGGAAATGCTTTCAATTTTTCACCATTGAAGATGTTGTTTGCTGTGGGTTTGTCATATATAGCTTTTATTATGTTGGGGTATGTTCCTTCTATTCCTGCTTTCTGGAGAGTTTTTATCATAAATGGATGTTGAATTTTGTCAAAGGCCTTCTCTGCATCTATTGAGATAATCATATGGCTTTTATTTTTCAATTTGTTAATGTGGTGTATTACATTGATTGATTCATGGATATTGAAGAATCCTTGCATCCCTGGGATAAAGACCACTTGGTCATGATGTATGATCTTTTTAATGTATTGTTGGATTCTGATTGCTAGAATTTTGTTGAGGATTTTTGCATCTATGTTCGTCAGTGACATTGGCCTGTAGTTTTCTTTTTTTGTCGCATCTTTGTCAGGTTTTGGTGTTAGGGTGATGGTGGCCTCATAGAATGAGTTTGGAAGTTTACCTTCCTCTGCAATTTTCTGGAAGAGTTTGAGTAGGATAGGTGTTGGCTCTTCTCGAAATTTTTGGTAGGATTCAGCTGTGAAGTCGTCTGGTCCTGGGCTTTTGTTTGCTGGAAGATTTCTGATTACAGTTTCAATTTCCGTGCTTGTGATGGGTCTGTTAAGATTTTCTATTTCTTCCTGGTTCAGTTTTGGAAAGTTGTACTTTTCTAAGAATTTGTCCATTTCTTCCATGTTGTCCATTTTATTGGCATATAATTGCTGATAGTAGTCTCTTATGATCCTCTGTATTTCTGTGTTGTTTGTTGTGATCTCTCCATTTTCGTTTCTAATTTTATTGATTTGATTTTTCTCCCTTTGTTTCTTGATGAGTCTGGCTAATGGTTTGTCAATTTTATTTATCCTTTCAAAGAACCAGCTTTTGGCTTTGTTGATTTCTGCTGTGGTCTCTTTTGTTTCTTTTGCATTTATTTCTGCCCTAATTTTTAAGATTTCTTTCCTTCTACTAACCCTGGGGTTCTTCATTTCTTCCTTTTCTAGTTGCTTTAGGTGTAGAGTTAGGTTATTTATTTGACTTTTTTCTTGTTTCTTGAGGTATGCCTGTATTGCTATGAACTTTCCCCTTAGCACTGCTTTTACAGTGTCCCACAGGTTTTGGGTTGTTGTGTTTTCATTTTCTTTCATTTCTATGCATATTTTGATTTCTTTTTAAATTTCTCTTGTGATTTGTTGGTTATTCAGAAGCGTGTTGTTTAGCCTCCATATGTTGGAATTTATATTAATTTTTCTCCTGTAGTTGAGATCTAATCTTACTGCATTGTGGTCTGAAAAGATGCTTGGTTGATTTCCATTGTTTTGAATTTACCAAGGCTAGATTTATGGCCCAGGATGTGATCTGTCCTGGAGAAGGTTCCATGTGCGCTTGAGAAAAAGGTGAAATTCATTGTTTTGGGGTGAAATGTCCTATAGATATCAATTAGGTCTAACTAGTCTATTGTATCATTTAAAGTTTGTGTTTCTTTGTTAATTTGCTGTTTAGTTGATCTGTCCATAGGTGTGAGTGGGGTATTAAAGTCTCCCACTATTATTGTGTTATTGTTAATTTCCCCTTTCATACTTGTTAGCATTTGTCTTACATATTGTGGTGCTCCTATGTTGGGTGCATATATATTTATAATTGTTATATCTTCTTCTTGGATTGATCCTTTGACCATTATGTAGTGGCCTTCTTTGTCTCTTTTCACAGCCTTTGTTTTTAAGTCTATTTTATTGGATATGAGTATTGCTACTTCTGCTTTCTTTTGGTCTCTATTTGCAGGGAAAATATTTTTCCAGCCCTTCACTTTCAGTCTGTATGTGTCCCTTGTGTTGAGGTGGGTCTCTTGTAGGCAGCATATATAGGGGTCTTATTTTTGTATCCATTCAGCCAGTCTTTGCCTTTTAGTTGGGGCATTCAACCCATTTACGTTTAAGGTAATTCTTAATAAGTAAGATCCCATTGCCATTTACTTTATTGTTTTGGGTTCAAGTTTATACACCCTTTTTGTGTTTCCTGTCTAGAGAAGATCCTTTAGCATTTGTTGGAGAGCTGGTTTGGTGGTGCTGAATTCTCTCAGCTTTTGCTTGTCTGTAAAGCTTTTGATTTCTCCTTCCTGTTTGAATGAGATCCTTGCTGGGTACAGTAATCTGGGCTGTTGGTTATTTTCTTTCATCACTTTAAGTATGTCCTGCCATTCCCTCCTGACTTGAAGAGTTTCTATTGAAAGATCCGCTGTTATCCTTATGGGAATCCCCTTGTGTATTATTTGTTTTTCCTTTGCTGCTTTTAATATTTGTTCTTTGTGTTTGATCTTTGTTAATTTGATTAATATGTGTCTTGGGGTGTTTCGCCTTGGGTTTATCCTGTTTGCGACTCTCCGGGTTTCTTGGACTTGGGTGATTATTTCCTTCCCCATTTTAGGGAAGTTTTCAACTACTATCTCCTCAAGGATTTTCTCATGGTCTTTCTTTTTGTCTTCTTCTGGGACTCCTATGATTCGACTGTTGGAGCATTTAATATAGTCCTGGAGGTCTCTGAGATTGTCCTCATTTCTTTTAATTCATTTTTCTTTTTTCCTCTCTGATTCATTTATTCCTACCATTCTATCTTCTACTTCACTAATCCTATCTTCTGCTTCTGTTATTCTACTATTTGTTGCCTCCAGAGTGTTTTTGATCTCATATATTGTGTTATTCATTTTATATTGACTCTTTTTTATTTCTTCTAGGTCCTTGTTAAACCTTTCTTGCATCTTCTCAGTCCTTCTCTCCAGGCTATTTATCTGTGATTCCATTTTGTTTTCAAGATTTTGGATCATTTTCACTATCATTATTCGGAATTCTTTCTCAGGTAGATTCCTTATCTCTTCCTCTTTTGTTTGGTTTGGTGGGCATTTATTCTGTTCCTTTACCTGCTGGGTATTCCTCTGTCTCTTCCTCTTGTTTATATTGCTGCATTTGTGGTGGCCTTTCTGTATTCTGGCAGTTTGTGGAGTTCTCTTTATTGTGGAGTTTCCTTGCTTCAGGTGGGGTTGAATCAGTGGCTTGTCAAGGTTTCTTGGTTAGGGAAGCTTGTGTCGGTGTTCTGGTGGGTGGAGCTGGATTTCTTCTCTCTAGGGTGCAATGAAATGTCCAGTGTTGAGTTATGAGATGTCAGTGGTTCTAGAGTTACTTTGGGCAGCATGTAGATTGAAGCTCAGGGCTGTGTTCCTGTGTTGCTGGAGAATTTGCGTAGTACGTCTTGCTCTGGAACTTGTTGGCCCTTGGGTGGTGCTTGGTTTCAATGTAGGTAAGGAGGTATTTGATAAGCTCCTATCGATTAATGTTCCCTGGAGTCAGGATTTCTCTGATGTTCTCACGATTTGGACTTAAGCCTCCTGCTTTTGGTTTTCAGTCTTATTTTTAGTCTCAAGACTTCTTCTATAGAGCACCATTGATAAAACATCTAGGTTAAAGATGAGAAGTTTCTCCACAGTGAGGGACACCCAGAGAGGTTCACAGAGTTACATGGAGAAGAGAAGAGGGAGGAGGGAATTAGAGGTGACCCTAATGAGATGATCTGGAATCAAAAGAGGAGAGAGCAAGCTAGCCAGTAATCACTTCCTTATGTGTGCTCCACAGTATGGATCACTCAGAGATGTTCACGGAGTTATACAGAGAAGAGAAGAGGGAAGAAGGAGACAGAGGTGGCCAGGAGGATAAAAGGGGGGAATGAAAAGGAGAGAGACAGATCCAGCCAGTAATAAGTTCCCTAAGTGTTCTCCACCGTCTGGAACACACAGAGATTGACAGAGTTGGGTAGAGAAGAGAAGGGGGAGGGAGGAGACAGAGGCGACCTGGTGGAGAAAAAGGAGAGTCCAAAGGAGGAGACAGCAGTCAAGCCAGTAATCTCACTCCCAAGTAAAAATGGATACTGAAGATTGGGTTCTTAAAGGTACAAAATTGATAACAAATAGCAAAAAGCAAAGATTAAAAATCTAGAGTAGAGGTTGGATTTTCAAAAATACAATATTAAAGAAAAGAAGAAGAAGAAAATAAAGTCACAAAAATTATTTAAAAATATATATATATATGAAGTTTACTTTAAAAATAGGGTCTTTTTTCTTAAAAATAATAGTAAGTTATAAAAATGAAAGTTAAAGGAGTAATAGAGGACTTAAAAATTAAAAAAATGTTAAAAAAAGAAAAAAGAAAAAAAAAGAAAGAATGATGATAAAAATAGTAAAAATATATCTAGGACTTTCTCTGGTGTTGTGGGCAGTGTGGGACAGTTCATTTTCGGATAGTTCCTTGGTCAGGCTTATATTTCTCAAGATCCATAGGCCCCTTCCTATGTAGTCGGTACTAACGACAAGGTTTTAATCTATTGCTCCTGTCACTCCCAAGGCGGATCCCTCTGTTTTAGCCTCTTCTGTTTGCTGGTCTCTTCAGTGTCTGATTTCCGCCCTGACACGCGGGGGGGGGGGAGGGGAGGTGGGGGGAGGGGAGGTGGTGGTGGTGGACACTTTTTAGGCTCACTTGTTCAGTCACTCTGTGGGGAAAGAGGGACACTGCAAACAAATAACACTGGCATGTGCTCACAGTGTCTCAGCCACACTGGGCCTGCCCTCGCTCACGGCACGGGTACCCTCCCTGCCCACACAGCTCAGGCTCTAGGTTGCTTCACCGGGAACCATCTGAGGCCAGCCCTGGGCTGCATGCACCTCCCAGGTCAAAGCTGCTCAGGTTCAGGCATTCGGGTAGTACTCAGAGGCGCAGACTCCGTTGGGCCTGTGTTTTGTGCCCTTCCCAGGTCCGAGCAGCTCAGGTGATCAGGTGCTTGGTGAGTGTGGTCACTGCGACTTATTGCCTCTCCTGTCCTTGCTGCTCGGTCTTCTGGGTGTACAACTGGTGCACCTTCTCAGGTGGATGATGACTGTCCAGAACCCCAAGAAGTCTTAGCAAAGAAGCCTGCTTGTGGTTTGGTAGATAATGTCTCTCTGGGGCTGCAGTTGCCCCCTTCTGGCTCTGGCTGCCTGTCACCGGAGGGGGATGGTCTGCAGCCAGCTAATTCTGTTCAGTCCTTTGTTCTGTGTGTGGTCCTGGTGATGTCTTAGGGCTTTTTGCGTGGTAGCTATCCCACAGTCTGGTTTGCTAGCCCAAGTTAGTTTGCTCTGATTACCCTCGGGGCATTCAGGTCCGATCCTTGCTCTCAGCAATGCAGCCCGTGCCTCCCTGCCCAGCCCCCGCTTGCTAGTGACGGATGCAGGCATCTGCACTGCTTCTCCACTGGGGAATTACCCCTGGGCTCATAACCTGTGGGTTTAAATTATTTATTTATTTTTTCTCCCTGTTATGTTGCCCTCTGTACTTCCAAGACACCACAGACTCGGCAGAGAGTTTCCTGGTATTTGGAAACTTATCTCATTTTAAGACTCTCTTCCCGGGAAGGAGCTCTGTCCCTACCTCTTTGTCTCCTTTTTTTCTTTTATATTTTTTCCTATCTCTTTTTGAAGACAATGGGCTGCCTTTCTGGGTGCCTGATGTCCTCTGCCAGCATTCAGAAGTTGTTTTGTGGAATTTACTCAGTGTTTAAATGTTCTTTTGATGAATTTGTGGGGGAGAAAGTGGTCTCTCCATCCTATTCCTCCACCATCTTAGGACCACCTACTAAGCATCATCTTTAAATAGTGTTCAGGATTAGCTGCTGTTGACATTTTCAAAGGACTTCCAACCTTTTCTTGATAATTTGAAGTAAAAAATTACAGATATGGTCATAGATAAAAATTGGCTGGCACATCATCCCATTGCATGGACTTCAACATTTGGCTGGAGATTTTCTAGAGACTTTAGAAACTGAGAATTTAAAAAGCCTTGTAAGGGAATTGCCTTATTTGTCTGAAAGAGAGTCTATCTTATTTAAGTGGGAGGATCCCCCCTTCTTTTACATCTTTGGGGATTGAATGTACGATTTTGATCAGATGAGTTGATAAGATTCTCAAGAACCCATATTATGCCAAAATTAGCCATATGACACTCTCTTTTGTGTGTATATATGTCAAAATTTTTAAAAGATACTTCTAAATTTTCTTCTCTCTCCTTACAGAAAATAACTAGCCATTTGTCTAAAAATTACTTCTTCATATCTTTTTGTCTCACTCTTCCCTCCCTTTCTTAAGAAACTTTGTAGATTAACTGATAAAAATCCTTCAGTTGTTATGTGCATACTCTAGGAATATTTACTTTGAATGAACACTCAAAATTGTCTTAAAAACTTATCAAACTACATTTCTCTCTGTAGACACCGAAAGGTATATTTACATAATAGTCTTTGTGAATACAACTACAAGATAATAAGAAAAGACTTCAGTTTCAAAAATAGAAAAAAACCTTGATATGACTCAGGGCCTTTAACAATTAGTTCACTAAAAGAAACATGTTAGTGTAACATTTTGTAATGTTCAAGAACAAGGTTCAATTTGTCAACCTTGTAGTTCAAACTCCATATTGTTCAAGAAAGTTTCTATTATATTCAAAACTTTTTAATTAAAAAAAAATATTTAAGTAAGCTTTTGGGCTTCCCAGGTGACTCAGTGGTAGAATCTGCCTGCCAGTGCAAGAGATGTGAGTTCAAGCCCTGCATTGGGAAGATCCCCCGAAGATGGAAATGGCAACTCACTCTAGTATTCTTGCCTGGGAAATTCCATGGAGTCTGGTGGGATACAGTCCATGGAGTTGCAAAAGAGTCAACACAACTTAATGATTAAACAACAACAGTTGATTTATACTGTTGTGTTACTTTCAGGTGTACAGAAAAATGTTTCGGATACACACACACACACACACCCACATATACATTGTTGTTCAGTTACTAAGTCATGTCTGACTCTTTGCCACCCCATGAAATGCAGCACACCACGCTTCCCTGTCTTTTCACTATCTCCCGGAGTTTACTCAAACTCATATCTACTGAGTCAGTGATGCTATACAATCAACTCATCTTCTGTTGCCCGCTTCTCCTCTTGCCCTCAGTCTTTCCCAGCATCAGGGTCTTTTCCAATGAGTTGGCTTGTCTCATCAGGTGGCCAAAATATTGATGCTTTAGCTTCAGCATCAGTCTTTCCAATGAATATTCAGTGTTGATATCCTTTAGGATTGACTGATTTGATCTCCTTGAAGTTCAAGGGACTCTCCAGGGTCTTTTCCAGCACTATAGTTCAAAAGCATCAGTTTTTTTGGCACTCAGCCTTCTTTATGGTCCAACTCCCACATCCAAACATGACTACTGGACAAACCATAGATTTGACTATATGGACCTTTGTTGGCAAAGTGATGTCTCTGCTTTTTAATACACTGCCTAGATTGGTCATAGCTTTTCTTTCAAGGAGCAAGTGTCTTTTGATTTCATGGCTGCAGTCACCATCTGCAATGATTTTGGAGCACCGCCAAAATGAAATCTGACACTGTTTCCACATTTTCCCCATCTATTTGCCATGAAGTGATAGGACTGGATGCCATGATCTACATTTTTTGAACATTGAGTTTTAAGCCAGCTTTTTCTTTCTCCTCTTTCACCTTCATCAAGAGGCTCTTTAGTTCCTCTTCACCTTCTCCCATTAAAGTAGTATCATCTGCATAACTAAGCTTATTGATATTTTTCCAGGCAGTCTTGATTTCAGCTTGTGATTCCTCCAGCCCAACATTTCACATGATGTACTCCACATATAAATAAAATAAGCAGGGTAGCAATATACAGTCTTGATATAATTCTTTCCAATTTTTGACCAGTCCATTGTTCCATGTCCAGTTCCAACTGTTTGTTTGTTGTCCTGTATACAGGTTTCTTGGGAGGCAGGTAATGTGGTCTGGTATTCCTATCTCTTCAAGAATATTCCACAGTTTGTTGTGATCCTCACAGTCAAAGACTTTAGCTTAGTCAGTGAAGTCAAAGTAGATGCTTTTTGGAAATCCTTGCTTTTTCTATGATCCTCTGGATGTTAGCAATTTGATCTCTGGTTCCTCTGCCGTTTCTAAATACAGCTTGAACGTTAGGAAGTTCTCAGTTCATATGTTGCTGAAGCCTAGCATAAACGATTTTGGGCATAATCTTGCTGGCATGTGAAATAAATGCAGTTGTATGGTGATTTGAACATTCTTTGACATTGCTTTTCTTTGAGATTGGAATGAAAACTGACATTTTCCAGTCTTGTGGCCATTGCTGACTTTTCCAAATTTATTGATATAATAAGTGCTGCATGTTAACAGCGTCATCTTTTTTTGTTATTGAGTTGTATGAGCTGTTCAAATATTTTGGAATTTAAGGCTTTGTCAGTCACATTGTTTCCAAATATTTTCTCCCAGTCTGAGGGCTGTCTTTTCATTTTGTTGATTGTTTCTTTTGCTGTGCAAGCACTTATAAATTTGATTAAGAATTTAGCCACAGTGATCAGACAAGGAAATTTTAAAAACAGTTTCTAAATTAGAAGGGAAGAGAGAAAGTTGTCATTGTATGCAGATGACATATAGAAAATCCTAAAGGCTTCACAGAAAAACTGCTAGAACTGATAAACAAATTCAGCAAGATAGCAGGATACAACACTAACATACAAAAATCAGTTACATTTCAGATTTATTCAAGATGGTGAAGTAGAAGGATGTGAGCTCCTCCTGTGATAATTCCAAAATTGCAATCAGCTATTGAACAACCATTGACAGGAGGATGCTGGATCCCACACACACAAAAAAGATAACCCATGTCCAAGAACAAAGGAGAAACTTCAATGAGATGGTAAGAGGGGCACATCATGATAAAATAAAATCCCATACCCACCTGGTCAGTGACCCACAAACTGGACAGCAATAATACTAAGAAGTTCTTACCCTGTTGTAAAGATTCTTAGTCCCACATCAGGCTTCCCAGTCTGGGAATCAAGCAATGGGATTAGGAATTCCCAGGGAATCTGACATTAAAGATCAGTGGAATTGGATTGCAAGACTTCCATTGAAGTGGGGGAAGCAGAAACTCCAATCCTGAAGAAGACAAACAAAACTGTGTGCACCAGGATTCAGAGGAAAGGAGAAGTGACCCTACAGGAGACTGAGCCTGAACTATCTGCTAGAGGTTCTCCTCTGGAGGCACGGGTCAGCAGTGGCTCACTGTGGGGATGGGGGTACTGGCAGCAGCAGTCATGGGAAATGCCCATTGGTGTGAGACCTCTTGGGAGTCACCATTAGCCTTACCACAGAGCCTGTAGACACCAGGGCAGGGTTCAATTCAGTTCAGTTCAGTTGCTTAGTCGTGTCTGACTCTTTGTGACCCCATGAATGGCAGCACGCCAGGCCTCCCTGTCCATCACCAACTCCCGGAGTTCACTCAGACTCATGTCCATCGAGTCAGTGATGCCATCCAGCCATCTCATCCTCTGTCGCCCTCTTCTCCTCCTGCCCTCAATCGTTCCCAGCATCAGAGTCTTTTCCAATGAGTCAACTCTTCACATGAGGTGGCCAAAGTACTGGAGTTTCAGCTTTAGCATCATTCCTTCCAAAGAAATCCCAGGGCTGATCTCCTTCAGAATGGACTGGTTGGATCTCCTTGCAGTCCAAGGGACTCTCAAGAGTCTTCTCCAACACCACAGTTCAAAAGCATCAATTCTTCAGCGCTCAGCCTTCTTCACAGACCAACTGTCACATCCATACATGACCACAGGAAAAACCATAGGCTTGACTAGACGGAGCTTAGTTGGCAAAGTAACATCTCTGCTTTTGAATATGCTATCTAGGTTGGTCATAACTTTTCTTCCAAGGAGTAAGCGTCTTTTAATTTCATGGCTGCAGTCACCATCTGCAGTAATTTTGGAGCCCACTGGAGAAGGGAATGGCAAACCACTTCAGTATTCCTGCCTTGAGAACCACATGAACAGTATGAAAAGAGCAGGGTTACCTCAGGCTAAATAACTAACAGGGGGTGGGGGTGGGGGTGGGGGGAGAGCAGCCTCACCCATCAGCAGACAATTGGATTAAAGTTTTACTGAGCATGGCCTTGCCCACCAAAAGCAAGGGCCAGTTTTCCCCACCAGTCCCTCCCATCAGCAAGCTTGCAGAAGCCTCTTAGCTTCATCCAGAAGAGGGAAAGCAGAAGAAGCAAGAAGAACTATAACCCTGCAAGCTCCAGAACAAAACCACAATCACAGAAAGCTAATCAAAATGAAAAGACAAGATTATATCCCAGATGAAAGAACAAGATAAATCCCCAGAAAAACAACTAAAGTAGAGATAGACAACCTTCCTGAAAAAGAATTCAGAATAATGACAGTGAAGATGATACAGGATCTCAGAAAAAGAATAGAGAAAATGCAAGAAATGTCTACCAAAGACTTAGAAGAACTAAAGAACAAGCAGAGATGAATAATACCCTAGAAGAAATTAATAGCAGAATAATTGGGGCAGAAGAATGGATAAGTGATCTGGAGGACAGAATGCTGGAAATCACTGCTATAAAACACAATATAGAGAAAAGAATGAAAAGAAATAAAGACAACCTAAGAGACCTCTGGGAGAACATCAAAAGCACCAACATTTGCACTTTAGGGGTCTCAGAAGGAAAAGAGGGAGAGAAAGGATCTGACAAAGTGTTTGAAAAGATAATAGCTGAAAACTTCCTTAACATGGGAAAATAAATAGTCAAGTCTAGAAAGTGCAGAGTCCCAGGCAGGATAAACCCAATGAGGAACACATTGAGACACATAGTAATCAAACTGACAAAAATTAAAAACAAAGATAAAATATTAAAAGCAATAAGGGAAAAATGACAAATAACATACAAAGGAACTATAAGGTTATCAGCTGAATTCTCAACAGAAATTCTACAAGCCAGAAGGGAATGGCACAATATATTTAAGGTGATGAAAGAGAAGAACTTACAACAAAAAATACTCTGTAAGACTGTAATTCAGATTTGATGGAGAAATCAAAACTTTCCAGACAAGTGGAAGTTAAGCACCACCAAACCAGCTGTACAGCAAATGCTAAAGCAACTTCCCTAGACAGGAAACACAAGAGAAGGAAAAGACCTACAGAAAACAAACACAAAAAAATTAAGAAAATGATGAGAGGATCATACATGTTGATAATTACCTTAAATGTAAATGGATTAAATGTACCAACCAAAAAACATAGGCTGGCTGGGTGGATACAAAAATAAGACCTGCATATGCTATCTACAAGAGACTCATCTCTGACCTTTGGACACGTAAATACTGAAAGTAATGGAATGGTAGAAGATATTTAATCTGCAAATGGAAATCAAAAGAAAGCTGGAATAGCAATATTCATATCAGACAAAATAGACTTAAAATCTGTTGTAAGAAACAAAGTATGACACTACATAATAATCAAGGCTTTGATCCAAGAAGAAGATATAACAATTATAAATATATATGTACCCAACATAAGAGCACCTTAATATGTAAAGCAAATATTAACAACCATAAAGAAAGACGTCCATAGTACACAATAATAGTGGGAGACTTCAATACCCAGTCTCATCAATGGACACATCATCTGGACAGAAAATTAATAAGGAAACACAAGTCTCAAATGGCACCAGTTGGCCTTAATTGATATTTATAGAACATTCCAACCAAAAGCAGCAGACTACACATTCTTCTCAAGTGCACATGGGGCATTCTCTGGGATTGACCACATGCTGGGCCACAAAGTGAACCTTGGTAAATTTAAGATAATTGAAATCATATCAAGCATCGTCAGTCCACAACACTATGAGATTAAGGGTAAACTACAAGGAAAAAACTCTAAAACACATGTGGCAGTTAAACAGTATGCTACAAAACAACCAATGGATCACTGACTAAATCTAAGAGGAAAAAAAAAAACACCAAAAACCTAGATACAAATGAAAACAAAAGCACAATGGTCCAAAACCTATGAGATCCCACAAAAGCAGTTCTAAGAGGAAATTTATTATAGCAATACAATCTTAAGAAATTAAAAAAAACCTCAAATAAACAATCTAACATTACTAATAAAACAACTAGAGAAGAACAACCAAAATCTAAGTTAGTTGAAAGGAAGAAATTATAAAGATCAAAGCAGAAATAAATGAAACAGAGACAAAGGAAGCAATTGGAAAGATCAATAAAAGGAAAGCTGGTTCTTTGAAAAAATAAACAAAATTGATAAACTTTTACCCAGACTCATCAAGAAAAAAAGGGAGAGGACTCAAATCAATCAAATTAGAAATGAAAAAATGAGAAGTTACAACTTACTCCACAGAAATACCAAGGATCATAAGAGATAACTATGAGCAACTTTATGCCAATAAAATGGACAACTTAGAAGAAATGGACACATTCTTAGAAAGGTACAACCTCCCAAGACTGTAACAAGAAATAGAATGTATGAACAGACCAATTACAAGCAGTGAAATTGAAACTGTGATTAAAAACCTCCTAACAAACACAAATCCAGGATCTAATGGCTTCACAGGCAAATTCTATCAAAAATTTAGAGAAAAGTTAACACCTACCCTTCTGAAACTGTTTCAGATGATTTCAGAGGAAGGAAAACCTCCCAACTCGTTTTATGAGGCCATCACCCTGATATCACACCAGACCACACAGACACACAAATTATAGACCAATATAATTCATGAACATAGATGCAAATATCCTCAACAAAATACTAGCAATCTGAATCCAACAATACATTAAAAGATCATACACCATAATCAAGTGGGAATCGTATCAAGTATGCAAGGATCCTTCAACATTCACAAATCTATCAATGTGATACATCACATCAGCAAATTGAAGAATAAAAACCATATGATCATCTCAATAGATTTAGAAACAATTTTTGACAAAATTAAACTCTTATTTATAGCAAAAAATCTCCAGAAAGTGGGCGAAGAGGGAACATGCAGCAACATCAGAAAGATCATATATGAAAAACCTATAGCTAACATCATACTCAATGGTGAAAAGCTGAAAGCATTCCACCTAAGATCAGGAACAAGATAAGGAAGTCCATTCTCACCACTTTAATTCAATACAGTTTTGGAAGTCCTGGCTACAGCAATCAGAGAAGAAAAGGAGGTAAAGGGAAAAGAGGAAGTGAAACTTTCACTCTTCGCAGATGATACAATACTATACATAGGCGATCCTAAAGATGCTACCAGAAAACTACTAGAACTCATCAATGAACTTGGTAAAGTTGCAGGTTACAAAATCAAAACACAGAAATCTGTTGCCTTTTTATACACTAACAATGTAAGATCAGAAAGAGAAATTCAAGAAACAATTCCAATTACCATCGCATCAGGAAGAATGAAATACCTAGAAATAAACCTACCTATGGAGACAGATGGGCTTCCCTGGTGGCTCAGAGGTTAAAGCGTCTGCCTGCAACACGGGAGAACTGGGTTCGATTTCTGGATCGGGGATAACCCCTGGAGAAGGAAATGGCAACCCACTCCAGTGTTCTTGCCTGGAGAATCCCATGGACAGGGGAGCCTGGTGGGCTACAGTCCACGGGTCGCAAAGAGTTGGACACGACTGAGTGACTTCACTTCACTTCACTTCAAGGAGACAAATAGCTGTGAAAAGAAGAGAGGCAAAAGGCAAAGGAGGAAAGGAAAGATATACCCATTTGAATGCAGAGTTCCAAAGAATAGCAAGAAGAGATAAGAAAGACTTCCTCAACAATCAATGCAAAGAAATAGAGGAAAACAATAGAATGGAAAAGACTAGAGATCTCTTCAAGAAAATTAGAGATACCAAGGGAACATTTCATGCAGGATGGGCTCGATAAAGGACAGAAATGGTATGGACCTAGCAGAAGCAGAAGATATTAAGAAGAGGTGACAAGAATAAACAGAAGGACTGTATGAAAAAGATCTTCATGACTGAGATAATCACGAAGGTGTGATCGCTCACACTCACCTAGAGCCAGACATCCTGGAATGTGAAGTCAGGTGGGCTGTAGGAAGCATCACTATGAACAAAGTTAGTGGAGTTGATGGAATTCCAGTTGAGCTATTTCAAATCCTGAAAGATGATGCTGTGAAAGTGCTTCACTGAATATGCCAGCCAATTTGGAAAACTCAGCAGTGGCCACAGGACTGGAAAAGGTCAGTTTTCATTCCAATCCCAAAGAAAGGCAATGCCAAAGAAAGCTCAAACTACTGCACAAATGCACTCATCTCACATGCTAGTAAAGTACTGCTCAAAATTCTCCAAGCCAGGCTTCAGGAATACATGAACCGTGAACTCCCAGATGTTCAAGCTGGTTTTAGAAAACGCAGAGGAATCAGAGATCAAATTGCCAACATCCACTGGATCATCGAAAAAGGAAGAGAGTCGCAGAAAAACATCGATTTCTGCTTTATTAACTATGCCAAAGCCTTTGACTGTGTGGATCACAATAAACTGTGGAGAATTCTTCAAGAGATGGGAATAGCAGACCTGCCTTTTGAGAAACCTGTATGCAGGTCAGGAAGCAACAGTTAGAATTAGACATGGCACAACAGACTGGTTCCAAACAGGAAAAGGAGTACATCAAGGCTGTATATAGTCACCCTACTTATTTAATTTATATGCAGAGTATACCATGAGAAATGCTGGGCTGAAAGAAGCACAAGCTGGAATCAAGATTGTCAGGAGAAATATCAATAACCTCAGATATGCAGATGACAGCACCTTTATGGCAGAAAGTAAAGAAGAACAAAAGAGCCTCTTAATGAAAGTGAAGGAGGAGAGTGAAAAAGTTGACTTAAAGCTCAACATTGAAAAAACTGAGATCATGGCATCCGGTCCCATCACTTCATGGCAAATAGATGGGGAAACAGTGGAAACAGTGGCTGAGTTTATTTTCCTGGGCTCCAAAATCACTGCAGATGGTGACTGTAGCCATGAAATTAAAAGATGCTTGCTCCTTGGAAGGAAAGTTATGACCAACCTAGACAGCATATTCAAAAGCAGAGACATTACTTTGCCAACAAATGTCCGTCTAGTCAAGGCTATGTTTTTTCCAGTAGTCATGTATAGATATGAGAGTTGGACTAAAAAGAAAGCTGAGCACCGAAGAACTGAAGCTTTTGAACTGTGGTGTTGGAGAAGACTCTTGAGAGTGCCTTGGACTGCAAGGATATCCAACCAGTCCATCCTAAAGGAGATCAGTCCTGGATTTTCATTGGCGGGACTGATGTTGAAGCTGAAGCTCCAATACTTTGTCCACCTGATGCGGAGAGCTGACTCATTTGAAAAGACTCTGATGCTGGGAGGGACTGGGGGCAGGAGGAGAAGGGGATGACAGAGGATGAGATGGTTGGATGGCATCACCGACACAATGGACACGGGTTTTGGCAGACTTCAGGAGTTGGTAATGGATAAGGAGGCCTGGCATGTTGTGGTTCATGGGGTTGCAAAGAGTCAGACACGAATGAGTGACTGAATTAAACTGATTGAAGGAGACAAAAGATCTGTACTCTGAAAACTTTAAGGTGTGATGAAAGAAATCGAAGAAGAGGTAAACAGATGGAAAGATGCATAATGTTTTTCAATTGGAAGAATCAACATTGTCCAAATGAGCACTACCCAAGGCAATGTACAGATTTAATGCAATCCTTATCAATTACCAAAGGCATTGTTTTTTTCACAGACCTATAACCAAAAGCTCAAAAATTTTTAAGGCAACACAAAAGACTTCGAATAGATAAAGCAATCTTGAGAAATAAAAATTCATCTGGAGGAATAGGGTTCCCTGACTTTAGACTATAATACAAAGCTACAGTCATCAATACAGTGTGATACTGACACAAAAACAGAAATATAGATCAATGGAACAGAACAGAAAACCCTGAAATAAGCCCATGCACCTATGGTCAATTAAACTATGATGAAGGAGGCAAGACTACACAACATTGAAAAACATGCTCTTCAACAAATGGTGCTGGGAAAATGGGACAACACCATGTTGGAAAAAAAAAAAAAAGAAGGAAATTAAATTATTCTTTAACTCTAACAAAAATAAGCTCAAAATGGATTAAAGCCCTAACTGTGAGGCCAGGTACTATAAAACTCCCAGAGGGAAACATCAACAGCACACTGTCATATAAATCAAAGCAATAGCTTTTTCAATCTGTCTCCCAGAATAATGGAAATAAAAATAAAGATGAACACATGATACCTACTTCAATTCAAAAGCTTTTGCACAGCAAAGGAAACATAAAAAAAATGGAAAGACAACCCACAGATTGGGAGAAAATAGTTGCAAATATGTGACTGATAAGTGATTAGTCTCCAAAATTTACAAACAGCTCATGATGCTTAATAGCCTTAAAACAAACAACTCACTTGAAAAATGGTCAGATATAGACATTTCTCCAAAGAAGACATACATACAGTAAACAGGCACATGAAAAGATGTTCAGTTAGATGTTCTCTAATTATTAGAGAAATGATACAAAACTGCAATGAGATATCACTTCATACCAGCCAGAATGTCTATCATCAAAAATCCACAAACCATAATTGCTGGAGAGGGTATGGAGGGAAGGGAGGGAACCCTCCTACACTGTTGATGGGAATGTAAATTAATATAGCCATTATGGAGAACAGTATGGGGGGTCCCTAAAAAACAGAAAATAGAGCTACCATATGATCATGCAATCCTACTCCTGGGCATATAGCTGGAGAAAAACATGATCCATAAGGATATATGCAGCCAAATGTTCACTGAAGCATTGTGTACAATAGCTGAGACATGCAAGCAACCTAAATTCCTACAGAGGAATGGATAAAGAAGATATGGTACCTATATTCAATGGGATATTACTCAGCCATTAAAAATAATGAAATAATGCTATTTGCAGGAAGATGGGTGGACTTAGAGAGTTTCACACTGAGTGAAGTCAGACAATGAAGGAGAAATATCATCTGACATCCCTTATATGTGGAATTTAAAAAGAAATGATATAAATGAACTTATATACAAAACAAAAACAGACTCATAGACTTTGATAATGAGCTTACGATTGCTGGGGGGAAGGGATATTTAGGGAGTTTGGTATGGACATGTACATACTGCTATATTTAAAATGGATAACCAACAAAGACTTATTGTATAGCATGTGAACTCTGCTCAATGTTATGTGCCAGCCTGGATGGGAAGGGAGTTGGGGGAGAATGATACATGTGTATGTATGGCTGAGTTCTTTTGATAGTCACCCGTAGCTATTATAACACTGTTTGTTAAACAGTTATACCTCAATACAGAATAAAAAAATTAAAATATACAAAAAGGAATCAGTTGAATTTCCTTACACTAACAAGGAAATGGAACGGAAAAGTTAAAAAAAGAAAGCAAACTCTTTTAAAATCACATCAAACAAACAATAAAAGAGGAATAAATCTGAACAAGGAGATAAAAGATTTATATGCTGAGAACGATAAAACACTGATAAAGGAAACTGAAGATGTTTCAAAGAAATGGAAATATATCCCATGTTTTTGAATTGGAAGAACTAATCTTGCTAAAATAGCCAGAATATGCAAAGCAGTCTACAGATTTAATATGATCCCTATCAATTATTCATAACATTTTTCACAAAACTAGAATATTTCTAAGTATATATGGAACCTCAAAAGACCCAGATTTACCAAAGTAATCCTGAGAGGAAAAAAAAAAAAAAAAGATGGAGGCAAAACTCTTCTAGACTTCATCATTTCAGTTCAGCCACTCAGTCATGTCTGACTCTTTGCAACCCCATGAACTGCAGCACACCAGGCCTCCCTGTCCATCACCAACTCCCACAGTCCACCTAAATCCATGTCCATCGAGTCGGTGATGCCATCCAGCCATCTCATCCTCGGTTGTCCCTTCTTCTCCTGCCCCCAGTTCCTCCCAGCATCAGAGTCTTTTCCAATGAGTCAACTCTTCACATGAGGTGGCCAAAGTACTGGAGTTTCAGCTTTAGCATCATTCCTTCCAAAGAAATTCCAGGGCTGATCTCCTTCAGAATGGACTGGTTGGATCTCCTTGCAATCCAAGGGACTCTCAAGAGTCTTCTCCAACACCGCAGTTCAAAAGCATCAATTCTTCGGTGCTCAGCTTTCTTTATAGTCCAATTCTCACATCCATACATGACCACAGGAAAAACCATAGCCTTGACTAGACGGACCTTTGTTGGCAAAGTAATGTCTCTGCTTTTGAATATGCTGTCTAGGTTGGTCATAACTTTCCTTCTAAGGAGCAAGAATCTTTTAATTTCATGGCTGCAATCACCATCGGCAGTGATTTTGGAGCCCAGAAAAATAAAGTCAGCCACTGTTTCCACTGTTTCCCCATCTATTTGTCATGAAGTGATGGGACCAGATGCCATGATCTCAGTTTTCTCAATGTTGAGCTTTACACCAACTTTTTCACTCTCCTCCTTCACTTTTATCAAGAGGCTCTTTTGTTCTTCTTTACTTTTTGCCATAAGGGTGGTGTCATCTGCATATCTGAGGTTATTGATATCTCTCCCGGCAATCTTGATTCCAGCTTGTGCTTCCTCCAGCCCAGCATTTCTCATGATGTACTCTGCATATAAGCTAAATAAGCAAGGTGACAATATACAGCCTTGACGTATTCCTTTCCTATTTGGAACCCATCCATTCCATGCCCAGTCCAAACTTCATACAGTGCTACAAGATTACAGTGATGAAAGCAGCCTGTTATTGGCACAAAAATAGATAAATGAATCAATTGAACGGAAAAGCCCAGATCCACACACATACAGTCAATTAATCTTTAACAAAGGAGGCAAGAATACATAATGGGGAAAATACGGTCTCTTCAGCAAGTGGTGTTGGGAAAATTGGATGGTCACATGTAAATCAGTGAAGTTAGCACACTCCCTTACACCATACACACAAAAAAACACCCTCAAAATGCCTGAAAGATTTAAATATAAGACATGATACCATAAAACTCATAAAAGAAAATGTAGGCAAAATGTTCTCTGGCATAAATCATACTAATGTTTTCTTAGGTCAGTCTTCCAAGGCAATCAAATAGAAGCAGAAATAAACAAATGAGGCCTAATTCATAATTTTCTAAAGTTAAATATTTTATGCATAAACTTGTACTTAAGTACAGTGATAATACAATGTCTTTTGTATTACTATATTTTCATTTTAGAATGGTATTAGAAATAGTATCAGAAAAAGTTGTGAAGATAGTAGATAGCAGTCCCATATACTCTATAGGCTGTTTCCCCTAATATTAATATCTTACTAATTAATATTCTATATTTGTCATAAAGTATGAACTAATATTGGTACACTATTATCAACTTATGTTCATATTTTATTCATCTTGCCATATTTTTATCTATGTTCTCCTTCTGTTTTAGGACCTCATCTAAGACAACACATTCCATTGAGTTTCTGTGTCTCCTCAGGTTCTCTGGGTTGTGACAATTTCTCAAACTTTCCTCGTTTTTTATGACCTTGAGTTTTTGAGGTATACTCATCAGATATTTTGTAGAATGTTTCTTGGTTGGGATTTAACTAATGCTTCTCTCAGAATTATACTAAATGTACAGGTTTTTAAGAGGAAGACCACAGAGGTAAAGCCATTCTCACTATATCACATTAAGGATACATATTCAAGGTCCCCAGAATAGGAAATGGCACCCCACTCCAGCATTCTTGCCTGGAAAATTCCATGTACAGAGGCGTCTGGAGGGTGGTAGTCCACTGGGTCACAAAAGTCAGACATGACTGAGCCACTGAACACACGCGCATACGCACACACACACATACACACACATTATCAGCATGATATCACTGTTGATCTTAACCTTTATCACCTGGCTGAGTGATCAGGGTTTTTTGGTTCCTCTATTGTAAAGATATTCTCCCCACCCCTTTCATACTGTACTCTCTGGAATTATGATAGCCCTCACTTAAGGAGGGGACAGTTATGTTCTACCTTCTTTAATGTGGAGTATCTGCATATATTACTTGAAATTTTTCTGCAAGAGAAATTAGTTTATTACTCCACATTTATTGATTCATCCAATCACTTAGTGTGTGTGATTTAATGTGTCTTTTTCTGGGGCACAATAAGATAATTCAGGCTCATTTTGTATATTCCCTGCCTCAAGAATATGCCATTTCTCCAAGGACTCCTTTTTCCTCTTATTGGAGAATAGTATTAGAAACCAAGGTATGGGTGTCAGATGCTACCAGAAGTCATGGCTTCTATATTTTCTTGGCTAAAAGAACAAGAAAACGTGTAAGTACATACACTACATATTATGTCTATATATATCATGTTTTTATTTATAGATATTAACAGATCTATAAATATTTCTATATGTATCCCTCTATATGAAATGAATTGGTACTGATGGGTCATTTTAGTATTTCACCATTGCTTATATGTAATTCCCTGCTTTAACAGTGAGAAACCTTGCACCCACCCTTTCCCATCCACTCCTATCTAATTCCATATATGTGAATGATAGTTTCAGGTGTGCTAACCCATATCCTGAAAGAAAACCACACCTCCACCTAGAGTACAGTGCTTATGCACATTTCTTTTTCCTCAGTCTTACAATGCAAACTCATTTGCAAAGCTACTTAGGTCAGCATTTTCTTTCCCATTCTCTTTGGTGAGACTGTATCATACCTCTGTAATACAGTGAGATTCTTTTGTCACAGCCTTTGTCTGATCCTGCAAATCCCTGACTTCCCAAATGATTTTTGAACATTTTTGTATATGTTTCCTTTTGTACTGTAAAGTTCCATGCATTTGTGAAAATGCGTGGTTTCATATATTCTTCATTTTGGAATCATACAGAAAAGATTCAATACCCTAAAAGATTCCTTACAACTCAACTATCTTCCCTTTCCAAAGTCCTGGTAACCACTTTTTCTTGTCTCTATATAATGGAATCACAGCATGTGGTCTTTTCAGAATGTCTTCTTTCACTTAGCAAAGTGAATTGAAGACTCACATGTTTTTGTGCAGCCTGATAGCTCATTTCTGTCTATCACTAATATTTCATTATAGTCCACCCAAAGTTTGTTTATCTGTTCACAGATTTGAAGGACATCTTGGTTGCTTCCAGTTTGGGGATATTATGAATAAAGCAGTTACAAACATTTATGGGTAGGGTATTTATGTAGGCAAAAGTTTTAATATCAGCTCAGTAAATAATTAATAGTGCAACTGCTACACCACATGATAAAGAATATGTTTGACAGTTTGTAAGTAACTGTCAAAATGTCTTCCAAAGTGATTGTACCATTTTGCATTCTTACCAGCAATGGAGGAGAGTTTGTTTTTCTCCATGTTCTTGCTCACAACTGATTTTGTCAGCTTTCTGGATTTTCTTCATTCTAATACATCTCTAGTGGTACCTTATTATTGTTTTAATTAGTATTTTGTTAATGATGAAAGGTGTTGAATACCCTTACATGTATTTATTTGCAATCTTTATAGGTCTTTGACTCTATTTTGATCTTTTGCCCCTGATCTGATCAGCACTCAAGGATCTACCTACTACAATAAGAGAAGTTTCCTGCCTTACTGGACATATATGATTCAATGTACCATTTCTTACTCTGTTATAGCCAAGAGCAGGCCAAGCCAGTGCCTGTCATAGTTGATCTGATGATTAAATGACACATGATAGAAAATTTTGAAGATGGGAAAACCACTAGACCATTCATGTATGACCTAAATCAAATTGCTTATGATTATGCAGTGGCAATGAGAAATAGATTTAAGGGCCTAGATCTGATAGATAGAGTGCCTGATGAACTATGGAAAGAGGTTTGTGACATTGTACAGGAGACAGGGATCAAGACCATCCCCATGGAAAAGAAATGCAGAAAAGCAAAATGGCTGTCTGGGGAGGCCTTACAAATAGCTGTGAAAAGAAGAGAGGCAAAAGGCAAAGGAGAAAAGGAAAGATATAAGCATCTGAACACAGAGTTCCAGAGAATAGCAAGAGATAAGAAAGCCTTCTTCAGCGATCAATGTAAAGAAATAGAGGAAAAGAACAGAATGGGAAAAACTAGAGATCTCTTCAAGAAAATTAGAGATACCAAGGGAACATTTTATGCAAAGATGGGCTCAATAAAGGTCAGAAATGGTATGGACTTAACAGAAGCAGAAGATATTAAGAAGAGGTGTCAAGAATACACAGAAGAGCTGTAAAAAAAGATCTTCATGACCCAGATAATCATGATGGTGTGATCACTAATCTAGAGCTAGACATCCTGGAATGTGAAGTCAAGTGGGTCTTGGAAAGCATCACTATGAACAAAGCTAGTGGAGCTGATGGAATTCCAGTTGAGCTCTTTCAAATCCTGAAAGATGATGCTGTGAAAGTGCTGAACTCAATATGCCAGCAAATTTGGAAAACTCAGCAGTGGCCACAGGACTGGAAAAAGTCAGTTTTCATTCCAATTCCAAAGAAAGGCAATGCCTAAGAATGCTCAAACTACTGCCCAGTTGCACTCATCTCACATGCTAGTAAAGTAATGCTCAAAATTCTCCAAGCCAAGCTTCAGCAATATGTAAACTGTGAACTCCCTGATGTTCAAGCTGGTTTTAGAAAAGGCAGAGGAACCAGAGATCAAATTGCCAACATCCGCTGGATCATGGAAAAAGCAAGAGAGTTCCAGAAAAACATCTATTTCTGCTTTATTGACCATGTCAAAGCCTTTGACTGTATGGATCACAATAAACTGTGGAGAATTCTTCAAGAAATGGGAATACCAGACCACCTGACCTGCCTTTTGAGAAATCTGTATGCAGGTCAGGAAGCAACAGTTAGAACTGGACATGGAACAACAGACTGGTTTCAAATAGGAAAAGGAGTATGTCAAGGCTGTATATTGTCACCCTGCTTATTTAACTTCTATGCAGAGTACATCATGAGAAATGCTGGGCTGAAAGAAACACAAGCTGGAATCAAGATTGCCGGGGGAAATATCAACAACTGCAGATATGCAGATGACATCACCCTTATGGCAGAAAGTGAAGAGGAACTAAAAAGCCTCTTGATGAAAGTGAAAGAGGAGAGCGAAAAAGTTGGCCTAAAGCTCAACATTCAGAAAATGAAGATCATGGCATCTGGTCCCATCACTTCATGGCAAATAGATGGGGAAACAGTGGAAACAGTGTCAGACTTTTTTTTTCTGGGCTCTAAAATCACTGCAGATGGTGACTGCAGCCATGAAATTAAGACATTTACTCCTTGGAAAGAAAGTTATGACCAACCTAAACAGCTTATTAAAAACCAGAGGCATTATTTTGCCAACAAAGGTCTGTCTAGTCAAGGCTATGGTTTTTCCAGTGGTCATGTATGGATGTGAGAGTTGGACTGTGAAGAAGGCTGAGCACTGAAGAACTGATGCTTTTGAAGTGTGGTGTTGGAGAAGACTCTTGAGAGCCTTGGACAGCAAGAAGATCAAACCAGTCTATCCTAAAGGAGATAAGTCGTGAATATTCATTGAAAGGACTGATTTTGAAGCTGAAACTCCAATACTTTGGCCAACTGATGTGAAGAACTGACTCCTTGGAAAAGACCCTGATGCTGCATAAGATTGAAGGCAGGAGGGGAAGGGGACAACAGGATGAGATGATTGGATGGTATCACCGACTCTATGGACATGAGTTTGAGTAAGCCCCAGGTGTTGGTGAAGGACAGGGAAGCCTGGTTTGCTGCAGTCATGGGGTCACAAAGAGTCAGATATGATTGATTGTCTGAACGGAACCAACAGAATATGTTTGTGGGAACCAGACTATTTATAAATTTAGTATTAAAAACAAGAACTAATTGCTAGGAAAATAATAAGTAAGTGTGATACAGGAGGAACAGCTTCACCAGAATTTAAAGTATACTGATTTCATAATTAAAAAGAGTGTGATGCCTGCTGTTGACAAGAAAGATGAATTGAAAGAAAATAAGTACCAAAATAGATCCAAATTCATATGACCAAGTTGGAATAAAAATCAGTAGAGAACAGATCCTTAAGTAGATTGGGGCATCTGCATTTTCAAGTAAATTAATATGCCTCCCTTATGTCTTTACCAAAAAAAAAAAAAAAATTACAGACACAGCAAATATTTAAATCTAGAAACTAATACTTACCTCAAAATACGAGAAAATGTTGATAAGGAATAGGAAATATTTTTTAAGTATGATTAAGAAATGCAGTGACATAAAAATTGTGGTTTGGTGTTTTGCCAGAGGATGATTGAGGAGAGAATGGAGAGTCAGTATTTAAAGGGTAGAGTTTCAGTTTTGTAAGATAAAGTTCTGGCAATAGATGGTGGCGATAGCTGCACAATGTGAACATATTAAACGCCACTGAGCTGTGCCCTTAAACATGGTTAAAATGATAAGTTTTATATTTGTGTATATTTTACCATATGTAAAAAATTACAGCAATATCAAATTGTGAAAAAATAAATTATAGGTAATTTTAGAAATTAATAGCCATCTCCCATCACCATGGGAGATTCCCAGGTGGCTCAGTGGTAAAGAATCCACCTACCAATACAGGACTCCCTGGGCTAGGAAGGTCCCTTGGAGGAGGAAATGTCAACCCACTCTGGTATTCTTACCTGGGAAATTCCATGGACACAGGAGCCTGGTGGGCTACAGCCCATGGAATCAGATATGACTTAGCAATTGAATGCAGATGAACCCATCGTTAGAAGCAAGATTAGAAGACAAATAGCAACCGGGAAGCATTATATTCCATTTATATTACAGACATATATACATTTTCTTAGTTTGTAATCATGCTTATGCTCAGTTGCTTCAGTCGTGTCTGACTCCATGTACTGCAGCTTACTAAGCTCCTCTGTCCATGGGATTCTCCAGGCAAGAATACTGGAGTGAGTTGCCATGCCCTCCTCCAGGAAATTGTCTCGACCCAAGGATTAATTGGAAGTGGTCAAATGTAGTAAAAAAGTGGAAGTGGTCAAGGCAAATTGGAAGTGGTCAAACAGGAGATGACAAGAGTAAACATTGACATTCTAGCAATCAGCAAACTAAGATGGACTGGAATGGGGGAATGTAACTCAGATGACCGTTATATCTACTACTGTGGGCAGGAATCCCTTAGAAGAAATGGACTAGCCATCATAGTCAACAAAAGAGTCCAAAATGCAGTACTTGGATACAGTCTCAAAAATGACAGAATGATCTCTGTTCGTTTCCAAGGCAAACCGTTCAGTATCATGTTAATCCAAGTCTATGCCCTGACCAGTAACGCTGAAGAGGCTGAAGTTGAACAGTTCTATGAAGACCTACAAGACCTTCTAGAACTAACACCCCCCAAAAGATGTCCTTTTCATTATAGGGGACTGGAATGCAAAAGCAGGAAGTCAAGAAACACCTGGAGTAACAGGCAAATTTGGCCTTGGAGTACAGAATGAAGCAGGGCAAAGGCTAATAGAGTTCTTCAAACAATGCAATGATCATAGCAAATACCCTCTTCCAACAACACAAGAGAAGATGCTACACATGGACATCACCAGATGTTCAACACTGAAATCAGATTGATTATATTCTTTGCAGCCAAAGATAGAGAAGCTCTCTACAGTCAGCAAAAACAAGACCGGGAGCTGACTGTGGCTCAGATCATGAACTCCTTATTACCAAATTCAGGCTGAAATAGAAGAAAGTGGAGAAAACCACTAAACCATTCAGTTATGACCTAAATCAAATCCCTTGTGACTATACAGTGGAAGTGAAAAATAGATTTAAAGTACCAGATCTGACACACAGAGTGCCTGATGAACTATGGATGGAGATTTGTGACATTGTACAGGAGACAGGAATCAATATCATCTCCAAGAAAAAAAAATGAGAAATCGAAATGGCTGTCTGAGAATGCCTTACAAATAGCTGCGAAAAGACAGGAAGTGAAAAGCAAAGGAGAAAAGGAAAGATATACCCATTTGAATGCAGAGTTCCAAAGAATAGCAAGGAGAGATAAGAAAGACTTCCTCAACAATCAATGCAAAGAAATAGAGGAAAACAATAGAATGGGAAAGACTAGAGATCTCTTTAAGAAAATTAGAGATACCAAGGGAACATTTCATGCAAAGATGGGCTCAATAAAGGACAGAGATGGTAGGGACCTAACAGAAGCAGAAGATATTAAGGAGAGGTGGCAAGCATACACAGAAGAACTGGACAAAAAAAGATCTTCATGACCCAGATAATCATGATGGTGTGATCACTCACCTAGAGCCAGACATCCTGGAATGTGAAGCCTAGTGGGCCTTAGGAAGCATCACTACAAATAAGGCTAGTGGAGGTGATGGAATTCCAGTTGAGCTACTTCAAATCCTGAAAGATGCTATGAAAGTACTGCACTCAATATGCCAGCAAATCTGGAAAACTCAGCAGTGGCCACAGGACTGGAAAAGGTGAATTTTCATTCCAATCCCAAAGAAAGGCAGTGCCAAAGAATGCTCAAACTACTGCCCAATTGCACTCATCTCACACGCTAGTAAAGTACTGCTCAAAATTCTCCAAGCCAAGCTTCAGCAATACGTGAACCATGAACTCCCTGATGTTCAAGCTGGTTTTAGAAAAGGCAGAGGAAGCAGAGATCAAATTGCCAACACCCGCTGGATCATCCAAAAAGCAAGAGAGTTCCAGAAAAACATCTATTTCTGCTTTTGTTGACTATGCTAAAGCCTTTGACTGTGTGGATCATAATTAACTGTGGAAAATTCTGAAAGAGATGGGAATACCAGACCACCTGACCTGCCTTTTGAGAAACCTGTATGCAGCTCAGGAAACAACAGTTAGAACTGGACATGGAACAACAGACTGGTTCCAAATAGGAAAAGGATTACATCAAGGCTATATATTGTCACCCTGCTTATTTAACTTTGATGCAGAGTACATCATGAGAAACACTGGGCTGCAAGAAGCACAAGCTGGACTCAAGAGTGCCATGAGAAATATCAATAACCTCAGATATGCAGGTGATACCATCCTTATGGCAGA
Source organism: Capra hircus (assembly GCF_001704415.2). Taxonomy (NCBI): domain Eukaryota; kingdom Metazoa; phylum Chordata; class Mammalia; order Artiodactyla; family Bovidae; genus Capra; species Capra hircus. Next base: position 2,481,435 of record NC_030828.1, read on the forward strand.
AAGTGAAAAAGAACTAAAGAGCCTCTTGATGAAAGTGAAAGCGAAGAGTGAAAAAGTTGGCTTAAAGCTCAACATTCAGAAAACTAAGATCATGACATCCAATCCCATCACTTCATGGCAAATAGATGAAGAAACAGTGGAAACAGTGTCAGACTTTATTTTTTTGGGCTCCAAAATCCCTGCTGATGGTGATTGCAGCCATGAAATTAAAAGATGCTTGCTCCTTGGAAGGAAAGTTATGACCAACCTAGACAGCATATTCAAAAGCAGAGACATTACTTTGCCAACAAAGGTCTGTCTAGTCAAGGCTATGGTTTTCCCATCCATGTATGGATGCGAGAGTTGGACTATAAAGAAAGCTGAGTGTTGAAGAATTGATGCTTTTGAACTGTGGTGTTGGAGAAGACTCTTGAGAGGCCCTTGGACTACAAGGAGATCCAACCAGTCCATCATAAATATCAGTCCTGGATGTTCATTGGTAGGACTGATTTTGAAGCTGAAATTCCAGTACTTTGGCCACCTGATGTGAAGAGCTGACTTATTGGAAAAGACCCTGATGCTAGGAAAGATTGAGCGCAGGAGGGGAAGGGGATGACAGAGGATGAGATGGTAGGATGGCATCAGCGACTCAATGGACATGGGTTTGGGTGAACTCTGTGAGCTGGTGCACAGGGAGGCCTGGCGTGCTGTGGTTTATGAGTTTGCAAAGAGTCAGACATGACTGAGTGACTGAACTGAACTGAACTGAAGGATTAATTTTGCATCTCCTGTGCCTTCTGCATTGCAGGTGGATTCTTTACCACTGAACCACTGGGGATTGCCCTTAAACTGTAATGGCCTTCTGTAAATAGAACACTCAGCAAAAGAACTAAAAAATTAGGAAGTATTTTAACCTTTTACATGAAAGGAAATTAAAATTGCCCCTTTATGTATGCATAGGTAGTCAAGTGAAATCATAATGCCATTTTTCCCTCATCAGGTTGTTGAAGATGGAGATGGTTGATGGCATGCTGTCAGCAAGGGTGCAGAGATACAGGCTCTGAACAGTTGGTGAGAACACAACTGGGGCACAAACACTAACATTTAGAGAGCTTATAGCCTCTGCCCCAACAACTGCACTTCTAGAAACAATGTATGAATATACCCACACATGTGCAAAAGAAAAATATGTGGAAGCATTCATTGCACCGTTTGTAGAGTTACAAATGCAAGTTCACCTGACAAATAAACTGAAATATAAGAATTTGGAGTAGAGAAAGTTTTATTGCATAACCATGCAAGAAGATAGATGGATTGTAGCCCTGCCCCTCAAACCCGTATTCTTTGAAGGGTTTCAGTAAAGTACTTTTAAACACAAGGTGAGGAGCTATGAGTTGTTGTAGTCCTACTGGTGTAGGAATCTTTTGCTCAGCTTTGTGCCTCTGTCCTTGTAGGCCAGGTCACTATGTTCCTGTAAACCTCCAAAATTTATTCCCTGTTCTGCAACTTTTTGTCTCTATATCAGTGACTTCTTAAAATCCAGAGCCCTGAGAATGGGCTCACTTGTATATTTCAGATACAGGCAACACTCTTTTACAAAAGGTGTAGAGCCAGCATGTGTATTGCACAGGCAATAGAACAGATCTAATGTGAAATCAGATTTATTCTTTCCTATTTATTAAAATAGGAGCAAAAGACTGGGGAAAATAATTAAATGAAGCATGCGCAGCTGCTAAAAAGAATGAGACAGTGCTGTACAAGCTAATGTAAAATAAACTCCAAGATTATTCTTGATAAGGAAGAGTGTTGTCCTGAAGCACATGGGATCTTCCAGGAGTAGGGGTTGAATCTAGGTCTCCTGCATTGTCAGGCAGATTCTTTACCACTGGACCACCAGGAAAGTCTAGTAAAGCACTTTTAAAGGCAAGATGAGGGAAAGGTGTGGTTAGTTGTTGCAAATTTCTTGGTGTAGCAATCCTTTGTTCTTGCAACTATCCACCTAAGTCAGGTGAAAACCTCCAACAAAACAAATGTTATTCTCTGTTCTGCAATTTTTTCTCTCTAGATGAATAGACTCTTAAAGGTCAGAGCCCTGAGAACAGGCTATTCCTTTGTATTTCAGGCCATAGGCAACATTCTTTTACAAATGTGGAGAGCCAGCATAACTAAGCACAGGCAACAGAGCACAAAGGCTAAAGTAAAAGAAACAGATCTAGTATGGAATCAAATTTGTTCTTCCCTATTACAAATGTACCTCCCGTTTGTTTAAATTGAATGTAAATGGGGAAAACCAAGTAAGTTGTTCTGTGCTAATTTTCTAGGTACAGTGTACTAGCTTCATAATTGCCCTTTGCCTCCCTCTAAGGTTTCTAATTTTATACTATTCTTCATCTAAAATGTCTAATTTTCAGTGTGGGTTATCACAAGAGAGACAAGATGTACATTTAATGTTATCTACTAGGAAGCCTTCTTTCAGGAATAAAATGAGGAGAGAAGTTGCTGATACATGCCATGGTTCTCAAACCAACCTTTATTTTAACTGAACTAAATGAAAGTGAATGTTGCTTAGTCATGTACGACTCTTTGAGACCCCATGGGCTATACAGTCAATGGAATTCTACAGGACAGAACACAGGAGTGTGTAGCCTTTCCCTTCTCCGGGGGATCCCAACCCAGAGATCAAACTCAGGTCTCCCACATTGCAGGTGGATTCTTTACCAGCTGAGCCACGAGGGAAGACCTAAATTGCACATAAAATAATATATTAGTATCTTTTATAATATATTAAGTCTCCTTGTATTGGCACTCCTGTGTGCCTTTTGTTACTCATATTACTTATTGATGTCTTCCTTGTTTCATTGTTTATTTTATTTTCTTACAGTTTGTTTAATTGGTGATTTCATAGAATATCCTTTGGGGGCTGCTGATCATCTGAAAGTTTGGTATGTAGGTTTATTTTATTGAATCAATTTTTTAAATTTAATTTTTCCTTCTAATTTCTTTGGGTTTATTGCGTTCTTATACCTAGATAATGGCAACCCACTCCAGTATTCTTGCCTGGAGAATTCCATGGACAGAGGAGCCTGGCAGACTACAGTCCATGGAGTTGCAAGAGTTGGACGTGACTTAGTGATTAAACCATACTTCAGTTTATTTCAGTTCATTTCAGTCACTCAGTCATGTCCAACTCTTTGTGACCCCATGAATTGCAGCACGCCAGGCCTCCCTGTTCATCACCAACTCCCGGAGTTCACCCAAACTCATGTCCATCCAGTTGGTGATGCCATCCAGCCATCTCATCCTCGGTTGTCCCCTTCTCCTCCTGCCCCCAATCCCTCCCAGCATCAGAGTCCTTTCCAATGAGTCAACTCTTTGCATAAGGTGGCCAAAGTATTGAAGTTTCAGCTTTAGCATCAGTCCGAACACCCAGGACTGATCTCCTCTAGAATGGACTGGTTGGATCTCCTTGCAGTCCAAGGGACTCTCAAGAGTCTTCTCCAACACCACAGTTCAAAAGCATCAATTCTTCTGCTCTCAGCCTTCTTCACAGTCCAACTCTCACATCCATACATGACCACAGGAAAAACCATAGTCTTGACTAGATGGACCTTTGTTGGCAAAGTAATGTCTCTGCTTTTGAATATGCTGTGTAGGTTGGTCATAACTTTCCTTACAAGGAGTAAGCATCTTTTAATTTCATGGCTGCAGTCACCATCTGCAGTGATTTTGGAGCCCAGAAAAATAAAGTCTGACACTGTTTCAAATGTTTCCCCATCTATTTGCCATGAAGTGATGGGACCAGATGCCATGATCTTCATTTTCTGAATGTTGAGCTTTAAGCCAACTTTTTCACTCTCCTCTTTCACTTTCATCAAGAGGCTTTTTAGTTCCTCTTCACTTTCTGCCATAAGGGTGGTGTCATCTGCATATCTGAGGTTATTGATATTTCTCCTGGCAATCTTGATTCCAGCTTGTGTTTCTTCCAGTCCAGCGTTTCTCATGATGTACTCTGCATATAAGTTAAATAAACAGGATGATAATACGTAGCCTTGATGTACTCCTTTTCCTATTTGGAACCAGTCTGTTGTTTCATGTCCAGTTCTAACCGTTGTTTCCTGACCTGCATACAGCTTTCTCCAGAGGCAGTTTAGGTGGTCTGCTATTCCCATCTCTTTCAGAATTTTCCACAGTTTGTTGTGATCTACACAGTCAAAGGCTTTGGTATAGTCAATAAAGTAGAAATAGATATTTTTCTGGGACTCTCTTCCTTTTTATATGATCCAGCAGATGTTGGCAATTTGATCTCTGGTTCCTCTGCCTTTTCTAAAACCAGTTTGAACATCTGGAAGTTCACGGTTCACATATTGCTGAAGCCTGGCTTGGAGAATTTTGAGCATTACTTTACTAACCTATGAGATGAGTGTAATTGTGCAGTAGTTTGCGCATTCTTTGGCATTCCCTTTCTTTGGGATTGGAATGAAAATTCACCTTTTCCAGTCCTGTGGCCACTGCTGAGTTTTCCAAATTTGCTGGCATATTGAGTTCAGCACTTTCACAGCATCATCTTTCAGGATTTGAAATAGCTCAACTTCTTGCATTCTTGTTCACTCACTCGGTTGTGTTTGAGTCTCTGCTACCCCATTGGCTGCAGCATGCTAGGCTTCCTTGACCTCTGTCACTTGGAGTTTGTTGTTAATTTAGCTAGTGATGCCATGTGACTGTCTTATTCTCTGCCCTCTCCTTTTTCCCCTGCCCTCATCTTTCCCAGCATCAGAGTCTTTTCCAATGAGCCAGCTCTTTGCATCAGGTGGCCAAATAGTGGAGCTTCAGCTTCATCATCCGTTCCTCCAATGAGTGTTCAGGGTTAATTTCCTTTAGGTTCTTGGGTAGAAAGTTTCCTTTAATTTATTCTAATCTGTTTTTGAATCTGATCAGTGCTTTTGAGAATATCTGTTTTTCTGAATGCCCCTCTTGCCTTCCCCATTCCATGTATTATTCAGTTAAAAATGGTTTGTGGTTTCTATTTCTATTTGATTTCTAACTTAAAGCTATATAAATGTTTGACTTTTAAAATTGTTTTCTTAATGTTTTTTGTTTGTGAAAATGAATGTGATTTTAATTATACAGACTTGAAATGTGTGGCTATTGCCTTTGTGGTTCAGGATATGATTAATTTATGTTGCAAATTATACATTTGTTTGAAAATAAAGCACATTCTTTCATAAATGAATGTAACCATGGTAATATGTGTAAACATAGCCTCTCTATGTTTAGTTATTCAATCTGTTTGATCTGTCCCTTTCTGAAAGAGGTGTGATTCAATCTACCACCATGTAGAATTTAGAGTTCTATATTTTGAAGCTGTAGTGCACCCCTTTACAATTTTATCAACATATAGTCATACATATTCTCTGCTTTTTAATATGCTGTTTAGTTGGTCATAGCTTTTCTTCCAAGGAACAAGCTTCTTTTAATTTCATGGCTGCAGTCACCAACTGCAGTGAATTTGGAGCCCAAGAAAAATAATGTCTGATACTCTTTTCATTATTTCCCAATCTATTTGCATAAAATGATGGGACCAGATGCCATGACCTTAGTTTTTAGAATGCTGAGTTTTAATCCAGCTTTTCCACTCTCCTCTTTCACTTTTTTCAAGAGGCTCTTCAGTTCCTCTTTGCTTTCTGCCATTAGGGTGATATCATGTGCATACATGAAGTTATTGATATCTCTCCCTGCAATCTTGATTCCAGCTTCTGCTTCATCCAGGCCAGCACTGGGCATGATGTATCCTGCATAGAAGTTGAATAAGTAGGGTGAAAATATACAGGCTTGATGTAATTCGTTCCCAATTTGGAACCAGTCCATTGCTCCATGTCCAGTTGTAACTGTTACTTCTTGACCTGCATAGAGATTTCCCAGGAGGCAAGTAAGGTGGCCTTCTATGCCCATCTCTTGGAGAATTTTCCACAGTTTTGATTTACATAGTCAAAAGCTTTGGTATAGTCAATAAAACATAAGTAGTTTTTTTTTTTTTTTTCTGGTACTCTCTTTATGATCCAGCAGATGTTGGCAATTGATCTTTGGTTCCTCTGACTTTTCTAAATCCAGCTTGAAAATCTGGAAGTTCTCAGTTCATGTACTGTTGAAGCCTCACTTGGAAAATTTTGGACATTATTTTGCAAGCGTGTGAGATGAGTGCAATTTTGTGGCAGTTTGAACATTCTTTGTCATTGCCTTTCTCTGGGATTGTGATGAAAACTGACCTTTTCCAGTCCTGTGGCCACTGCTGAGTTTTCCAAATTTGCTGGCATATTGAGTGCAGTGCTTTCACAGTATCATCTTTTAGGAGTTGAAATAGCTCAGTTGAAATTCCATCACCTCCACTAGCTTTGTTCATAGTGATACAAAGGCCCACCTGACTTTGCACTCCAGGATGTCTGGTTCTAGGTGAGTGATCACGCCATCATGGTTATCTGGGTCATGAAGATCTTTTTCTTTTTTTTATAGTTCTGTGTATTCTTGCCACCTCTTAACATCTTCTGCTTCTGTTGGGTCCATACCATTTCTGCCCTTTATTGAGCCCATCTTTGCCTGAAATGTTCCCTTGATATCTCAAATTTTCATGAAGAGAACTCTAGTCTTTCCCATTTTGTTTTCCTCTATTTCTTTGCATTGATCATGTAGGAAGGCTTTCTTATCTCTCCTTGTTATTCTTTGGAACTCTGCATTCAGATGGATTTATCTTTCCTTTCTTCCTTTGCGTTTCACTTCCCTTCTTCTCTCGGCTATTTGAGAGGTCTTGTCAGACAACCATTTTGCGTTTTTTTCATTTCCTTTTCTTGGGGATGGTCTTCATCACTGCCTCCTGTACAATGTCATGCACCTCCATCCATAGTTCTTCAGGAATTCTATCTATCAAATCGAATCCCTTGAATCTACTTATCACTTCCACTATACAGGTGTGAGGGATTTGATTTAGGTGATACCTGAAAGGTCTAGTGGTTTCCCCTATTTTCTTCAATTTAAGTCTGAATTTTGCAATAAGGTGGTCATATTCTGAGCCCCAGTCATCTCCTGGTCTTGATTTTGCTGACTGTATAGGGCTTCTCCACTTTGGCTGCAAAGAATATAATCAATCTAATTTCAGTATTGACCATCTGATCATTTCCATATATAGAGTTGTCTCTTGTGTTTTTAGAAGAGGGTGTTTTCCACAACCAGTGCATTCTCTTGGCAAAACTCTGTTAGTCTCTGCCCTGCTTCATTTTGTACTCCAAGGCCATACTTACCTGTTAATCTAGGTGTCTCTTGACTTCTTACTTTTGCATTTCAATCCCCCATAATGAAAAGGACAGCATTTGTGTGTGTGTGTGTGTGTGTGTGTGTGTGTGTGTGTGTGTGTGTGTGTGTGTTGATTCTAGAAGATCTTGTAGGTCTTCATAAAACCATTCAGCATCAGCTTATGCAGCATTAGTAGTTGGGGCATAGACTTGGATTACTGTGATACTGAATGGTTTGTCTTCAAAATGAACTGAGTTCATTCTGTCATTTTTGAGATCACACCCAAGTACTGCATTTTGGAGTCTTTCCTTGACTATGAGGGTTACTCTATTTCTTCTAAGAGATTCTTGCTCACAGTAGTAGATTTATTGGTCATCTGAATTAAATTTACCTATTGCAGTCCATTTTAGTTCACTGATTCCTGTAATGTCAATGTTCACTCACTGTCTCCTGTTTGACCACTTTCAATTTACCTTGATTCCAGGTTCCTCTGCAATATTGCTCTTATAGCATGGGACTTTACTTCCATCACCAGTCACATTCACAACTGGGCATTGTTTTTGCTTTGGCTCCATCTCTTCATTTTTTCTGGAGTTATTTCTCCACTCTCCTTGAATAGCATATTGGTCACCTACCAGTCTGGAGAGTTCATCTTTCAGTGTCCTATCTTTTTGCCTTTTCATACTGTTCATGGGGTTCTCAAGGCAAGAATACTGAATTGGTTTGCCATTCCATTCTACAGTGGACCACATTTTGTCAGAACACTCCACTGTGACCTGTTCATCTTGTGTGGCCCTACAGGGCAGGACTCATAATTTCACTGGGTTAGACAAGGCTGTGATCCATGTGATCAGTTTGGTTAGCTTTCTTCAACTGTGGTTTTCATTCTAACCCCTCTTTGATGGACAAAGATAACAGGTTTATGAAAGCTTTCTGATGGGAGAGATTGGATGTAACTGGGTCTTGTTCTGATGCATGAGGCCATGCTCAATTCAGTCAGTTAAGTCGCTCAGTCATGTCTGACTCTTTGAAACCCCATGGACTGCAGCATGCCAGGCTTCCCTGTCCATCGCTAACTCCCAGAGATTTCTCAAACTCATGTCCATTGAGTTGGTGATGCCATCCAATCATCTCATCCTCTGTTGTCTCCTTCTCCTGCCTTCAGTCTTTCTCAGCATCAGGATTTTTCCATTGAGTCAATTCTTCACCTTAGGTGGCTCAAGTATTGTAGGTTCAGCTCCAGCATCAGTCCTTCTAGTGAATATTCAGGACTGATTTCCTGTAGGATTAGCTAGTTTGATCTCCTTGCAGTCCAAGGGACTCTCAAGAGTCTTCCCCAACACCGCAGCTCAAAAACACCAACTCTTCAGCACTCGGGTTTCTTTATAGTGCAACTCTTACATCCATACACAAAAAACCATAATTTTGACTAGATAGACCTTTGTTGGTAAATTCATGTCTCTGCTTTTTAATATGCTGTCTAGGTTGGTCATAGCTTTTCTTCCAAGGAGCAAGTGTCTTTTAATTTCATAGCTGTACTCACCATCTGCAGTGATTTTGGAGCCCTCCAAAATAAATTCTGTCACTGTTTCCATTGTTTTCCCATCTATTTTCCATGAAGTGATGGGACCAGATCCGATGATCTTAGTTTTTTGAATGTTGAATTTTAAACCAGGTTTTTCACTCTCCTCTTTCATGTTCATCAAGAGGCTCTTTAGTTCTTCACTTTCTTCCATATGAGTGGTGTCATCTGCATATCTGAGGCTATTGATATTTCTCCCAGCAATCTTGATTCCAGCTTGTGTTTCATTCTTCCTGGCATTTGCATGATGTATTCTCCATATAAGTTAAATAAGCAGGGTGACAATATACAGTTTTGTCATACTTCTTGACTTGGTCAGTAAATCTTCAATCCAATTTTCTGTTGATGGGTGGGGCTGTATTCCCTCCCTGTTATTTGACATGAGGCCAAACTCTAGTAGGGGTGATGAAGATAATGGTGTCTTCCTTCAAAAGGACTTGTGCAGGCATGGTTGAATTCAGTGCCCCTGACACTGTAGCAAGCCACTGTCTACCCACGCCTCCCCCGGAGACTCTTGGACACTCACAGGCAAGTCTGGTCAGTCTTTTGTGGGGACACTGTTCCTTTCTCCTGGCTCTTGCTGTGCACAAGGTTTTATTTTTGCCCTTCAAAGGTCTGTTTCCATCATCCTGTGTAAGTTCTGTAAGCAAATCTCACTGGCCTCCAAAGACAAATTCCCCGGGGGTTCTCAGTCCCTTTGCCAGTTCCCCAGGTTGGGAAATCTGTTGTGGGTCCGAGAACTTTCTTAACAGTGCAAGAATTTCTTTGGTATAATTGTTCTGCAGTTTATGTGTTGTCTGCTCAGTGGCTCTATGCTGGGGCTAATGGCGACCTCCTCCAAGAGGGCTTCTGCCACATGCTGCGTGACACTGGTCTGCTGCAGTCAGAGCCCCTGTCTCTGTGGCATGCTACTGCTGACCTGCGCCTCTGCAAGAGACACTCAAACACTCAAAAGCAGGTCTGGCTCAGTCTTTGTGGAGTCTCTGGGTCTTAGTGCACACATAGTCTTGTTTGAGTTGTTCAAACATCTCTGCTAGGTATGCAGTTTGATTATAAATGTGCTTTTGCCTCTCCTACAGTCTTCCTGGGGCATTTCTTTTGTCCTTGGATGTGGGGTCTTTTTTTGGTGGGATCCAACATTCTCCTATTGATGGTTTTTCAGCAGCAAGTTGCAATTTTGGAGTTCTCACAGCAGAAGATGACTGCATGTCCTTCCAGTCCACCATCTGTGTCTTGGTTTGGAATAATGTAATCACCTCTCTGAGTCAATGCAATCTGGCTCTGGCACCCCAGGGATTTTAACCAGACAAAGGCCCAGCCCAGGGACATGATCCTGGGCTCTTCACACCACATGCAGACACTGCTTATGATTCTGACCCACTCAAAGAGAGGGAGGTTAGCATTCAATCCCATATAAAAATGATAGTCTCAAAAATCTGCACTTGGGTCATCACTCTGAGACCCAGAGAGGAGCTGAGTTATTGGAGGCTGAGAAAGAGAACCAAACAAACCTGTCAACAGTCACACCTGGCATCATCCACCAGCCAGAAAATGTAATTAAGAGCCAAAAGAATACCAGTTGCAATGAATTGAAATATATCAAATATGTTAAAGTTCATGGAATTATTATAAAGCTTTAAAAATAACACTTCACTAATCACCTTGACATAGTGACTCAGCAGAAAAGAATCCACCTGCCAGTGCAGAACACTTGAGCCCTATCCCAGGTTGGGAACATCCCCTGGAGAATGAAATGGAAACCCACTCCAGCATTCTTGCTTGGGAAATCCTGTGGACAGAGGAGCCTGGTGGGATAGAGACCATAAGGTCACAAAGAGTTGCACATGACTTAGCAACTAAACAACAAGAACAACAGCATTTACTTTTGATGGATATAGGACATTATTTCATTCTTCTGAAAATTGATTTAAAAAACAAATATTCACTCTACCTTTTCAAACTGTACATCAGAGTACATGAACATTTGATTAGGAAAGGTTCTTTTTATGGAATAAATCTAACCAATAGTTGCAGAAGTTACGGGAGCAGGAAAAACCACTAGGCTATTTAAGTATGACTTACATCAAATCCCTTAAGATTATATAGTAGAAGTGACAAATAGATTCAGAAGATTAGATCTGACAGACAGTGTAACTGAAGATCTATGAACAGAGGTTTGTAACACTGTACAGGAGGCAGTGACCAAAACCATACACAAGAAAAATAAATGCAGCAAGGCATAATGGTTGTCTGAGGAGGCCTTACAAATAGCTGTGAAAAGAGGAGAAGAGAAAGGCAAAGGAGAAAAGGAAAGATATAACCATCTGAATGCAAAGTTCCAAAAAATATCAAGGAGAGATAAGAAAGCCTTTGTAAGTGGTCAATGCAAAGAAATAGAGGGAAATAATTGAATGGTAAAGACTAGAGATCTCTCCAAGAAAGTTTGAAGACATTTCATGCAACTTTGGGCACAATAAAGGACAGAAACAGTAAGAACCTAACAGAAGCAGAAGATATTAAGAAGAGGTGGCAAAAATACTCAGAAGAACTGTATTTAAAAGGTCCTAATAACCCAGAAAACAGCAATTGTGTAATCAGTCACCTAGAGCCAGACATCCTGGAGTGTGAAGTCAAATGGGATTTAGGAAGAATTACTATGAACAAAGCTAGTGGAAGTGATGGGATTCCAGCTGAGCTATTTCAAATCCTCAAAGATGATGCTGTGAAAGTGCTGCACTCAACATGCCAGCAAATTTGGAAAACTCAGCAGTGGCCACAGGACTGGAAAAGGTTAGTTTTCATTCAAATTCCAAAGAAAGGCAATGCCAAAGAATGTTCAAACTACCGCACAATTGTACTCATTTCACATGCTAGCAAAGTCATGCTCCAAATCCTTAAAGCTAGGTTTCAACAGTACGTGAACTGAGAACTTCCAGATGTTCAAGCTGGATTTAGAAACGGCAGAGGAACCACAGATCAGATTGCCAACATCCACTGAATCATAGAAAAAGCAAGAGAGTTCCAGAAAAACATCTATTTCTGCTTTATTGGCTGTGCTAAAGCCTTTGTATGGATCAAAGCAAACTGTGGAAAATTCTGAAAGAGATGGGAATACCAGAACACCTTGCCTGCCTCCTGAGAAACTTGTATGCACGTCAAGAAGTAACAGTTAGAACTGGACAGGGAACAATGGAGTGGATCAAAATTGGAAAAGGAGTACGTTAAGGCTGTATATTGTCACCCTTATCATTTACCTTGTATGCAGTGTGTGTGTGTGTGTGTGTGTGTGTGTGTGTGTGTGTGTGTGTGTGTGTATTTAGCCCCTTAGTCATGTCCAACTCTTTGTGACCCCATGGACTGTAGCCCACCAGGCCTCCTCTGTCCATGGGGATTCTCCAGGCAGGAATACTAGAGTGGGTTGCCATGCCATGCTCCAGGGTATCTTCCCAACCCAGGGATTCAACCCAGGTCTCCAGCATTGCAGGCAGATTCTTTACCACCAGGTAAGCCCATGAATAATGGAGCTGGTAGCCTATTCCTTCTCCAGGGCACCTTCTCGACCCAGGAATCAAACCGAGCACTCCTGAATTACTTGGGATTCTATGCTGAGTACATCATGCAAAATGCTAGGCTAGATGAATCACAAGCTGGAAACAAGGCTGCAGGGGAAAATATCAATAACCTCAGATATTCGGATGACACTACCCTAATGGCAGAAAGCAAAGAGGAATTGAAGAGTCTCTTGATGAAGGTAAAAGTGGAGAATGAAAAAGATGGCTTAAAGCTCAACATTCAAAAACTAAGATCATTGTCCCATCACTTCATAGTAAATAGATGGGGGAAAAATGGAAACAGTGCCAAAATTTATTTTCCTAGGCTCCAAAAACACTGTGTATGGTGACTGCAGCCATGAAATTAAAAGATACTTGATCCTTGAAAGAAATCTATGACCAACCTAGGCAGCATATTAGAAAGCAGAGACATCACTTTGTCAACAATGGTCTGTCTAGTCAAAGATACGGTTTATCCAGTAGTCATGTGTGAATGTGAGAGTTGGACCAAACATGAAAAGACTGAGTGCCAAAGAATTGATGCTTTCAAACTGTGGTGCTGAAGAAGAGTCTTGAGTCCTTTGAACATCAAAGAGATCAAACCAGTCATTCCTAAAGGAAATCAACCCTGAATATTCATTGGAAGGAGTGAGGCTGAAGCTGAATCTCCAATACTTTGGCCATCTGATATGAAGAGCTGACTCATTGAAAAAGATCCTGACATCGATAAAGAAAGAGGTCAGGAGGTGAAGGGGGCAACAGAGGATCAGATGATTAGATTTCATCACTGACTCAGTAGACATGAGTTTGATCAACTTCAGAGATTATGAAGATCGGGGAAGCCTGACATGCTGCAGCCCATGGAGTGACAGAGAGTTGGACACGACTGAGTGACTGAACAACAACACAGTGGAAGCATGACCATTTTCCTTCCTTCACAACAATGTCAGCAAAATCATTTGTTTAAAGGCTATGAAACATCATGAGACACTCATTCATCTTCACTTATATCTTCCTTGGTTTCTAGATCAAACTGACAATTTACAGGAAATGAAAAAATAGAAGAGCAAGTTAAACACAATCCACGAATGTGGTCAGCTAAATGTAACAGATGGGAAATCTTACAGGACCAGTGGCCCCGTTTCTTCAACAAATGAAGTACAAAACCTGAACAGAAAGAGCCAGAGCAATGCTACAGAAATTTAGCCATTGCATTAGATTCCTATTGCTGCTGTAACTAATTACTGCAAGTTTATTGACTTAAAGCAACCCAAGTTTACCCTCTGACAAGTCTGGAGGTCGGAAGTCTCATGTGAATCAGCAGGGCTATGTCCCTCACTCCTCGTCTCGAGGGCTCCACAGCTCTCAGGTCTCTGCTTCCACCGTCACACCTCCTCTGGCTCTGACACTCCCCCTTCCCTCTTATGAAGACCTTTGTGTTTACTTGCACCCACCTGGAGAGCTCAGAATAATGTCTTTCATTCCAAGGCTTTAACTTATTCACATCTGCCACGTCCCTTTTGCACGTAAAGTAACACTCTCAGGTGCCAGGGGTCAGGCTATGGACTACATGGGGGCCTATTAGTCAAGCATGTTAACCAAGTATTGGAGTCTGATTCAAACTAACCAACTCTGGGGGAAAATTATGAGACAGTTGGGAAATCTGGACACTGACTAGAAATTTGATGGTAGTCAGGAATTTTTGTTAATACAATATTTTGGTAATAGTTTTAAGAAATCTATATCTTTTACAGATAAATACTGAAGTATTATGGATGTATTAATCTAATGTCTTGGATTTGCTCTAAGTTCTTAGATGGACCATGTGTGGAGAGTACATGTTTGCACTGAAGATGAGCTAAGACTGTTTAAAGGGAACAGGGCCTCTGAAAGAGAAAGGATAGTCAACACTGGTTTTTCCTGAGAGGACAGAGGGCCTCAAGCTCCACCACTGTGAAGGATCCCACTTTGCCCTGGAGAAGGGGATGCTGTCTTCTCATGGAGGGAGATGGAGGGAAATGCAGGGACATGGAAGATTTGAATGTTTGGTGAGGAAAAAAGGAAGGACCTCACCTCTAATGGCTTCTAATTTCTGTACTGAGTGGTAGCTGTAGTGGGTGCGGTGGAGAGGTCAGTGGGTGGGGCCATAAGGAGGCAGAAAGCTGGAAACCGCTGTTACCACCAATTACCTGAGGGTCATAGACAGAAAATGAGCAGAGCATGTCATTTGAAGGCCCATTAGTCACTCTGAATTTATAGTGAAAACAGTCAGCTCCACTATGTAATTTTCTTCAGGATTGCTGTCCTGCGGGTTTCAAGAAAGGAGACACATGGTTCACTCAGGATAAATTTGTGTCTGTTAGTGAGGCAGGGAGATGAAAAGCAAAGGAGTTGAGGGCGTTGGTGTGGTGTGGTTGAGATGGTGAACCGTGGAATTGAAGGGCCATTATTGAGAAGGTGAAAGAAGCACCAGGATGAGAGAGCAGAGCTCTTGACAGGGTTGCAGGGAACCGAGGGGCCCAGGAAGCTGGGGGAAGGAAGGTTCTTGTCACTAGGGTCTCTAATGGTTATTGATGGTGGGATACTTTGGGTTACGACGATGCTCAGGGTAACTATGAAGGGAAGCAATTCCCGAATGTGATGAAAATGACACCTGAGGATGTGGGAAATAAAATTTGCCAGGATCCCAGGAAGCTATGATACCTTCAGGTGCTTCAGCTGAGCAGT
This sequence comes from Capra hircus, assembly GCF_001704415.2. Classification (NCBI taxonomy): domain Eukaryota; kingdom Metazoa; phylum Chordata; class Mammalia; order Artiodactyla; family Bovidae; genus Capra; species Capra hircus. Next base: position 2,496,555 of record NC_030828.1, read on the forward strand.
TGCCCATCTTAGCAACAATCACTTGCAGTGTCTTTCGGTATGCAGGGCAGGGGAGGGGGTTGCAGACCCTTCACATTTTAACCAAGCAAAATAGTACAGAATGAAAGGAGCTCTTTGAAAAGAGAACATGAGCTCTTGGAAGGCAGACGCTCAGAATGATTTTCCCTCTTTGAATCTCAGTATTCTTCATAATGTGAGAAACTGATAGATGCCCCATAACTATCGTTAGTCAGAAATTAAAAATCAAATGAATAAATACACCCTTATTAATTACTTCCATCTAAGGATCAATGATGTAAGGAATTCCGACATATATGTTTTCCCCACCACCATCAAGCAATTAACCCTAAGGATTCTGACTGAGTGTCCTAAAAGTTTAACTCCGTTCTGACACCACCCACCTGGAGAGAGCATCAGAGCCTATAGGTTAGTGGGGCTGTCCCACAGGACTGCCGTCACTGTGAATGTTAATTCCAAGTCCAGATCATCACTCA